>NC_141998.1:27258687-27599129 GCF_049901715.1 Pseudonaja textilis
GGTCTCCTGGGGCGAGTCCTGCCCTTGGACACCGAGAGGCCAAAGAGGCTGCCCTATTCCTCTGGACTCTCCTTCTGGCTACTTAAGGAGGCCTTAGCTGAAGATTGGAAAGCCCAAACCAGGCCCTGGAGCTGGATCTCCCCTCTCCGTTTCCAGTTGCGTTTGGGGGGTTGGGGGAGCCTGGAATCCAAATATGCAACATGCTCTGTAGTGGGGCTCTTCAAACGTGGCAGCTTGAAGACTTGTGGACTTCAACTCCCAGAATTCCTCCTCCAGTCATGTTAGCTCAGGAATTCTGGGAGTTGAAGTCCTCAAGTCTTCAAGCTGCCACGTTTGAAGACCCTTGCTCTGTAGGGAGGCAATGAGGACACAGCCCTGCTCTCAAGTAAACCTGATCTGTGTGTGAGCACCGCACTCTGAACCCGGGCAATTGCAGGCTGGGGGCAGCAGCCGAGCCATTCGTAGCTTCCTGGGAAACAGCAGGGAAGGGATCAGAGAACGTACGTGGGGCTTAGCCTCTGTTTTGGGCCCAAGTCAGGTCCGGGACTTCCTCCTGACCCTCTTGGCCATTTGGATCCTTGTGAGAAGTGAACCGATCTGGCAGAGCGGAAGGTGTGGCACTTCCAGAGTAGGAGGAGGCCCCACACCGAACACTGGAGATGTTGGTCTCCATGCTGCTCTCCATTCTGCAGGTGCCCAGAACCTCCTGCAGGGTCCCCTGACTCAGGCAGCCCACATCGTGCAGGAGTCGACAAACGTCGTGGCGGAACCGGATGCCCACAAAGGTGCAGAGGATGGGATTCAGGCAGCAGTGGCTGTAGGCAAGCACCTCGCTTACCACAATGGCCCTGCTTAGTGCCTGGTCAACCGCGCAGGACTTCCTTGTAACCTCCAGCTTCGTAAGGGTGTCCCAGAAAATGACCACGTTGTAAGGGGTCCAGCAGAGCAGGAAGACACTCGTGACCGCAATGGCCACCTTCACGGCCTTTTGCCGCTGCAGCCGCTGGGACTGGCAGAGGAGCCGCACGATGGCCGCGTAGCAATAGCACATGACTCCCAAGGGCAGGAAGAAGCCCACCAGGTGGTAGAGGAAGCGCTCAGCCAGCCAGGAGTTGATGCCATGCGTGCCATACTCCCTGAAGTGGCAGAGGCTCAGGTTGTGGCCTTGGACCCAGACCTCTGTGAACAGCAAGTCGGGTATGGCCAGCAGGAAGGAGGCCAGCCAGGTGCCCAGGCAGGTCAGGTGGATGGAGAGGCCACGCCGCTTCTGGAAGGTCTGCAGAGCGCAGACCACAGCCAGGTAGCGGTCCACGCTGATGCAGCCGAGCAGCAGACTGCTGCTGTAGAAGCTCATCCGGTTGGCGACACTCAGCAGCTTGCAGAGGAAGAGGCCAAAGACCCAGCCGGCCAAGCTCTGCACCACGCCGAAGGGGAAGGTGAGCAGCAGCAGCAGGTTGGCCAGGGCAAAGTGGAGGAGGAAGAGCTCCGTGGAGGTGCGGGAATGCCTGTAGCGCCACAGGATGACCACCACCAGAAGGTTGCCCAGGGCACCAAGCAGGAAGATGAGCAGGTGGATGAAAGGCACCAGGACACCCTGGGAGGGCTGCCTGGGGCCGTCTTCCGCCTGAGGACACAAGTAATTGTCATCGTAGGAGTTGTTCCCTTCACTGTCAGTGAAGTTGTAGTCGAAGGTCTGGGAAGAGAACAAGAGGCAAAGCAGGTTGATGGGCAGGGGCTTCTGTGTGCTGTCCCTTGCAGAGAAAGGCTATTCACACACACACACACACACACATGCCCAGATTTCCCCCCCCCCATCCCTGCCTCCTCCAACGGTGGGGACAATCAGGACACTGGACAAACAGGGAGGATCAAGGAACACCAGCGGATTGACCTCTGGGCGGCCCTGGATTGCTTCTAGAGGCCCCTTTCCCTCTTCCCCCTCCGGAGACATAAAAGCAGCTTCTGAGCCAGCGGCCTCAGTCCAGCCTCAGCTGCTGCCATGGTCTTCATGCCAAGTTAGCAATGGAGCAAGAGGGGACGGTCAGGGAGCCTGTGCTAAACAACCCACAAGAGGGCAACGGGCATCAACCCCGCTGGCTGCAGGAGGAAGCAGGCGGCGGCTTTCCTCAGGGGAAGGACCCACCGCTGGCTGGCAGGTAAACCATCCAAGATTCTTCCTATTTTGCAGAGAAGTAGTGGATTCAAGGGTGTTTTTTTTTCCCTGAAGGGGGAAAAATTCCCTCAACTGATCACCTTGTACTTTAATATTTTGGATTTTCTCCCCTCTTTTTGGGGGGGGGGGTCATTTTCAGAAATCAGCTCAATTTTGTTTAACCTCTGGTCAATTTCACAAGCCCAATTTCATTTTTCGAACATAGCCCTTGCCAGGTCTTTGAAAGGGCTTTTAATAGTGTTCAAAGCTCTGTTTCAAAAGGTGAAGAGGAAGCAGAGGTTGAAATTGAAGGAGGGGAGTGTGTTCATTGCAGTCTTTCCTTAAAGTTGTGCAGTTTCAATTGTTTAATTAAGTTTGAATTTAAAAATGGAGTTGCAGGCCCGGAAGGCAATTGCAATCGTGGAACTGAACCCTCCCTACAGTTCTTCTCCAAAGTCAGCCCTGCACAGAGCCCAGGTGGAAGCAGTGGGAGAGAGGAACATGAACTGGGAACGCCAGTAGGGGAGAAAGCAAGCGGGGGAAGAGCGTGGTCAGTTCACCCTTTTCCTCCTTCCATGGTTCTTTTTTTGGGGGGGCGGGCGGGGGGGACACAGAGCAATGCAGATACATTAATCCACATTAATCCCAAACTGGTTGAGATCCTCTATAAAATCCCAGATTAATCCAAACTCAGATCAATTTTCAAAGTAGTTTCAATTAACAACTTTATCCAAATTTTGCAAAGAGAAGCAATCTCTTTTGACGGGGTGACCATGAGAATTGCTTGGCCAGAAGGTGAACTGGCCTTGAAAAACAGGCCAGCCGGCTCTTCCCCGAACACTCATCAAGGTTCCCAACCCTGCGGAGCTGCTGCTTTGGGGTGTGCCAGGCCAGTTTAGTTGCTGCAGGGTGGGGGCCCCCATCAGCCCTGGGTGAGGGGACAGAGGAAGAGGAAAAAGGGGAAGTCGGCTCTTCTCTTTTCTCTCCTGGGGGACTGGTGGGTTCTGGGGAGCGGCCCCAGCGGAAACCTCACAGGCCCTGCAGATGGCTGCTTCCGCCAGTCCCAAAGCCCATCGTTCTGTTGCAGAGGGGTCCGATCTATGTGTTCCCTTGACTTCTCTCCACTTTAAGGGGTCCTCTCCAGCCATGCCCCTCCCATCGCATTCATGGAGGGGTCCAGCTCCTGCCCCTTCTCTCTGCGTGGGAGTTTTTGAAAATCAGTAAAACAAGAAAAAAAGAAAGAAAAGGAGGGGTAAGCAGTCACTTCCTTCTGAACATGCTCCCTTGGGGTTTTTTGTAAGAGGCCCCCAGAGGCCGATTCCAGCTCAGAAGACAAGGGGAGGGGGGGGGGCTCAAAAACAGGAAGGCCGAGGAGCTGTGGAGGAGAATCTGCAGCTCTTTCCTGGCCCCGCTCAGCCTGTGGCTGGCATCTGGCTGCCTTAGCACTTGCACGCAACCTTCCCCAGATGCACAGGGACACCCATGCAGGTGCTGAGCATTTGGCAGCGGCAAGGGGCTTCTAGGAAGCCATCAACCCTCTCTCCCCAGGGGCAGATTGGAGGCCGTGAAAGCTGGGCCAGGTGGTCTGCCCAAATGATAAAGGCCCAAGTCCCACCTGCACACTTTGCAGTGGAGACACAATCTCCTTCCCAGTAGAATTCGGGTGGGGAGGGCTAGCACTCCTGCCCCCTCCAGAGGGACCCCCCCCCATCCTTCAGGCCAGCAGAAGTGCCAAGCGCTTCTGTGGTCTGAGGCTCCTGTCCACTGGGCCGCCTCTGCCCTGTTCATGGAGAAACCCAGGTCTTTGTCAGAGCTGCCAGCCACACTCACCCAGTTGACATTCTCCAGGGTGATCCTAAACTCGGCCATGACTTAGGAAGCAACACACAGGGGTGCCCACCTGTTTCGGGTTCAGCAGAGAAATGATCAGGGGAGGAATGGCCAAACAAGAGACGGAAGCTCCTGATTTGCAAGCCAAATTAAGTTTTAAGATCCTGATTACATAAAACCACTTTTTAAGAAGTTTCCATCTTTTGTTCCGGTCGCAGGCGACTCAACCCAACTCACTCAGGTTTGTGATGTGCACACCAGAAGACGGGGATATTCAGGCCTTGTTTGCGCCGTTATTTACCCTGCCCCTCTTGCTTTGATCAGGCTGGGCAAAGATCACTTCCAGGACGGGGCTTTGTTAATGTTGCACCTATGAACTCACAAAATGGGAACGACGTTCCTACTAGAAATGGGTAATTCCTGAATGGGACTTTTGTTCCTCACTGGGAACAAAGTTGAGCTTGATGCGCCGCTGGGCTGGTATGAAAAAGAGCCACGCGGCCAAAGCGACCCTTTTCAGGCTCCCTGAAGGGCTCCGCTTCCAGAGCTTCGAGGCCGGCCAGCCCGTTCTCCCAGGGCACCGGCAGGCCCGCCGCGTCCTCACTCAAAGCCCCCCGGGGCAGGGGTGGGGGCGCTTGGCGGGGCCAGCTGGCCCAGAGAGAGCCTCCCTGGCTCGGCCGGCACTGGGCAGGCAGCCCCGGGGACGACACCGGGAAGCGCGAAGGGGCGCCTCCCCCGGGAAGGGCGCCGGGACCGCAGCAGAGCCCCGCCGGGCGGAGTCGGGAGGGGCGCCCCGGAGAGGCCTCCCAGCACGCCCCCCGCGGGGAGGGGGCACGGCTCTTAAGCGCGTCGCTGGGCGCCTGCGCGGCCGGGCGGTGGGTGTGGCTCGAAGGGGAGGAGAAAGAGGGCGCGCGCGCCAGGACGGAAGGAAGGAGGAAGGGAAGGGCCGCCATCTTGTTGTCGCGTCGCCGCCGCCGCCGCCATAGTCCGAGCGGAGTCACGGCCGACGGGCTGCGAGACGGGCCGAGCCGCAGCGGGAAGTGAGCGCGGCCGCCAGGCAGGCAGGTAGGCGGGCGGGCTGTGGTTGAGAGGCGCTCGTATGGCTGCCCGGGCCGCCGGCGGTGGAGAGCGGCGCTGCGGAGCCGGCCTCCGCGGCGGTTGGGCGGGTGGGCTTTTCCGGCGCGGCGAGGGCCGGCGACCGAGGGCCTCTCTGCCCATCCGGCTGAGGCTCCGCGGGGCCGGGAGCGCCCGCCTTGGAGTCGCTCGACTCCGGCGCGAGGCCTCCGGCGCGGCCTCCGCGCGGCCTGGCCCGCCTCCCGACGCTCGGCCTGGGTTGCCACCGCCTCCGGCCGGGCCTGAGACAAAGGCGGGGAAGGGGGGCCGTTTCATACAGAGGCCGTGAACAGAGGCGGGGAGGCTGGCTGAATCCGGGCCTCGGAGCCTCGCCCCCGGGTTGGCGGGCCGGCGGGGGAGCGGGGCAGTTTTGAGGCGTTTCTTAGCGGGGAAGCTTCGCCAGCCTCCGTCCCTTGAATGGCGCAGGAGAAAAGCTGCGCTTCGCCGAGGGGCGCCTCGTACACGGTAGGTTCCCTGGCCCCGGCCGGACCATCTGCCGCCCAGGTTACTTGCGTCCCCCAAGCTTCCTTGGAAGTGGATGCAGCCAGCAGCTGCAGGTACTAACGGCTTTGTCTGCCTTCTTTTCAGATTGAAGTGAGTAGATTGGACGGAACTCAAGTGTGTTGGAAGACTTTTTAAAGAGTGGTCCCACAGGGCATCAGCGCAAGTGACTGGTTTCTCTTGGGTGACTTTACAGGTGTTTGCCTGTGTTGCAATAAGAGACTCATCTATTGAGCAGGACCTAATTTATCTCTTCATCTTGGAGAGTTTAATAAACTATTACACTTTCCGTACTCACAACTGTTTGGAAGTTGAAAGACATTTAAAAGGCAAACATGAGTACGGCCAGAACAGAGAACCCTGTTATAATGGGTCTCTCCAGTCAAAATGGACAGCTGAGGGGCCCAGTAAAACCTGGTGGTGGTCCAGGAAGCGGGGGGACACAGGCTCAGCAACAGATAAACCAGCTGAAACATCCCAACACAATCAACAATGGCACTCAGCAGCAAGCACAGAGCATGGCCTCCACCATCAAGTGAGTACTTGTCTAGAGCATTGGCAGCCATCTTGTCAGGCAGCCAGAAGGTCCTCAGAGTTTTGACTTCTGGGTGGAGTGTGAGCACTTTCCTTCTTTTACCCGTTTTACCAACTACAGCAATATTTGATGTTATTCCTGAATTGCATTTGTCTCACACGTGTCATATTTTACTTATCCGTTCTTTGCTTCCTATAGTTTAATTTAGTATGGGATGAAGCAAAGGGTAAAGACATGCAGTTGTTAGAAAGGCTGCCTGCTGAGCAACCTGGGGGATTCCTACTTCTGCTGGGTTCCTGTGAGTGGGAACCGCCACAACTGCAGGCACGCGTGTGCGCGCACACACACACACACACACACACACACACCCCCAATACAGGTCCTAGACACCTCTCTCAACTGGATGCCCAGTACAGATTTTTCCCAGGTGAATGGAGAAGCACATTTACTTATTAAATTTATATGCCACCAATCTTACTATTGAAAGAACTTTGGGCAGCATACTGAGAAAAGGGCTCCAGTGATTTGGGACGGTTGCTTTAGAAAGCACTAAAGGAAGGAACCAGCACCTTGGATTCAACTCACTAAGCCCTTAGAACTGCTTTATTTTTATCAGAACTGAGATTGAGTATCCTTGGCTAAAAGCAGGGGTCAGATAGCTTCCTGCATTAGGGATTGATTAAAGCAGAGAATCAACATATAATAGACAATCCTATATATTTGGGAGGTTCCCTTACGAACAGCAAGTTTATCGAGCACCATTGTTGTAGTGATGGAAATGGAAGTGGTGAATCATGTAATTGCTTCAGAAGACTTCCAAAGGGTTACCCAGCCTAAAACAAGTAATGTTCAGGTTATATTGGTGTGAGCAACTGGCATATCTTTTCTGGAGGAAACTGAATTGATTCTTTTTAGCAGGACATTTCTTTGCAGCAGTTTGCCTTGATCCTGTGATCTCTGCTTATTTAAACCAAACATGCAACCTGTTTGGCTTGATGGAAGAATACGGTGAGATGGTACATAACAAAATAGGGAGCCTGGGACTTCCCAGGGAAAATAACCGTCTTCCAGCTTAGGGTGACTGCTCTGCAAGTAGTGGCAGGCAGTGTAGAACAGTGCCTTCTGCTGCAGCTCTAGGTAATCAGCTCTAGAGAGGTCTGGAAGCCTCACCAGGGTCGTCTCCTCTGCATCCTGGCCATGTCAACACTGTTTGTATTCAAGAGCACAAGTCTTCAGGAGTTCCCATAGCTTGCTCAGCATCGGGAAAGCAACTTCAATTGTGGTCTGTTGCATTGTTCACAGTTGAAAATGATTGTGCAGTAAAGAGTTGAAGAAAGTTTCTTCTGGGCTTTTAACACACCGTGGTTTAGTGGCTAAGGTCCTGAAGAGCACTGGTACAAATATACTTTGTACAGTGGAAGCTGTTGATTTTAGTCCAGCCATATGTTATCGGTCCTGCATATCTTATAAAACGAAGGCTGCTGTTTTGAGATATGGAGAAAAAGATAACTGTGACTGAACTTAAAAGTTACTCAGTAGTATATGACATGTTCAGATTCTCTCCACGTTCTCCAGTACTTGCTTAATGCTATGTTAACACTTGATTATACTGACTTAAAATGTCCTTTGCTTCCTATGTCATGAAGTTTATCAGATTCTAGGTGGATTAAAAGGGCTGTTTTTGCATTTTTCAACTCTGAGAGTGATTGTATCATATGTGATGTGTGTCTAGACCAAAATCAGGTCCAGTAGCTAATAGTTTTCTCACTTCAGACCTGGCGATGACTGGAAGAAGACTTTAAAGCTCCCTCCGAAAGACCTGAGAATCAAAACGTCGGTAAGGGCTTTCTAAAATTTTAAACATGGGAAAGGAAGTGATGTTGATGCTTGGCAGCAGGTGTTCCTTTCATTGAAGTGTAAGGTTTCAAACCGATTAAATCACATTTGTCTTACAGAATTCACATTGAGATAGGTTGCCTACTTTGCTGATTGCTATCTACTTGCAAAATCTGAAATTACACCAACTAAAAATGTCTGTTGCAAGCAATGGCTGCCTGCTGTAGGTGATGCAGCTAATTACAAATAACCATCTTAAACTAACTGGTGAAACTAATAGAAAAGCATACATCTTCCCCTCCTCCCCTACGCATCCCAGTTCTGAATAAAATCAGAACTGGTATAGACTGCAGCTTACCTTGAGTTTAACGCTACCCCTTCCCCTACCACCATTCCCCCCCCCTATACATTTTTATCAAGTACACGCATCTTCTAGATTTTAACACCACAGCCTTGGCCAGCCCAATTTCTCTGCTTCCCACGGCTTTCTAGAATTTCTTCGGTCCCTGGGAGAGCGTTGACCCATATCAGAGTACCCTCCCTGCTGCTGGGCTTAGCTTCAGAATGCCCTTGGCATTGAGACTGACCTCACAGGCCTTAACGATGCTGCTTTGCTTCTCCAGGATGTGACGTCGACAAAAGGAAATGAGTTTGAAGATTATTGTCTGAAGCGGGAGTTGCTGATGGGAATTTTTGAAATGGGCTGGGAAAAGCCATCTCCTATTCAGGTTAGTCACCTATAGTGCAGGTTGAGTAAGTTTAGTAAATGATGATAAGATGCTTATTAATGAATGGAAATTTTATTTTACCTTTTATAAATAATGGGGGGAATATAAGGCTTTGGATTTCTATGCACACACGTCGTATGCGATCAGCTTCTGCTGAAGCTCTGCCTGTATTGTTTTGTGTGAACAATCCTGCACGCCTGGAAGGCTGATGAACCAAGCGGAGAAAGGAGCGCTCGAGTATCTTCCTTCACCTTTTCTCTCTCTACAGCCTCTTGCCATCCAAATCCTTCCTTTCCAGGAAAAGAGCCCTTTTCTCCATGCATAAGATTCCATCCTTTCATGTTTTCCTCTCGGCCAAAGCCGCCCCAGTTGAAGGACTCGCTCTTGTGCATATGGAAATGGCCTTTTCGTGTGAGATGGAGAGCGCAGGGTCCCTGGAATGAAGGGCCGAGATTTCTTACTACTTCATTGGATCTAGCTTTTTCTGTTTCTTGTGGTAGATGGAATTGGAACAAAACAATTCGTGTTTCCAGACGGCTCCTTTATGACACTGATTTTTGAATGTTATTGTTACCCAAGCAGAAATATTCCTGTCTCCAAACCCAACCTTTTCTGTCTAGAGAGGCAGACGGAAAAAACATAGAAGTTTGTCGTGCAGGCTACAGACCATCTAGAAGACATCACAAGTCCATGTTCCTACTTTTCAACAGCTGGATGCCTACCTAGTTAAGGCCCCAGAGTCCTTTTGACTTGGGAGTCCGTCATGATCAGTTCCTTGCCAGATGACTGCCATGTGCCATTAAGTTGTGCCGGGTGATGATTTGACTATGTATTGGCACTTGGGTCACCCTCTCTTTCAGCTGGGAACGAGAACATAGTTGCAAGTAGTTAACCTTTTCATCTAAAGCAGTGGTGTCAAACAGGGCCGCATGCCTCACACACAAGCCATGCCTAACCCAGCTCTGCAAAGGCAAAAAATGTTGTGATATGTCACAATACGTCATGTGATACGATCGAGTTTGATACCCATGATCTAAAGTGTGGCCCTTTTTGTTTTTACTCTCTATGTTTATATCTTCTGACAGCTGTTTTGTATTTTTTGCTTCTATCTCATTCAAAATCTTACCTTCTCTTCCCTTTTCCCATGCTTCTTCTCAGGAGGAGAGCATTCCTATTGCTTTGTCTGGAAGGGACATCTTAGCCAGAGCTAAGAACGGAACTGGCAAGAGCGGTGCCTACCTCATTCCATTACTTGAAAGGCTTGACTTAAAGAAGGACAACATACAAGGTCAGTGGAAGATGACAAGCCACACTGACTCCAGTTGCAACAGGTCTTACATGGTCACCAGGGACCCTGTTAGATTGCTAGCTATGCAACTGCTTCACTTTTGTGAAAGAAAGAAAAAGGTAGAGAAGGATTTGGGAAAGGGCTTGACTGGAATGGGTAAGGCCCCTGGGATCACCGTTGCTGATTAACTGGAAGGACTTGAAGGACTTCACAGGGAAGCTGCTGCTGCTGCTGCTAACAGTGGAAGTCTTTGCTTTATGTAGGTAGAAGAGAAAGACTGCTGTGCTCCCCATTCAGCATCCCCCCCCCCCCGGCAGTCCATCAAGAGCACCCCTTACTTTGCCACGTTGTTTGCTCCCTGATTCGGTCTATCCCAAACCAGCATTCAGTTAGCCATATATCTGAGAAAGCAGGACATGGGATGGGGCGGTGGGGTCCCCCTGTTTGTGCGACCTTTGAACAAGAGCATCCAGTGAGATGTAACTTTAAAGGGCTCCAAGCCCAAGAACAAAATCTTATTTTGCAATGATTCCAGGAATTAATCTTGCACATCCTCCTTTTTGCCTAATGCTTTTGTTTTAGTCTGAGAAAATCAGACAGATTGTTGCAGGGTTTGTTTTTGTGGGCTTTTTGTTGTTGTTGTTCTAGATTAGGTCTGCCACAGGCCAGATGCATCACACACAGGCCACGCCCAGGCAAAAACCGCCACAATACGTCATGTGACACGATCGAGTTTGACACCTGTGTTCTAGATGCCTTTACATTCTGATTATTTAGAAAAGCGAATTGCTATTTTTTTTTGTTAATAGGATCAGAGTTTTCTGGTTGAAAGCAGTTGATAACCTATCTTTTTGTTGGTAATTGTGGAATCATTAATATTTTCTGCCATATTAATATTGAGGAAAATACTCTGCAAAATTTCAGAAGAGAGAGTTCTTACACAAATCCGGCCTTCTGATTTTGAGGTTGGAAAAGAATGCTTTGGTTTTCCTTACCTATGATCACTTTGTTCTCGGGGGTGGGGAGGTATGAAAATGGGAGTTGTCACGCTCAAGCTCCTTAGCAATGAATAATTTTAAGCATAGATGCAAGAATTAAATAAGGATTATCAATAATTTTAGGTCTTTCTGCAAAGTCATTAAAAGTACAGTAGGGCAGAGGTGCAGCAGGCAGGGATAGATCATGCTAGAAGGCCTTGGATTTTTTAAGTAAATATTCTGTATTCCTGGGTCCCACTAATTCATTTTTAATACTCCTGAAGTTCAAAGCATGAAAAGGGAGTCACTACTAAACAGACAGGCTGGGGGTATCAGCATTTATCTTCCAAAACTCTGGTTGGGAAAGCTTCACTGCAGTTTTCTCAGTTTCTCACACTCCACACACTGCATTGTATAGTGAGTTGGGGAGAAATGTGACTTGGAAGGTGCTGTTTCTGCATTACGATGAAGTTTGAAAAGCTGATAAAATGGTTCGTCTTCCATTAGCTTAAGACCAGGCGTTTCGAGCTTGTGGCATCACTTTGTCATCACGTGATGTATCGCAACATTTTTCCCTTTCACTAAAACAAAGGGTGGATGTTGGCAGCGCCTGACACGTCCGTCCCGAGGGCCAGGAGTTTGGACACCCCCCCTCCAGGCGCTCCGTCAGATCCAGGCCGCTTGCCTGTTTGGTCTCCATTAAAAGTCTTTGTAAGCAAGCTAGAAAGGACACTTGGATTTCTGAATACCTTAACGTTTAGCCCTCCCTGGACATACATTAGCATAAAAATCCCTTGGGATCATGGAATAAGAGTGCCTCAAATTATCTCTTGCTTGACAGCAATGGTGATTGTGCCCACAAGAGAACTTGCCTTGCAAGTCAGTCAGATCTGCATCCAGGTCAGCAAACACATGGGAGGGGCGAAAGTGATGGCAACCACAGGAGGAACCAATCTGCGGGATGATATAATGAGGCTTGATGATACCGGTAGGATGACAAAAATGGGGTAAACCCCCCCCCCCTCTTTTCTGCCAGGTTTTTAATCCGGCTGCCTAATAAGCTGCTCTTCTTTCCTGCTTGCAGTTCATGTTGTAATAGCAACACCGGGAAGGATTCTGGATCTCATCAAAAAGGGGGTAGCAAAAGTGGACCACATCCAGATGATTGTCCTAGACGAGGTAACGTTTAACTGACTTCCTGAGCTGCAATCTAAGCCACCCGATCGGCTCTCCTGGGAGCCTTTTGTGGATTTGGGGCTCATTCCGCCCCCTATGCAGCTGGGAAAGGGGGCCACCGCTGGCTGGCTGGCTGGCTGGCTGGCTGGCTAAGAAGAAGAAGAAGCATTGCTTTAAGATGAGCTGGGACTCTGGCCAGCCCCTCTGGGAGGGCTGTTTAAACATGGAACAAGCTCCCCAGCTGCCCCCCTTTTTATCATGTATTAATTTATTTTGCAGGCAGACAAGTTACTGTCCCAAGACTTTGTGCAAATAATGGAGGACATTATACTCACTCTACCTAAGAACCGGCAGATTTTGTTGTACTCGGCCACTTTCCCTCTAAGCGTGCAGAAGTTTATGGTGAGTTGAATGAGCCCAAATTTGCATAACTGAGCAAAGGGTGAAGCATGGTTATACTTGCCACGCTGCAAACCAGAGATAGTCCTTAAAATGGTTTGTTTAGTGACCATTCAAAGTTACAACAACATTGGAAAAAAGTGACTAATGGACATTTTTCACACTTCCGGTCATGGCCGCCTCCCTTTGGTCACATGATAAAAATCCACACGTTTGGCAGCTGATTCGTATTTATGATGGTTGCAGGGTCCCCTGTTGTGAACTTTTGAAGAGCAAAGTCAGTGGGAAACCCAGATTAACTTTACAACCATGTTACTAGCCTAACAACTGTAGTGATTCACTTAACAGCTGTGGCAAGAAAGGTCGTAAAATGAGGCAGTGCTCACTTAATGCATGTCTCACTTAACAACAAGTTTTGGGCTCCATTGTGTTCCATAAGACAAGGACTCCTGTACATGCCAGAATGCTTCTCTTCCAGAATTCCCACTTGCAGAAACCCTACGAGATTAACTTGATGGAGGAGCTGACTCTGAAGGGGGTGACCCAGTACTACGCTTACGTAACCGAGCGCCAGAAAGTGCACTGCCTCAACACACTGTTTTCCAGGGTGAGAACTAAGATTTAAACTAAATTGGGTTTAAACAATGACCAAAGTGATCAAGTGAAAGGAATCTTGTAGAATATTGCTCGAATAGAGTCTTATTTAATGACTAATGTAGCTTTTATTTTTGCTTCTTCAGTTCTTTAGGTACTGCCGCCTTTTTGTGTACCTGTTTCCAAGCTGTATAGTCTAGTATTATCTGCGTATTTTCAAGTTCGTTTGCCATTTAGAAGCAGAATACAATATAACACTTTACTGTCTTTGCATTTAGCTCCAAATAAATCAGTCCATCATCTTCTGTAACTCCTCCCAACGGGTTGAATTATTAGCTAAGAAAATCTCCCAGCTCGGGTACTCCTGCTTCTACATTCACGCAAAGATGAGACAGGTCAGTGTGCTGTTTGGAGCCATTAATGAATATTTGTTGGATTTTAGGTGCTAGTTGTGGGAGGGAGAGGAGTAGTGGATCTATTTCCAGAGGCTTCATATACTCAGCCTGAACAGAGCTCCCAGGGGGAGTGTCGGAAGAGCCCGCGGTCTTGTGAATTGCATGTCCTGCCACAGACCAGGCATTCCTTATCAAGTAGAATCAGTGGTGTAGTAAGCAGACTAAGCACGTGCTCAGGGCACCAGGCCCAAAGGGGGCACCACAAAGTTGAGAAAGAAAGAAAAAAAACAATGAAGACTTGTAAAAAATCTTGCATATACAAAAGGGGCGGCAAGATTTGTCCGTGCTTAGGGCACCAGTGAGCTTTAATCCTCCACTGAGTAGAATGTTCTCTTCCATTAGAGGTGTATCAGTAAAAGCACCTGGATTTTCCTTTAGGTGCTGAAGGACAAACATTTGGGCTTTGGTCAAGAGTAAGTTGGTGAAACTTTCCCAATTCCTTTTCTAGGAGCACCGCAATCGAGTGTTCCATGATTTCCGGAATGGCTTATGCCGCAACCTTGTTTGCACTGGTGAGTATCCTGTCCTTTTCCATGGCTTGCGTGTTGCCCAGAAAGGCTCTTTCTAGGAAGTTTCAGCGCTGCATTTTGGGAATTTGTTACGGTACTTTCAGCAACTGGATATTGTAAAATTAAGAGAATTCCCCGGTATTGTTATTTCTTAAATAGATGAATGCAATGTGCTTTTACATGGGTTGCTTTTAAAGATTATCTGGAAGCTGCAATTGGTACAGGTCAACTTTTGTCCGTGAGAGCTAGTGTATAACACCAGCACTGGAGGCTCTGCATTGGTTACCAGAAGAGTAGAAATTTATTTACTTGTATCCCGCTTTTATTATTTTTTCTTTAAAAGCTCAAGGCAGCAAACATGCATAATATTCCTTCCTGCTCCATTTCCCCCCTACAACCGAGGTGGTTTGGGCTGAGAGAAAGGAATTTGTCAAGCACAGGAAAATCAGGGAGTCCAGTCAGTTCAAAAGAATATGAAGGTTTATTGCATGCTCTCTACAAGAATCTGAACTACTAACGGTCCAAGTAAATTGGTGATAGATAAGTCAATGGAATTTGAGGTGGGCTGGGTTTAGGTCTCTTGTGGGCATGAGGGACGCCAGACTGATTGATGCATTTGACTTCTCCTCCCTCGGGGCCGGCTTGGTCACCTGCCAGATGAGCCCAAATCACTCAGCTGGCTTTTGTGCCTAAGGGAGGACCAGCTCAGTCCAAAACGCTGGTTTGGCCAGTAAAATCCTCCATAGTTCCACACTCAGATCTTCTGCTCCAGCCAGAATCTGCCTGACAGTTTGCACATCCCTCATGTTAGGCTAGAAATCAGTGTTTCCAAATCTTGACTCTGATCCTGAAATTGTCTCCGGGATGGGATCCTCCTTATAGTCAGAAAAGCAAACAGATTTTCAACATTGAGACCGTGAATGTAAAAGATCTCTTGTCATTTTGGAGATTTTTTAATAATTGCAACCGTTTTAAGGTGATATTTTATGTTGGCTTGCTTTAATACATATTTTAAGCCAGCATCGTTTTACATTTCTTTTGTTTTCCAAATTGAGGCAGTCTAGCTCAAAAAGTAGAGACGGTGGGAAATAAGGGAGACTTTTGCCATTAAAAAAAAAGCAAGAAACCTGCAGGATCCAGTCTTGAGCATTTTTCACGCTAACATTTCTTTGTGCTTGAGGCTACAGAACAATCCAAAAGTTGGATGAGTCTTGTGTTACTTACATAGCCAGAGATTCTGAGCCCGTCTTTTTTGTATTACTGGATTTTTCTAAGGTGCAAGGTTTGTTTTTCAGATCTCTTTACTCGAGGTATTGATATTCAAGCTGTGAATGTTGTGATCAATTTTGATTTTCCAAAGCTGGCAGAGACATATCTCCATCGTATTGGCAGATCAGGTGAGGACATCGTTCAGTGAAAAATCACAGTCATATAGCACAGGTAGTTGTTGACTTAAAACCACAATTCAGCCCAAAATATCTGTAGCCAAGTGAATAATTTCTTAAATGAGCTTTGCCCTATTTTACGACCTTTCTTGAAATAGCTGTTAAGGGAATCGCTGCAGTTGTCGTGTTAATAACGGTTATTAAGTGAATCGGGCTTCCCCGTTGACTTACGCTTGTCAGAGAGGTCGCAAAAGGGGATCGATCCTGTGACTCAGGAACCCAGCAAAGGCCACAAATAGAAGTCAGTTGCCAGGCGTCCAAATTTTGATTGTGTGCCTATAGGGATCCTGCAACGGTCATAAGTGTGAAAAATGGTCACTTTTTTCAATGCTGTTGTAACTTTGAACAGTCAGTAGATGAATGGTTGTAAATTGAGAACTGCCTGTGTTGCCTTTGATGTCAATGGCTGTATCTGATGATGATTCTTGGCAGCTGGTAGCTAGCATGGATTGCAAACTCTGAACCTCTTGATTTAGGATGTTTGCCATAACTTTGCGAATGCTGGTGGAACATCAACTGTGTGTCAAGTGTGAGCAGCTAGAACCCTCAGGGAGGGGCTCTGGAGAGCAGCCAGTCGGTCCATCCATTCCTCTAGCAAGGGGCTGGTGCCCCCCCCCCCCAGGACATCAGGCCCATAAGTCACTTGTTCTTCAGCCTGCTGAGCTTCTGTGCTGCCCTGTGCAGGGTGGTAGCTCTCTGAACTGCTCTCTACGGCAGTTACTGGCTTATCAAGAAGCACAATTGCCACGTGTACATTGTAAGGTACTCCACAGATATTTAAAGCCATGTTGGATTAAACCAAGAAAGCAGTATGCACTTTGCTACCAGCAAATGATGGTCTGAAACTGGAAAACACTGTTCCGCCACATAGGGCAGGGAGGGAAGAACTGGTCGCCCCCAGTCAGCCACCTGGCGTCCTCGTGAAGCCAGCTGCCAGACTGAAAGCCTTTGTCTTTTCTGTTTGAAGGTCGATTTGGCCATCTAGGCCTAGCCATCAACTTGATCACCTATGACGATCGTTTCAACCTGAAGAGTATTGAAGAGCAGCTGGGGACAGAAATTAAGCCCATCCCTAGTAACATCGACAAGAGTCTGTATGTGGCAGAATACCACAGCGAGACCGTAGAAGATGATAAACCGTAATTGCTGCGTAGGTATCTGAGGGACACGTGGCGGGTGGGTGTCCTGAATGGTGGGAGGGGGCTCTATTCCTCTGGCGTAGCCTGTCCCAGGAGCCCCGGTGGGGCCCTCGGGCCCTGGAAGGAAGGAAAGCGTCCATCCAGAGGAAAAGAGGTCCCGAGTTTTGACCAGGCTCTGCCCACCTCCCCTGACATGCGGCTCTGAGGCACCGGGCCTTCCCTCCCGAGCCTGCGTCTCCAAGGCGTGGATGGGGCAGGACACAGAGTGGGTTGGGCCACAGCGGTCAGGCAAGTAGCTTGTTGGTGCTGTTTCCTTGGTGCTAAAGGCCTTTTTTTCCCCCTTTTTCTAGGCTTTACTTAAACACAAAAGCTAAAGCCCTTTGATCTGGACCTGTGAAACATCATTTTTGGGGGGAGGCTCCTCTCTGAGGGTTTTTCATCTTTTTGTTTTGGAACAATTAAAATTACAGAGCTTTCCCCTCCTTAAAAAAAAAAAATTGGCTGTGAAGACAAAAGCAGAAGATAGGAAGAAAATACCTTTTGTTTTTCCCACTTGTTTGCACTGTGTGCTGACTGAACATTAGTTGCACTAACTGCTGGTTTTAATTTCTTTCTTTGTGATGGAGTAGAAGAACTCTGAAATGAGAAGATTCCCAAACTCCATCTTGACTGCAATTTCAAATTCACCCACAGCTGCCCGACTGAGTACATTTCAACTTCTCCCTGGCTCCTCCTCATCTGTCTTTTGAGCTAAAGAGCTTGTTACTTATTTGTGCAAAGTGCCTTATGCTATGAGACCATTCAGAAAATCCCTTTTGGATACAGCGCAAGGAGTCGTTTTGGTTCAGGTCGAAGTCTCTTTCCCCGCCTCTGTTTCCTTCCCCTTCCGGGTGCTGGAAGGTGGCCCTTGTCAGTAGTTTTGTTTGGTTAACTTTCTTTTAATGGAGGAATTGAGATGCAGTTGCTGTTCACCCACTCTGTAAATATGTGTATTTAAGCAAAATAACCTGGATGGCCTGGGTTGATTGAGGGAAACCTCCACACTCTGAGAGGAAAGAGCCACTTGCCAACCAATCTGCAGCAGGAGCCCCCCAAAACGCCCCCGGGGCTCTCGCAGAACACTACAGACTGCCCTCCGTGAGTCTCCCGTGGGGGGGTGCAGCACTTGCTGTCTCCAAGCCATGATGGTTTTTCCTCTCTTACGTGTTTTGCAGAAAATTGGATGTGTATACTTGTATAAACTCTGTAAATATGTGTTTTTCTGTTAAGGGTTCATATAAGTTTCTTTTCTCTTTGTTTGGATGAGGCTTGCTGGCGTTAAAGGGATTATAGATAGATCTTGACAGCAGCTAAAGGTGAGAGGGGCTCAGTTTTCTGCAACGCTACTCGGTACCAAGCACGTTTGACTCCACGCCTCTAGGCAGGCCTGGCTTGCTTTAGGGGTTGCAATATTTGGAAGAGTGCCGGGCAAGGCCCTTTCCCCCCTCCCCCGGGAAAAACAACCCTCCAGGGGAAGCTGGGTTTGTCTTAAAGGGGAGGAGACCCAACCGCCTCCTTTGTCTCAAAGCGAGGCAGAACCAAAAGCGACTCCAAAGAGGCAAAGGCCCGGTCAAGCCTGGCAGCTTCTGGCATTGGAACTTCCTGCCAGCTTGTGGCGATTCTGTTTGAAGCCCGTCCGATGAGAGATTCGAGAGCAGGCAAGGCGAGCCCTCTGCTCTTCCCCCAACAGGGTGTGGGTGGGGGTGGGTGTGCTTCCATTACAGTAGTGTTGCTTTAAAGTGTGCCCCTCCCAATGTGCTTGATGTTTGGCCTGATGTGCAGGCAGAAAGAGTGAGACCACTCAACCTGTAAATGTCTTTAACGATTCCCTGTCGGCCTGCCAGCAGCAGAGTGCCAGGAGGCACCAGGGCTCTCTTGGCTCCGAGACAAGAGGGTTGGAGCCCACCCCAACCCTCCTCCTTGCCCTGGCAAGCTAAGCAGTTCTGATAGAAAGTACCACCTTTTTCCAGCCCCGACCTCAAGAGAACTGCCTTGAGCCGGGTGCCTCCTGACAACCCTTTGGGAGTGGAACATGTTTTGTCCAAGTAACCGTAGCAAAAGTTGTATTAACAGAAAGCTCTTCCGCTGGGAATTCCACTGAGGCTGCATTCGGTGAGCAAGTGCTTTTTGGGGTGGGGGAGGGGGGCACTTGCGACCCAAAGCAACATTTCGCTCTTCTGCAGCAGCCGGGGGCGTTCCCAAAGGAGGAAAGAGCCTTGAAACTTGCGAGAACACGTGCAACACCGGATTCGGTGCCGTGAGTTGAGGTGGCCACTCTGTCCAGCCTGGCCACGCTCCTCTTGTCACTCTTGAAGCACAGCCTTTTGTAACGAGAAAGTATTACTTCACCTGCGGCCGCCTAGCCGAGGAGCGGCCTCAGCCTCGGACCACCATTTTTGGGTAGCTTTGTTTGGGTCAGAAAGCCACCCGACAATGGCTCCTTGTCTCTCAGTGGTGAAGAGGGACTCGGAAGGGAAAGATGCTCCAGACATCGACCGGGGACACCCCGGTTGGTCGGTCTGTCTTTTTTTTTTTTTAAACCCCTTTCATCTGAAAATGAAGGCTGAGAATTGGATTTATGCACAGAGCCGTTGCCCACAGTTTCTCAAAACTGGTTCAGGCACTTCTGGAAAAATTTTGAGAAAACAAATTCCTGGGCCCTTTTGTTGCCTTGTCATCATCGTCCGTCCCCGTCCCCCCCAGCCCCCTCCGGGGACTCAATGCTGGGGCAAAACAAGGCTTTGGTGATAACATCGGTGGGGGCTTCCCAGGACCCCCTGCACCTAGTAGGGATGACCGTGGGTGGGTGGGAGGGAGGGTTGAGTTTTGCCTTTTTTTTTTATTAATTCCAGAATGAGATGGGAGCATCTTTTCCTATCCCCTCTGCTTTTGTGTCTGTTGTTAGAGCTGGACAAGACCACAGAAACGAGACACCAAAGCAGATGAGTTTGATTTGGGCATCTCATTCTGCTCTTCTTTATTTTAAGGGTGGGCTTGCTTGCACAGGACCGGCTGAATCTTGCCCATGGAGAGAGGCACAGTTGTGTCCAGGGTCCTTTGTGGGCGTGAGTCGTTTCCAGCAGTAGTCTGACCTGTGCTGTTGGTCCAAAGCATGCCCCCCCCGGGAGGCTGCCTCTGGGGCACAGTCCTTCTCTGTCCCCTGGCAGGACATGGAAAGCTCAGTCGAGTGGGATCACACCACCTTGGCAATGGAGGAGGGAGGGAAGATGGGAGCAGCCGTGGGGGGGTGGGGGTGGGGATCTGCTGCAACTCTACTCCTAAGGCAACATTCTGGAGTCCTGTGCAGGGGGGAGGGGGGAGAGGGAGGGGGAAGCGAGGATAACACAGAGATACAGCCTTGCTGTATTTTAACCAAGATGTAGGGGTGGCAATGTGTGGAAGAAAATAAGTCAATTTTCCCTTTCTTGAAACTGGAAAATTTGGGAACCTACTTTTTCATTCAGTTCAAGCAATGTTGTATTTCATTGATCCTTGGTTCAGTTCAGGCCACGTCCAGTACGAACAGTGAGGGCTAGAATTTGTCAACAAGGGGTGGGTGGGAGGGGAAGATTATTTTTTGTTTGGAACTGGGGACTGGCAAATGCCCAGCAGAGCTCAGATTTTGGCACAGCATATGTACACAAGTATATAAAGGAAGGCTGTGAAATTCCTGTCAAAAATGCTGAATTATAAAATCCTGACTTATTTTTGAGATAATTGGCTCAATAAAAGCTCGCTGGGACCTGAACTTGCTTCAGACTCTTTACTTGTACAGCATGTTGCTCTTTTTGCCTTGCCTCCCGGGCCCCGAGTAGACTAAGATTGACTTGCGCCACCAAGCTCTGGGAATTTCCCAGGCCCCGCCTTCGGCATGCCAGCCTGGAGCAGCCCCGCCTGAAAGTTGAGAAAGAGCCGAGTGTGAAACTGCAGGCTTGCTTTGCGGGCCTTGCCTGGAACGGCGGTGTTGCTGGACACTCGAGCTCTCTGCTGAAATGCCAGGTCCGGTGGGGTGGGCATTCGTGGTCGTCTGTGCAGCTCTGTGGAGGTGGCAGGCAATGGCAGGCAGTCTCCTGCCTCCATGTGACAGGTGAGCGAGAGCTGGCGGGGCAGCATTGTTGGAAAACGGAATTGCTTGTTGCAGTCCGAAACTGCGCACAACCGAGATGAGCCAAGGCCTGGTGCCAGTCTTGCCAAGCCACAAAATGTGCCCAGGGAGTTTCTGGTGGGGCAGGCGGGTTAAAGGAGGAGAAGAAAAGACAGTTGCCTTGGAAAGGGTGTCAAGCTTGATTTAATTGAGGGCCGCATCAGGGTGGTGGTTGACCTTGGGGTGGGGGCCCCTATGGGAGGGTAGTCCTCTGCCAGTGAAAGTGGAGTGGGGGAGGGGAGCTCCTGTTTTGCTGGCAGGGGCACCACAGGCCGGTTCTCTTGTTTCCAGGCCAGCCCACAGGCCCTGAGTTTGACACCCCCGTCTTAGAAGGAGCCTGGAAGTGTTTGTGGGGATGAAGTTGGTCCCTGGTTGGGAACGAGGCAGAAGCTGCTGCTTCCGATTGATTGGGTTGAGGCTCCAGGACTGGACGGAGCTGCTTTGGCCGATTATAGTTGTAACGGTGGCGGCCCAGGTGGGCCCATTGTGCTGTGGCGAGGAGGAGGAGACGGCAAGGGTGGGGCTGCTCAGAGTTCAAGGGAGTGCCCTGCAAGGTGGCAGCAGACTCCATGCCCTGTAGGGAGAGGCACCTTGGCAGCCTAGCGCTCTTGGCCCAGGTGAAGGGGGGGGGAAGGGAATGCCCGGTGTTTAGGGCCCTGCCCCTGGGGAGCCCTGGCCGTGGGCATCAAGGAGCAGCCGCCTCGCTTCCCCAAGGGCTCCTCTGCACACCGGTTCTGCTCTTCCTCTCCAGCCAGATCTACTGCACTGGGGAGCTGCTGCGCCAGGTCCAGCGGGCCAGGCTCTTTCAAGATGACAAGGACTTTGTTGACATGCCACTGAAGTCCAACCCAGGTGAATGTCCACCCCTAGAGCGCAGTCCTCTTCCCAGGGCCAGAGTCGCCCTGCTTCCATAAGGGCCCACTCATTTGAGAGGTGCTCCTGAATGGAGAAACTGGCTGTGTGTTGCAATGCAGAGGAAAGGCTGCCCATTCGGCTGAAGTGTGCTAGCACAAGTCTAGCCCCTCCTCAGCCCCCGAGTGAACCTAGATCAGATCTAGATTTTTGTCCCATTCTTCCAGGTGTAGTTCTGAAGCATTTTGAGGAATTAGTGAATGCCGCACCGGGTGGAGCCTTATCCAAGCTGCAGCTGGCACAATTTGTGGAGAGTCACTTCTTTCCTCCAGGGAAGGAGCTGGAAAGCTGGATGCCTCCAGACTGGTCAGACAGGTACAGCTGCACCTGGAAGGGGTGTGGTGACAAATTCCCTGCTCTCATAGATGGCACAATGCTACCCCTTGCAGTGTATAAGTTCCCAATGAGACCCCGTTCCTAGGAAACCCTGGGCACCCTTCGAGGTAGGCATTGGCTCCGGCCCTCTTCTGCTTTGGCGTGTTGCTCTTTGAGATCCTACGAGCCACCTGTTACCTGAGGTCACTTGCCACTTTCTGACCTGGAAGACAGCACCCCCCAACTTTCTGGTCAGAGGACCCTTGACTGCGGCAGCCAGCCAATAGTCAGCCCTCTCTCTGAATGGCCAACCTCCTCTCTGGGAAAGCCACTCTCAGGCCAGCCCCCCCACCCCCCCACCCCGGTGCTCCTGGCCTGCCCCCAAATTACCTGGGAATCTCCTGCTCTGTGATGCCTTCCCTCCCAAGGCGCCCAGGTGGGAATGGATGGGAGCCTTTTTCTTTGGAGGTCTTGTGGGGCCTTGCACAGGTTGCAAAGTGGGTGACATCCCCCCCAAATCCCTCCCTGGGGAGTCCCAGCCCTTCTTGAATGGCTGCCTTCTGAATCTGCTGGGCCCCTTGTAGCATCCCCCTCCTTGAGAAGATTTCAGATGAGAAGTTGCGGTCCTGGGGCCAGGTCCTGAATGCCAAGTGGAAGAAGCTGGGCAGGCGGGTAAGTGCCGAGGCTCAGCCGGTTGGGGGCTGCCGAGGGAGCCTGCTGGGCCCTCAGCAGCAGCCGCTCCATTTCCCTTCAGGTGGACCCCGACGTCCAAGCCTCTCCTTGGCGTTACTCTCTCATCTATGTGCCAAACCCAGTGATCGTGCCTGGGGGGCGGTTCCGTGAATATTACTATTGGTGAGAGCCACAGAGGGCTGGTGGTGGACTGGGCCCCAACCCCCCGGCCTGGCCAGAAGAGGCCCCTTTCCCTCAACCCTCCCCTCCTTTCCTGCAGGGATTCCTTCTGGATCCTGGAAGGCCTCCTCCTCTCCAACATGGCAGCTACCGCCAAAGGCCTGATCCAGAACTTCCTCTACCTAGTCAGCAAGTGAGGGTTGCTGGGAAGGGCAGGGTTGGGAAGGGGCGTGGCCCCCTCCTCCTGCCTCCACTCCCAAGAAGCAGAGGGGGAACCCGCTGGGTGGGCATGGGCCGCTCCTCTGCTAGCCCCAGGGAGGCCTGGCAGGATCTGGCCCTGCCGCCAGGCCTCTTCTGAGCCAGGTGCTTCCTATGGTCAGATTTGGGCACATCCCAAATGGAGGCCGGGTGTACTACGAGCACCGGAGTCAGCCACCCCTTCTCAGCCTAATGATGGAGAGCTACCTGAGGCACACAAATGACACAGAGTTTCTACGGCAAGTATCTTTGAACCAAGTGGTGACCAGGACTTCTGACTTGCTCAGGGCTGCCGCCATTCAGCTTGCAGAACTGGCCAAGGGCATCGCGCCTCCCCCCCCTCCGTCACTGGGCCTAAAGGGGAATGTTTGGGGGGGGGGGGGCCTTCTCAAGGCTTTCTCACCACTGCCTCTTTCAGGAAACACATCCACCTGCTCGAGGCCGAGTATCGCTTCTGGCAAGAGCATCGGGCTGTCAATATCTCTGTGGGGGGCAAGCAATACTCCCTGAATCGCTACAGTGTCCAGGTGGGGGAACCCAGGTAAGTGGCCCTGCAGAGATGCTCCTCCTCCTCCCCCCACTAATTGGACATGCTTGATAGCCAAGAACATCTGGATCTCCCTTCTCCCCACCAGACCCGAGTCCTATATGAAAGACGTGGAGCTGGCAAAGGGCTTACAGGAAGGTAACTGCCCAGTCGGGTCCGTGGGGAGGGAAATGGCTCGGAAATGGCGTTACGGAAAGGATCTTGAAGTCGTAGAGGCTGGCCAACTAAGTGTGAGCAGCCCAGCACATGACAAAAACAGCACCTACAATTATTGTCTGAATCGGAAAAATAGAGCTTCCAGTCACCGCATGTCCAATAATAATTCCATTTCATTCCGCTTTGCTCAAATTCCCCTCGAGCAATTGGACAAACCCTGGGTACCACGTCTCCAGAGGGGTTTAGGAAATCAGGTAAGACATTCGAGGCAAAGCACAGGGCACCATTTTTTAACTAGCTGAAAGGATGTCTCCCACATCGAAGGTGGTTCTGAGGTGGTTCTCTGTGATCTCTGAAGGCCAAACATAATCACAGGAAGAGAATTGCCAATCCAACGTTAAGGAAACCTCTTCATAGGAAGAGTAGTTTGCCAGCGATGGGCATGCTGTGCTTCATGGGTACTTCTCCTTGCCTTGCCCTCCCCCTTCCCTTCCCTTTCCCCTCCCCTCCCCTCCTCTTCCACCCACTCACCCACTCGCTCATAGGGGGGTTTAATGTGAATTCCTAGACTGGCCGGGAGTGGCCCCTGGGCACCTCAGGGCACCGTCCATCTCTAGGATCCGAGGAATGGCAGCAAAGCTGCGTCCTGCCTGCAGCTCTGGTGGGCAATGCCAGAGGCTGCCACCTCCTGCTTCCCCCCCTGTTTCCCGCAGAAGCTCAGCAGGACCTGTGGGCAGAGTTGCAGAGTGCGGCCGAGTCAGGCTGGGATTTCTCCTCCCGCTGGTTCTTGCCAGGCTTCCCATCACTGCAGGACCCACTACAAGACACCCGAGTGAGGGGGGTTGTGCCAGTGGACTTAAACGCCATTCTTTGCAAAGTTGAGCAGCTGCTGGCCACTTTCTACCAAGTCCTTGGTGAGACATGGGACAAAGGGGGCAGCTGCCACCAACTCCCTCTTGGGGGGTGGGTTGCCTCTTGCTCGATGGCTGTGTGGCTGGGGGAGGCTGGCTCAGTTCTGGGACCCTGGTGAGCCACCTGCCTGGGGCATGGAGTGCTATTTGCCCTCTCCAGGGGATGGCGAGAAAGCAAGCCGGTTCTGGGCTGCGCGGAGAGAGCGGGTGGCTGCCCTCACTGCTGTCCTGTGGAATGAGGAGGCTGGGGTTTGGCTGGACTATCACTTCCTCCGCCAGAGGCACAACCCGGCCTTCTACCCCTCCAACCTAAGCCCCCTGTGGGCAGAGTGTGACGTGGATTTGCCCAGGGCAGAGAAGGTGCTTCGCTACCTGGAGGTAAGAGGCAGCCAGTGGCTGGCCAGAGACAGATGCTACCTGCACAATTTACCCGCACAGATCTTGACGTCTTTCTGGGGGAGCAGCCCTGGTATGGGGATGGGGCCCCTTGCCTGCCTGCCAAAGCACCAGAGGGGGACTCTCCTTGAGAGGGACACCAGCACAGCACTAGGCAGGCGGTTGTCTACCCAATGCTGGCCTTAGAGACAGAACATCAGTCCCTAGTTGCACCTTGTGCCACCCAGAGATTGGGGCCCAACAGGATAGGCCACCTCAGGGCAGCCTTGCCCCCTACCCACTGTCCCTGGCTGTCCCACTTTGTGTGTGCCTGCAGGAGAGTTCGGCCCTTTCCTATGCTAACGGACTGCCTACCTCCCTGACACGGACGGGGGAGCAGTGGGACTTTCCAAACGCTTGGGCCCCCCTGCAGCACATGGTGATCACAGGTGAGGCGGCCGTCCAAAGAGCCCAGGGTGGGTTTCACCGGGTCTGGGGCTGGCCCTGCCTCCTGCCTTTCCAGCTTGTGTGGGGTTCAGCCTCCTGCCCTGTTCCCTGGGCCACTCTCCCTGCCAGAGCCCAGCCTCAAGAAAGACCTGCAGGGTAGCTTCCCTTGGCATCACCTGACACCCTTTGCCTGCCCTGCCAGGCCTGGTCAAATCCTCTTCTGCCCGGGCACGAGAGCTGGCCTTCAGCCTGGCTCAGCGCTGGCTCCAGATGAACCTGGCTGTCTATGAGAAGCACGGAGGCATGTTTGAGAAGGTGAGGTAGCTCTCCTGTGCGCCTGCCTCTTCCATGCAGCTCCCCTCCCCCCCCCCGCACCATTCCCCCCCACTTCCCAGCATGGAGCCTCCAGGAGAGGTCCTCTCCCGTTGGCTGCCTCCATGCCCTGGCCCCTCAGGGCAGCTTAGCCTGGAGCGGCCGGCCATCGTTGCTGACACCTTTTTCTTTCTAGTATGACGTGGAAGGTGATGGGAAGCCAGGAGGTGGTGGGGAATATCCAGTGCAGGTAAGGGGTCCTGACACGGCAGAGGAGGGGGGGTTGGGGGCGTGTCCTGATCAAAGAGGCCCCACTCATCTGATCCCTCTTCCGTTCCCTCTGCAGGAAGGGTTCGGCTGGACGAACGGGGTGGCCCTCCAGCTGCTAGATCTGTATGGAGAGCAGCTCACGTCCGCCCGCGTACGCTGCTCTCCCTCCTGGCCCTGGATTGGGACCTGCCTTGTCCTGATCTCACAGCTTCCTGGGTTCCTCGGGGATGGACCTGTCCACTGGGAAGGGTAGCCGCCTCTTCGGCTTGGCTCTTGAGACCCTCGGATGGGCATGGCTCAGAACGACGGCGCTGTGCAGGCCCTGCACACTTCGGGGCCCCATTGCATGCCTTAAAGCCTGTCGGACCCTTCCCTTCTCAGCTGTCCTTGGCCATTGGGCCAGGCAATAAAGAGTGTGTTGCCAGCATGTGCCTTCAATGCAGGAGGGGTGGGATTCAAATTTCTTAACAACCGGTTCTGCAGGTGTGGCCTAATTTGTGGGTGTGGCTTCTTGGTCACATGACTGGGTGGGCATGGCTTGTATGTAAATATTTATGTAAACATTGATTTTTTTTACAAAAAAAGAGCAACTTTTACCCCAAATCAAGCAAAGCAGGCAGGCAGATTGAGTTGCTCCCAGAATCACAGATTCACTTAGAGATCTATCTTCAATCGGCTACCTGAGTCCGGACTAAAAAGCTTGTCCTAAGGAAGGTGATCACGGCTCTGCTTTTAGATTAGCTAGAAAGCAAGAAATCCAAGGATTTCCTGCTTTCTAGCTAATCTAAATCTCCTGGCAGAGCAGAACAGGGGAGAGAAAAAATAGCAACTTACCAAACCAGGCTAGTTGGATGGCTCGCATGCCAGGTAAGGAGTGAGTGGGCGGGGCCAGCCAGTGGAGCGATTTGCCGGTTCTCTGGACTGGGGACCATTGTGTGTGCAGCGTTTGCAAGAAATCATCAGCTGTGCCGCCTGGACAGCTGACAAGCGCTGCGCTTGGGAGCGCAGAGGTTGAAAATCCTCTCGTTTCCTGCTTTTTCAACCTCAGCTGTGCTGCACAAGGCAGCTGAGGAGGGAAAAGCGGGGAATAAAGGACAGCCTAGAGCCCAGGAAGGCGGGTGGGCCAAACACCGAACCGGTTTGGTGTCAGTTGCTCTTCGCAGCTACAGGTTCTATAGAACCGGGCCGAACCGGTAGCATCCCACCCCTGCCTCAACGGCTGCGCTGCTGTTGTTCTAGGGCAGAAAAACTAGACCCGCCTTGGTCACAGCAGAAAAGGGCAAGCAGTGGTCAAAGGGATGAGCCCCGGTGCCGATAATGGCTGGAAAACCCCACAAGAACTCTGGAAAGTCGATGGTCAGCTAAGGCTGCAACACTGAGGCGGCTCAAGTGAGAGATAAAAGCAAAGTGCGTCTCTAGGGCCGATCCTGAAATCTACAACCACAGCTTCAGAAGGGAGCTGTGACTCAAGAGTCACAAGGCTGCCTGTGGGGTGGGGGTGGGGGCTTCTGGGCTGCTTGCTGGGGAGTCCCAGGAAGAGGCAGCCTCCCCCCATCGTTGATGTCCACTTCACCGGGGTGGGAAATGGTGAGTCAGACCTGAGAAGTGGCCCCCTCGGGTCAAGGGCCCTCCGCCCTGAAGGGGGCCGTGCATGCTGTGGCTCCGGTCCTGTGCTTTGATGGGCTGATGGGTTGAGCCAGTTCTTTTAATGACAAAAGGACCATGTGGATGAAAGTATGCAAAAGGCTTTTATTCTGCTTTCCTGTCTCTTGGCTGCAAAGACTCTTGCCAGCAATTTCAGCACCCCCAAACTGCCAGTGGGAACCCTTCCCAGTCGCTCCTGCAGGGCAGCCCTGCAGATGAGAGAGCCAAGATGACCTTCTGGGCCTTGTCTGCACTGGCCTGGGCCGGCGGGGTTGGGGGCAGCCAGCCCTGCACTGCAAAGCCTGAGCGTGGCGGCTCCAGGTTTCCTCCTGGAGTTCGGTGATGGGCAGGAGAGGCTGCCGACAGGGGCCCTGCTTTCGCCACCCGCATGTCCGTCCCAGGCACCCACGGCAGAGGGGGCCATGTCTGCTGATGGAGGCCATCCCTGGGAAGCTTCGGAGGGATAGCCACAGCTTCTGGGCCCTCTGGGGCCATTCATGGCTCTGCTGCCTCAGCTCAGGAACTGGGTGTAGCCTTCAGCCCCCGTGACAATGACGTCCATCCAAATGCGCAGGGCTTCTGCTGAGGGGGCCACCATGTAGTAGAGCCGGTCGTGGGTCTTGATGCAGAAGGTGAGGGCAGGGTTGGGGCTCTGCCAAGAGAAGGGAGGCACAGAAGGCTCAAGGGCACAGAAGGCGGCGGAAGTGGCCCCCACAAAACCTCCCCTGAAGAGAGAACAGCAAAAGGCTCTCGATGCTACACGATGCTTCGGGAACAGGCACTGCGGGGGGCGGGGCAGGCAAGGCGCCGCATGGCAGCGATGCAACGCAAGAGCTATGGGGAAGCTTTGCCCAGGCAGCCAAAATGCGCCCCAAAGAAGCCCACGCAGCCTTCAGCGTTAGCCTTCAGGCGGTGCCCTGAGGGCGAGGGGGCTGCACGCTACCTGAGCCCTGCGGAGGTTGACTGGTGAGATGGTGCCCTAGTCTGCCCCCGGTGCTGCCTCCCCGCCCCAGTCCCTAAGGCGTTTCAGCCCAAATGTTCCCCTCCTGGATGGCTCTGTTAGCTCAAGGATTCAGGATCGATCATGCAGGGTTGCTGCGCTAGCCAGAGGAAAGGGATGGGTCCCCCCCACGGACAGCGGGGGAGGGAAGAGTCTCTTCTGCAGGAGAAGGAAAGGCAGGTGAAGCGCAGTCCCGGGGGGGGGCAGGGTATGTTAGGGCTCCACTCGGTGCCCCCCCCGCCACCTCCCTGATCAGGCTGGGTCTCACCTTGGCTGCGCATTGGAGGTGATCATAGTAAACCTCCTCAATGGCCTGGAAATAGATGAGGCCCTTCAGCTTCGCCTCGTGCTTGTCTGCAGGGGGGAGAGGAAGAGGCCGGCGGCTGAAGCCAGTCTGAGGGCCAAGGGGAAGAGTGAGGCAGGGGGGCTGGCCGTGTCGGGACTGGGGAGCCTCACCCACGTAGTAGGAGAGGGTGTGTCGCAGGCGGTCAAAGACAAACCAGCGCTTCTTCCAGGACCGGATTTTGCCTCCCATCTTGACCAGGTAGCCTTTGCACAGTTTCTCCGAGAGAATGATGTGGCTGCAGGTGTCCACGCTGTGGCCGGAGGATTCGATGTGCAAGCGCAGGTCAAAGTCCTCTTTGCGGATGGGCAAGTAGCGGGTCAGGGGGCGAGCCTGCAGAACGGGGGAGCAGTGGAGCTGGCAGCAGCGCTGGCAAAGTCCTTTTGCCCCCCAACTCCTGCAGCCAGGAAGAAAGTCTGCCTATGCCAAGCTCAACGCCAGCCTCCCAGACCCCAGAGAGAACCCTCCCGGGCCTCCGCCTCCTCCTTGGCCAGGTGTGCCAGGATAGGCACAGGCCTTCCCTCTCCACGGGGAACCTGACAGCCCTGCCCTGCACACCTGAGCCAGCTGCTTCTCCCGCATCTTAACCTCTCTCTCGATCAGCTGCCGCCGCTGCGCTGTCTCCTCCCGCAGCTGCCGCTCCAGCTGCTCCCGCCTCCGCCGCTCGTCCTCCAATGCCTG
Organism: Pseudonaja textilis; assembly: GCF_049901715.1. NCBI lineage: Eukaryota > Metazoa > Chordata > Lepidosauria > Squamata > Elapidae > Pseudonaja > Pseudonaja textilis. The sequence goes on from NC_141998.1 coordinate 27,288,571, forward strand.
GTGACGCAGTTCCATCTCTTGCTCCTGCCGGGACAGAAGGGTGGGCCACTGCGCCCCCTCAGTAGCCCCAGCTGCCCTCCCCAGCCATGTTCAGAAGCTGCCTACCCACCCCGGGCAGTCCTGCCGCTTGGGGAAGGGCAGAATTCAATAGGGAGAAGGGAACCACCCGCCTGGAGCCCCCTCCCCAACTGGCTTGGAAGGGCCAGCTGGAGGGGACCGGCTCCCTTGAACCCCACCCCGAGGCTGTTGCTCCCGCGCTCACTCGCGACTCCATCAGGCGGAACCTCTCAGCCTGGGCCTCCATCAGCTGCTTCTCCATCTCTTCGATCTTCCGGGCATCGGCCCCTCCGGCACTGCAAGGCCAACCCCTTGTCATCGCCTGCCCAGCCGCCAGCCCGCCTCTCCCGGCCCAGGAGGGTCTGCCCTTAGCAGCCAGCCAGCCAGCCGCGCGGCCCCCCCAGAGGCCACGCGGGAGAACCTGGAAGTGGGGGCAGCCCTGGCAGGCCGAGCCCAAGGGCCAAGGGGGCTGACCTGCAGGCATTGTCCCGGGAGCAGGCGGAGTTCCCACTCAGGGAGAGGTTGGTCTCCAGGCTGTCCGAGCTCTCCAGGCTGAGGGTGTCGTAGGCTGGCTCGGGGTCATCGGCCAGTTGACCTTGGCCCAGGAAGGAGTGATGGTGGAGGACAGAGGGGGGCACAAGGGGGGAGAAGAGGGCCCTCCCCCGCAGGGCCTGGCACTCCACAGCTGCCTTCTGCTTCGGCTCAGCCAGGCGCTGCCGCTGCTCCTGAACAGCCTGGTGCCCTGCCAAGAGGCCCAGGGAAAGGCGGGCTCAGTGCCAGCAGGACTTCACCCACCCACCGAGAGGGCCCAGGGCCCTGTAGAGGGGCACGGACGAGGCATCACCCACCCTTGTGGTGCAGGGACGCCTCACGCTTCCTCCCGAGGTCGAGGAGGGGGCTGGTCAGCTTGCGGGGGAGCTGCCGCTTCTGCCCACTGCGGGTGGAGAGCCCTGTGGGAAGAAAGCCCTGGGAGTGCTCAAGCGGGGCCGGGGGGGCAGAAGCCGCTTCCACAGTGGCTGGACTGACCAAAGAAGGTGTCCTTGCAGGAGGGTCTGTGGCCAGGGGGAACGGCCCCCTGCTTTGGGGCCAGCTGGGCTGCTGCCCCTCCTGTCCATCTTGGCTCAAGGGACCCAGGCCAGAGCTGATCTTTGGGAGGGCTGCTGGCCGGACTGCTCCAGGACACAAGTCGAGGAGCAACTGCCCGGGGCCTGCGGGGGTCCAGACCAGGAATGCCAAGTGCACCCCATTTACAAGTGCAGAAGGGAGGGCTGTGGGAACCACAGAGAAGAGGGGGAAGAAAGGCTGGGGGAGCATTGGAAATGCGGCCGCTGGGGCCTCAACAGGGCCTGCATTCAGCCCACGCAGGGTTTGTGGAAGCTGCTGGCCTGAAATGGGCCAAGGGGTCAAATACTCTCTGCAGCTCAAAGCCCGTCTCTCTCTTCCTGCTGTGGGCCTGACGGGGGAGCGTGTGGTGGGGGGGGGTGCTGCCATTCTTGTGCCTGGGTCCCACCTCCAGCACCCCTCCCCTTCCGGGCCAGGCCCCAAGCCCTGCCGTAGCTCCTTGGGCACATTCTCCCCAGGCTGCCCCAGCCCCCTCGAACCTCTTGGAGGTGGCTGGAGCCCTTGGGGAATGCGGCACCGCCAGTGAGCGCACAGAACCGTTGCTCCAGCGCCAGGAGGGCCTCCTTCTCCTGTTGGGGAAAGCAGGGAGGGGGAGGGTCAGCGGAAACAGCCTCCCCATGGCCACGAGAGCCGGGCCTCCTCTGCAACCGCTGCTCCTTGCCCTGTGGCCTACCTGCTGGAGCCGCTGCAGGGTGGCCCTCCTCTCCTGGTGCAGCCGGTCGGCCTCCTGAGCAGCCTGCAGCCGCAGCTGCTTTGCCTGGCCCTCGAGGGCAGCCATGCGTTCCTGCAGCAGGGAGAAAGGAGGGATGCTGACCGGAGCCACGGACAGACGGGCTCTGCAGGCTCTGCAAGCAGGGGCTCTGGGCTCACCTCCCGGAGGGCCAGGCGGTGGCGGCCCTGCACCTCGCTGTGCAGCATCTCACGCTGCTCCTCCTCCTCCCAGCGGCTCTCCTTCTCCAGCTGCTGGAACTCCAGGTCTTCAAAGAGCTTGGTCTCCGTCTCCAGGGCCTCCGCTTCCTGTGCAGGACGCGGCTGCTTAGAGGAGCCAGTTTGGGCAAGGCTGGCCTGATGGGCTCCTGCCAGGGAGCACAACTGGCAGGCTCTCTGCGGGTGTGGGGTCGGCCAGCGTCCTCTAGACTCCCCGAGGACCCCCCTCTCAACTATCCCAGGAGAAGCCCAAAACGAGGAGAGTGGGGGTTGCCTGGCACCCCCTCTTCCTCCCGAGGCTGGGCAGCAAGACCCATTCTGTGGGCCAGCTGCCCTTGCGCTCCGTCCCTTTTGCCCCAAGGCTGCTGAGGCCATTGTGTGCGAGATGGGGGGCGGGGCGGGGGGGGCTCCTGGTGAGCCTCTGGAGGGGCACTGCTGCTGCCGGTGGGCCTGGGCTGGCTTCCCCTGCCCCACTGAAGGTGGGCCGGGGTAGAGGAGGCACTGACCCTTCGCATCTGGTCCTTCACTTGCTCCCTCATTGACTCGGGGCAGTTTTCAAGCTGGCTCTTGAGCTCAGAGTAAAACGCCCGCAGTGTCTCAAGCGCCTTCCTTTCTGCATCCACCCTCGCCCTCTCCTGAAGCCGGGAGAAAACGACAAACGGAGGGGAGACAGAGGAGAAAACAGGCTTCTTGGGAGCAGGCCATGCAAAGATGGGGTTAGCCAGGGTCTTGGGTTAAGGGTCTGCCAGCCCACCCTCCCCGGCAGCTGCCAGGGCAGCGACACCTGTCTTTGTTCTTTGGTGCAAAGTCCGGCCTTGGAGAAGCTGCCAACTGATCTCTCCTCGCCTCTGCCCCAGGCGCCTGGAAGCCGCCTTGCCCTGCAAGCAAGCCTGAGCAGTGGAGCTGAAGACCCAAGAGGCCCGTCGGGCCCTTGGGGGAACCTCCGTTCCAGTTCCTGGCAACTTCTGGGCTGCTGGAAGCTCAGACGAGTCAGCCGAGGGAAATGCGCCTCAAGCAGGGCTGACCCAGACTTGTGCCCGAGGCGCTTCTGTAGCCCAGGGAAGGTCTCGCTCTACGTCTATCCCCCACTTCCAAAACACCCTGAGGACGGCTGGGTGACGCCTACATTGGAAGCTCCTGGGACGATGCCAAAGTTTCCAGGGACAGGAAGGAGTAACCCTGCCTAGACCAAGGCCAGGAGCCTCTGGACAAGCTTGGCTGCTGGGCAAAAAGCAATGAAATTCAAAGGGGCGAATTTCACCTGGGAGAAATGCAAAGCTTTAATCGGAGCATGAAAAAGCAAAATCGTCAGCGTGGGATGGCAGGCGGGGACAGGGGCCGTACTGGGCAGGGGATGCATAAAAGGACCGGGGGTCTTGGTGGATCACAAGATGAACATGAGCCGCAGGTGGTGTTGCTACCGAAAAGTAAAAGCCGGCTGAAGCTGCGTGGAGGTCAAGCCAAATGATGGTGCCTCTTTATTCTGCGTTAATCAGACCATACCTAGGAGACTGTGTCCAGTTCTGGGCACCACACTTAGGACAGAGACTGACAAACTGGAATGTGTCCCAGAGGAGAGTCACCAGGATGATAAGGGGCCTGGAAGAAAAGACCTACAAGGAACAGGTGGAGGCACCGGTCAGGTAGGTTTAGCCTGGAGGAAACGGGGTGGGGGGAGAGAGAGACGGCAGCCATTTTCAAATAAGTGGCTCTGGGAGTCAGGACACGGATGGTGGTTTTCATCCCCTAAGAAGCAGGCTTTGGTCAGACTGAGGGTTGGTCTCTCCAGCAGAGGCACTCAAGAGAGGCGAGATGAGGGGTGGACCCTGCCTGACCCCCGTGATCGCTGCCTTTCCTTTCCAGGGTTGGCAAACCCAGGATCGACAGTGCAACATGACGAGCACCAGAGAACAAACTCTGCCAATGCAGCCGACTTTGGTCCCCCAGGGCTGCGCAGCCTGGGAACCAGCCTCAGGATTGGGCTCCGCGTGGAAGGACTTCCCAGCCTCCAGGCGCAAAGCAGGGGAACGCTCTCCCCAGGGAGAGCCTGGGTGGGACAAACAAGCCGGGGGCATCGCCTGCTCTCCCCAGGCAGCTCAGCTTGTCAAGCTTTTCTCAGAGATGGGTCTGGGCTGGGGTGACCAGCCTGTCCCCAAGGACTCGGCCAGGCGGTCCCTTCTCAGGTGGAGGTACAAAAAGAGGCGGGGGGCTCCAGTCCTGTCACCTCTTCCCAAGCGGATTGGGGCTGCCACCCCAGACGGCCTGCAATGGCCAAGCACTGGTGGCTTCCAAGAAGGGACAGCTCGGCCTCTCCTGGCCCACACAGACATCCCCCCCTCCAAGCTGCGAGTAGGCGGAGCAAGAGAGGGAGGAGGAAGAGAGGGAGGAGAAGGGTTGGCAGAGTTAGTGTCAGTCGGGATGTTAGTGGCTGGGCTTCAGAGTGGGTGCTGCCCCTCAGGCTCCCTGTGAGAGCAAAGATTGGGGGGGCCCAGGGAACACGACCCCATGGGCACCTTTGCCCGGCCAAGAGGAGGCAGAGGTCAGGCCGATTTGTTCCCGGCAAGACCTGTCAGTTCGCCAGGCTACCCGTGGCTTCTTCCTTGAGACACGCAAAGGCTTTCGCCCCCAAGCTCATCAGGGCTTCCTCCGGGGACTAGGAAAACCCCCCTTCCTGCTACGCCAGGGCAGCAATCTGCTAAGCTGGAGGCTCCCCGGCCAGTTACCTTCTCCCGTTCGTGGCGAGTGCCGGCATCCAGGCCCGAGAGCTGCTCCTGCAGGAGTTGCACCGCCTGCTGTTCCTGCTGCAGCTCCAGCATCTCGGCTTCCCGCTCGCCCTGCAGGAGGGCCTGCTCCATCTCCGCCTGGGCAGGGGAGAAGGGCAGCTGCATGAGCACCGCCAGCCACCAGCTCCCCCCGGGTGGGCGGCACTGCCAGTCTCTCGGCAGGACAGCTTCACCTCCCAAGCAGTCTCCTGCAGCTGCTGCTCCAGCCCCTCCAGGCGGCTCTTGAGGTGGTCTGCGCTGGCCAGCAGGCGGGTGTGCTCCTCCTCCAGAAGGGCCAGCTCCGGAGTGGGTGGCACCTCGTGCTGCAGAGGAAGTGGCAACCCCTCCATGGGTGGGCAAGGGCTTTCCAAGCCTCCCTCCAGAGGGGAAGGTCACCTCCCAGGCCACGGCACCGCAGAGACCCTCTGCCCACCTCCTCACCTCCTGGCCGGCGCTCTCGGTGCTGCTGCTCTCCTCCTGCAAGCTCTCCTCCTCCCTTTGCTCCCGGGGGGCCCTGCTCCCTGGCGGGGGGAGCGCCCCATCAGCAGCATTGGCGCTGCCCTCTTGGCCCAGCTCAGCCTCGCCCCTGCTGTACTCGGCACACAGGCTGAGGATGGTCTCCAGCCGCTGGCGCTCCTGGTTGCCCAGAGACAAAGCGAGAGCCACAAGAGGCTGGTGAGGTGGAAGGAGGGGCCGGGCACCTGAACGCCCCTCCCCCAGATCCCGCGCCAACTGGGCTTGCTACGGACCGACCCCGGCCAGGCTTACCCAAGGTGCTCTGTCCCTACCAGCCTCCCTGCCAGGAGGGAGCAGGCTGGCTTACAGCAGGTGTTGCGCCCGCTGCGTCACCCCGGTTGTGTCTATGCCCAGCACAGCCTGCGGGGAAGGCGCCAGAGCTTCTCCCTCCTTCCAAAGCAGCTCCCCCTGCTTTGGCCTGACCCATTTTCTCCCCTGCACCCATCCCAGCCTAAGAGGACAAATCTGCCTCTTTCATACCAGCCCCCCACGAGGCTCAACCCCTGCTCACCAAGCGCTCCATCTCTTGCTCCCGGAGACGCTCCTGGCGCTGCCATCGGTGGTACTCCAGCAGGCTGCTCTCGTGCGCACCCAGCCGCTGGGAGTTGGTCTCCTTGCGCTCCCATGTGGGGCCCAGCAACCGGGACTCCCCAGGCCCCTGGCAGCGTGGCTGGGGGGAATCCGAAGGCAGGACGAGGGAAGCCAAGCTGGAGGCAGAGCTGAGGCCGGGTTCCCCGTGGGGCTTGCGCTGGGTGGGCTCTCCAGGGAGGGAGGGGGCGGGGTGGAAGACGCCTCCCTCCGCCACCCCCTGGGACTCTCCCCAAGCTTGCCCTGCGAGGAGAGTCTGCTTCCAGGGGCCGGGGAGGCTGCCCGGTGCACCAGGGCCGGGCTGAGGGGAGGGAGGTCCCGCATGCCCTCCAGGGGCCGCCGGCTGAGCTGGGGACTCTCAGGGAGCCGCTGGGCCCGGCTGGACGGAGGGGCCACACCTGGCAGCTCCGACCCTTGGCAGGCTGACTCCCCCAGCTGGGCTGGTCGGGAAACCCTGACCGGCAGCCTTTCCGGGCCGGGTCCCGGGTCCTGGAGGGCCACAGCCTTGCCTTGCAGCACGCCGGGCAGCTGGAAAGCCCTGGCCAAGCAGGGGTTCCCAGGAGATGGTGGGCGAGGGCTACCTAGTGGGTTCTCCTTCCGTGGGGAGGCCCCATGCTGGCTGGGACGGGAATCCTTGCGCCTTGGCAGGGGGCTTGTGGGGCCATCCCGCCGGACCTTCCTCTCGGCCCGGGGGCTCCCTGAGCTGCAAGCAGAGCTTAGGAAGCCTCTGGAACTGCCGTGGGGCGACAAGGCAGCCTGGCCGTAGCTGGAGGATCGAACAGGCACCGCAGGGGGGAGGGCAGGGACCCTCTCTCGCCAGCTGGACAAGGGGCTCCGGCAGCCGCTGCTGCTGCTGCTGCTGCTGGCAGGGGAGGAGAGTGGAGAGAAGGGGCCACAGGAGGCGTTCTCATGGGGGGCCAGCCTGGAGGTGTGGCCAGGGCTCTGGGGCGGGGACAGAAGGGAGCAGCCCCCCCCGCCGTTTGCAGGAGACCCGGCTGTTGGGGCTGGGGTCCTCCCAGCCCCACTCTCCTCCTGCAGCACCAAGGAATCCATAATGCCCTGCAGGTCCCTCTCAATGGAGCTGACCAGGGAGAGCGATGCCCCCTGGGAGTTGCCGTTGGGGGGGCTCGCCACGCTGCTGCTGCTGCTGCTGCTGCTGCCAAGAGATGGAGTCTCAGACGGGAGAAGCCTCCGCTCACTCCCCTTCCCCCTTCGGGGCCAGAGCCCCCGAGCCCCCAGACCCCAACCAGCAAAGGACCCACCTGCTCCCAGCCCATGCGGGGCCCCTGGGTTCTGCCACTCATCAGGCACCGCTTGGCTTTTCATTCGCTTGGCCTCTGCCGGGTGACTGAAGCGGAGGAAGGTCGCTCGGCCAAGGCAGATCACGTGCCCTGCGGGAAGGAGCCCCGTCAGCCAAGCAGGCCCGAGAGGTCAGGTCCCGCTGTGCCCGAGAGCGGCAGCCGCCTCTGGAAAGCTCTAGGCGGCTTTGGCTCCTGCAGGTCTCAGGGCATCCTACTGCTGGGCAACTGCAGTGCACCTTCTGGGGGGCTGCCTTTGGGGACTGCTCAGAGGCCTCAGCAATGCCGCTAGGGTGGCCAGGAAGCCAGGGCACCACTGCCCCCCGCTGCAAAGCCCAGGAAAGACCCTCTGCCCACAGCTGCAACTCATCTCAGCCCTCCTAGCTGGCTCAGACCAGAACTGGCCCTTCCGGGGGGGATGGGGGGCGGTCTCTGTGGAACCCCATACGAATGGGCCTGAAGCTGCTCTCAACAGACCATCCCTCCCCAAGTGCTCTTTAGTTTCTGGTGCTGAACATCAGAAGCAATCCTTCCTACCCTGACACACACCCCCCTCCAGTGGACACAATTGCTGGAGGCTCCCCAGCCCACACAGGGACAGGCTGGGTGCAGAGAACGGGGCGGCGCCCTTGACGGAGACAGGCAGGAAGTGTTGCCTGGTCAAAATAGACTGAAGGCATTTTCAAAAGTCCAGAATGTCCAGCTGTGGTTTGGAAGTGATCCAGGCAGATGCCTCCCTAATGTGCTGAAAAACAAGGAGGCGTCCCAGCACAACCGGATCCCAGGATTGCAACCCGTCCCAATAAAAGCATGTGGAGCTGCTCAGTGGGGTTGAGACCAGTTCACATTCCCGCAATGCCTGTGCAGCCCCATTCCAGCCAGTCCTACCCTGGGTGCAACAGCCAGGCCTGGCCAGGAAAGGGCCAAGTGGTCACTGAAACACCGGGGGTGGCCGCTCCATGCCAGAGGGGACCTGTGGAGGGCATCCAGCTGGCAGCCCTCTCATGTGGTAGAGAGTGGGAGACCAGTGGGAGCTCTGGCCACAGCCAGGCTCAGTGCTGGAAAAGTAGATGGGAACCAAAGACCCCGGGGTCTCCTCCTCTTCCTCCTCCTCTCCTCAGCTTTCCAATCCACCTGAGCCACTAAGCAACTGTGCCAGCTGCAGCGCTGAGCCTGAGCTACACTGAATGCAGTGCCTGAGGGAATAACATTCCACGGCCCCAGCAGGCACGCCTGCCCCCCCCAATATGGGCGATATAGAGCCTTTGCCTTAGCCAAGGGGGTACGGCTTGCCTGGAAGGCCCCTCAGCCGTCCCTCTTGCAAGGCAGGCAGCAACAGCGCTCAGTCTTCAGTTAGTCTGAGCCCCAAACTCCCCAGGCAAAGGGGCGGGGGGGACACGACTCTCTGGCCAATTCTGGAGCAAACAAATGAAATGCAAACGGAGGAGCCCTGCTGTCTGTGCTAAGGGAAGCTCGTCTGCTCTAACCGCCTCCCCCCGCCCCAATGATTGCCCCCAGCCCTTCTCTGCACAAGATCAGACCGACCCCCAGCAAAGTGGGCTGTGGGACCCTTACAGGGGGCCTGGCATACTTGGATGAAGGGGGGGCATCTCAGAGCACGTGCCCAAGAAATGGGCCCCACGGGCACCTGGAGCCTCCAAGGGCTCAGCGGCAACCCCAACTGCAGACGGAGCCCAGGAGCGTCCTGGACCCGCAGCCCAGTTCCTGCTTCAGAAGGCAAGTCAGCCTCCCTTGCCGCCCTCGGGGCAACCGAAGCCAAGCAGGCGCTCCTCCAGAACCCCCCACCGGCTGCTTGGGTTTCTCCTGCCCGCCTAGGAACTGGAGGCCCGGCCCGCTCGCCCTGCTGCCTGGGGGCGGGGGTGGGGGTCTCCTCCGAGGGGCCGCCTAAGGCCAGAGCCCCCCGCGCCCCTCCCCTGGGCCCCCACCGCTTCATCCCAGCAGCTGCCGTCCAGCCGGGAAAGGGAGGGGAGAGGAGGGGGCCGCAAGGCTGAGCTGCCCGAGCCGCGCTGGGAGGAAGGAGGCCGGCCAGAGCCCGCAGCTCTCCGGATCCCGCCCGACTTTCCTCGCAGCCCAGATGCTTCCATGGGGGGCTCGGCTCCTTGGAAGGCCGCGGCTGGCCTTCCGCCCCGAACGGCCGCTTGGTGGGCAGAGGCTGGGCCGGCCGGGTGGGAGGCGACGCCGGCCGCCTCCGGGATTGCGAAAACGAGCGGCGAGCGAGCGGTGGGCGGAGGCGGGGAGGCTCCCCTGGGCGCTGCGCTTTGGCTGCTCTGCCGGGCGCCGCGTCCCGTTGGCCCCTGCGGCGCTCCTGCCCCGCAGCTCTCTCGCCGGGGCGACAGGTGGCTCCCCCGCCCGCCGAAGCGGGGCCCTCCTCCCGGCGCCCGTTCGCTTGCGGCGGAGGCTTCCCGTGGCGGGGGGAGGCGGTCGGCCAACTGGGCGCCCCACCGGACTGGGGGGAGCTGGAGGAAGCGGGGCCCGCGGAAGCTCGCGTGGGGGCAGCTTCGGCCTTCCGGCCCAGCCAGCGAGGAGAGCTCCACCCGGGCGCCCGAGGGCCAGGCGGCTTCTCCGTGGATCCCCTGCAGGAGCGCCAAGTGTGCGGGGCGGGAAGGTGGGAATCCGCCCCCCCCGCCCCCGGAGCCAGCCTGAGTCTGCTGGCCTTCCAGCGCAGCCAAGGGCGCCCCACCCGCTGCTGGCTGCCAAGGGATGAAGCGGGGACCGAGGCCGCCCTCCAGGAGGAGAGCAGCCACTTGGCTCCTCCCCGGTCAAGGCTTTGGGGCGACTCCTTTGAAACTCTTCTCTTTCCAGGGTCTCATCAGACCAAAACTATGATTCAGGCAGGAAGCGATGAGTCCTTGGAAAAGTTGACTTGGTGGTTTCTGTTGCAGTCCAGATGAGAAACAGCAAGAAGGAATTAACTTGAAATGGCGGGCGGGGGGGATGGACAGCTGTGGGGGACCAGTGCTCACCGCCCCTAACTCTCCCCTCGAGGGGGCTCTTCCCCAGCTCTTCAGTAAGACATCTGCCCCGTAGAGCCCTCAAGCGTTCCTTCCCTGCCATTCTTTCTTCACCAACCTGCAGTGATTCATGTAAAACGGCCTTTGGGACTGCCAGAATCACCCATCACTAAGCGGCGCAAGTGTGTAACGTTGCACTTTCTGACTGCACCATGGAGTGATTCGCAATTCTGGCCCCAAGAGCCGTTGTAAACCAAGGACCTCCTGCTAAACTGCAGACCAGCAGCTTGGATGAAAAGGGAGACGGGGAGGCGTCCGAGTTGGACCTGCATCTACAGAGGCCCCTCCCAGTCAGCCCCCCAAACAGCCTGTCTCGCCTGCAGCCGCTCTTGGCCAGGAAGTCCCACTCTTTAGAGGGAGCTTCTGCAGCTTCCTCTGGATATAATGATGTGTAACTTTTCCCTCTGAGACCGTCAGACTTAGGATCAGTATGTCAGGGAGCGGGGATCCTGCCCTACACAGCTAGCCACAGGAGGGGCCACTGTGAAGCCAGGCCCAGGGCTGCTTGGGCCAAGCAGCTGCTGGAGGAGAGCAGAGGTCAGCTGGGGCCGCATTGGCAGGCGATGGCTGGGCAGGGTCTCGCTTGGCAGTTGCCCAGCCTTGGGTGATGGAAAGGATGCCCCTCCCACCGCCCAACTCTTGCCTCCCTCTCCTCTGTGCCAGCAAAGCTGCTCCCCTTGCCAGGGATGGGGTTGCCATGGTGATGATCAAAGCTGGTCTTCCACTGTGGCCCGGCAGGGAGGCTCCCTGCTCAGTGTTGACCCAGGAGACTGACCATTGCCCTGCCGCACTCAAAAGAGCTCCTACGCCACCCTTGCGGGGTTCCTTCCTGCAGATGCCCTCTGCCTTAAGGCTTGGTGTGGGTCTGCCATGTTTCCCCAGAGCTGTGGGGCAGGGAGGGAGCATGTCTCTTTTTTGGACACTCCCCCAAACTCCAGAGCTTAGCAGCGCTAGGCTGACCCACCAGCCAGGGAATGGAGTGGCCCACACTTGTCGGAAGACGCAAAGGCCAGAGGGACCGTGCACTAATGCGGGTCCCATCGGGATGACCAGCTCTGAGGCCGGATGGACTTGGCCCGAGGCAGCCTAACGGGGGTGCAGGTCTCTCTGTGCCCAGCCAGCAGAGCCTCTCCTCTCCTTACCTTGGCACAAGCGGGTGGGGCGGGTGATTGGCTGCCCGTCGATGGCACAGGGATGACCGCAGGGGTGCAGGGTGAGGGTCCCGCATGCATTTTCAATGAAGCAGTGCTGGGGGGCCACCCCAGCCCCCTGTAGCACGATGTCCCCAGCAGCGGAGCCCAGGATAGTCTTGCCTGCAAAGGAGGAGGTATGAGTGCGGGGAACACTCTTCCTTCAAGGGGCAGCAGAGCAGGGAAGGCCCCCGAGACTGCAGACATACCCTCTTCCAGAGGCAGCAGAGTGATGGCAGTGCTGAGGCGCCCGCTGCCCAGGCTCACCAGGTGCGGCTTCTGTGTCTGCACCTTCAGGCCTCGGCCCGTCTCGGTCAGGTCCAGGAGGCTGTTCTGCAGGGCAGGGGAGAAAGGCTGTCGAACGGCCTCCTCCTCCTTCAAGGATAGCCAGTAGATTCAGCCAGGTTGGGGCGGGGGGGGGGGCAGTGTGGATGGGTGCAGCAAAGATGCTCTGGCTGTGTGTCCCAGGGTCTGCCCCTCCCCAGGCACTCGCACCTAGTCCTCGAGTGGGCAAGAGCAGAGGGCAGCCTGGCTTCTCTCTTGGCTCCTCCCTCCCTCTTAACTGCCATCCTCCAGCCAGGCAGGTTGAAGGCGATTGCCAGGAAAGATAGGAAAAGGCAAGAGGGCAGGTTGTCCAACAGCTTTAGGAGGGGCAGCGGAGGGGAAGCAAGCTGAGCAGGCTCGGGGAGGGCTTCCCAAGGCAGGGGGGGGGGCTCCCACCCCTTGGCTCAACTCTCCGGTCTGCAAAACCTCAGGACAGGATAGGCCCCCTGCTGAGCCGCCCCTGCCACTTGGGAGGACCAGCACGTTCTGACGGGCAAGGGGTTCTCTCCGGGCACCGGCTCACCTGAATGGCCTTCTGCACTTGGCAGGGGGGCTCCGCCAAGTTGTGCTTGCAAGTCTCCATGCTGGGGCTCCTCCTCTGGCCTAGGAGGGAAAGGGGGGCAGCTGAAGCGTCAGAAGTGCCAGGCCACACAGCGCCAGAGATCCCAGCTCCGTGCAAGACACCCCTGCTGCCCTGCGGGCCCTCCTCAGGCTGGAACCAGGACAGGTCAAGGCTGCTCCTAGGGAGGGGAGGCCTCTGGTCCTCGCCCTCCATTCCCTGCAGGGAGGGAGGGCGGGGATGGTTGCTCTGCCAGTCGAGGTCCAGGAGAAACATCTCCTGAGAGAGGACCCCCCCACTAAGCCCCGATAACCCTGTGCCCCTTTCTCAAGAACAAGATAAGCACTTCCGCTTTTAAAGGCTACCCAAAGTAGTTGCTGTTCGGCAGCAGGGAAGAGGCACCTACAAGGTTAACTTGCCTGATGACTAACTAATCTTCATTAAGTTCAACAAAAGGCTAACTTCTCTCTATCGTTTTCGGCCCAACCATCAAGATATTGTAGCCCTATAATGAGTAGACTGCATCATTGCACACATTTTCATGGATCTATGGCACCGTCACCAGTGGACCACAACACTCGAGTAGACATGAACGAAAGCATTTTAGTGAGGAAGGCAGCAGCAGGGAGATGCAGGTGCCTGTCCTCCCTCAGCATGGGTGGTGGGGGGAGGGAGTTTCTATCAACCTGGCGTCCACTCCCCACTGCTGGAACAAAGGCGGGATGTAAATCTTAACACTTGTACACAAGTAGAATGTCTGAAGGCTTTCTGGGTGTTTCTCTGTGAGAGACAATCATCACTTGCCCTCTGAAAACATTGCAACCAATACAGCCACTTTGTAGTATTTTATCACTACGAAGCACTCGGTCACCCACGGCTTGTTTTCATGGCGGCATCCCTAGGAGAAGCTTAGCTCCCTCCTGCACCTGCCAAAGATTGGTTGCGGTGTCTGTGCCCCCACCCCAATTCCAAATTCCCTTGCTTCCATGCCAGCTACTCTCTCCTCGTCTTCGACCACTATTTATCAGTTGTCTTCAGAAGAATCTTGGAGAAATTAAAAGTTGGCAGAGTGAACGTGAGATGGGCAGTATCAGAATTTGATCCGTAAGCGCCCAGGAAAGGGGCTTCCTAGTCCAGAACATGACTGGCCTGGATGCTCCTTCTTCACTCAGCATCCCCCTTTCTGAGGGCAAAAGGGGAAACCTCACGCTGCCACCTGCAAGCCCAGTACCTGCCCTGGCCCAGGAGAGCCAGCAGAGCTCTGCCTCAGGTGAGTTCCTTCCTGGCACAACCCGCTCCCCAACCCACCATCCTTTCACAGGAGGAGACAAAGAAGCGGGTTGCTGCCTTGTTTGTCTTTGAGCTGCCCAAGGAGGAGAGGGCCACTCCCCAGAGCAAGGAGGGCTTCTGCTCTCCTGCCCCCCGCCCCCCACTTTTGCCTAGGTAGAGGAGCTCTCCTGGGGCAGGAGGGGGAGGGGTGCCTGCCTGTCCCCCCCTTCTCTCTCTTCCTACTCAGAGCCACAAGCCCTGACAAGCAGGCTCTGTTGGGGGAGGGAGGGAGGGAGGGAGGGAGGGGCAGCTGTACCTTGTCAGCCACAAGGCGCCTTTCTTCTCTGGGCTGCCAGAGAATGAGGGCCTTGTGTGGCTGAGAGTGGCTGGGCAGCAAAGGCCAAGGGAAGAGCTCCAGCCAGGCTTGGCCAAGGCCTGCAGGGTGGCTCTCTCCCTCCTGCTGAACCCCCCGCCAGAGGGAGAAAGCGGGGAAGAGAACAACAGACTCCCTCCCAGCCTTGAAGGAGCACCAAAGGCTTCAAGGCCAGCAGAGGAGGAGGCAGCCTGGGAAAAGTGGGGGTGGTGCAGCCCTTGGCCGGAGCCGGAGCCAGGCCAAGCCCAGCCGCCCACGGCAGCCAGGCTTCCGGAGAGCTTCTGACGCAGGATCCAACCAAAGGCAGGAGTCCCAATTGTGCTGGCCAGCACCGGATCCCCCCTGCCAGAAATTGTTCTGCAGCAGCAGGTCAAGGCTCTCCAAAAACCCAGCTCAGCCCTTGGTGCCCCTCTGTGCCCAGCCTTGGCTGGGCTCCCTGCCTCAGCCCAAAGAGGAGGCAGGCCTAGGCTCACCCAGAGGCCAAGACAGCAGGGTGGATCTGTTCTCCCCAAGTGCCTTCCTGGATTCAGAGAGGAAACTGGTCCTGAGAAAGGAGGAAGGCAGCATTCGAGACTAGTGGCCCGCTTGCTTCCCCAGCTCAAACCCGCATCTTTGCCTGGGGCATTCTGTGCTGGTCAGCCACAGCTCCACTGCAGGAGAGGGTGGCCCGTGGCAAGAGGCTGCAATGGTGGGTGCAGGGGGAGCCTGGCCTGCATCAGGAGTGGACTAGCTTCTCCCAGGCCCCGGCACTCTTCCGGAAGGACTTCTCCTCAGGCCCATCAGAGAAGGAGAGGGACGGGGAGGAGGTGGCTGCCCCAAGGCCAAAGCCTCTCAGTCAGATGCTGCCACAAGATCCCCAGGTCAGATTAGCCCCCACCCCCAACATTCAAGCAGGCTGGCCAATACCACCGCTGCCCTTCCCACACTTGCCTCACAACAACCCTGCAAGGTGAAAACGTGTCCTGGGGTCACTCCGTGGTCTCCTTTGAGGCGCAGAGCCCCCACCCTGCTCAGAGCCCGGAGCGCCAGGAATCCCCGCCGGTCCTAACCCGGAGAGCGGACAGCCGTTTTCTCCCAAGCAACCGCAACGGAAGGCTGGAGCCGGCCGCGCGCAACTGCCGCCCCTCCGAGACCAGCAGCTCTGCGAGGGAGCAGGGGGGCTCCTCCCGCCTGAAAGCGCAGCCGCTGGGGCCGAGCGCAGGGGCATCCAAGGAACGGCAGGCGGGGACGGTCTGGGCGGCTTTTGCGCGCCGCGTTGCTCTCCCTCCGTCCGCAGCGCCGGTGGCGCCAGGAATGTGCGGAATGCGCCACGTCCAGGCAGGCGGGGAACTGGGGAGGGGGGTTGCCGGCCCGTCGATGCCTCCGTCAGCCGTCCAGCAACTCCGCTCAGCCGGAGGCTCAAGCGGAGAGAGAGGCCGGCCGCTCTTTCCATCTCCTGCTTGCCCGGCCCGAGAGTGCCAGTCCCGGCCAGGTCTCCCCGGGGGAAAGGCCTCCGGCCGGCCGGTCCGAAGTTACGAAAGGTGGTCCGGGCAGCGGAGAGGCGCCTCTTGCATTACCTGCGCGTCACGACGACCGGCCGCCCGTGCCGCCCGCACCTGTCAAGCAGGCTTGCCCCTTCGACGCCCGCCGTCTCCGGAGGTGACGCCGCCGCCGCCGCCCGTCCGCGTTGCTCCTTCTGGGCTGAAGGGCCGCCGGCCGAGGAAGGAGGAGCGCCAGGCGAGACCCCCGCCCTCCCGGTTTGCTGCCCCTTTGCGCGTGCGCGCGCTCCACCAGGCCCGCGGGCAGCTGGGGTGGGCGCGCCTTCCCGCCCCCTCCGGCCGGAGCCCGAGCGGAACAGCCGGCGCCGAAGAAAAAGGCCGGGCCGGGGAAGGCCCCGCGCGCCCGGCTCCGCTTGGCTGGGCGTAGCGAGGGCCCCGCGGGGACTGCGCCAGCCAGCCGGGCGCTGTTGGCCTCGGCCGCAGTTCGCCCGAAGAAGCGGCAAGCTCAGCAGCCCCTGCAGGGCGGCCATTCGCGCCCCAAAGAGCGAAGCCCCCCCCGCGCTCGAAAGCTCCGCGCCGGTGAGGATGGGGGCGCGACCACCAGGCTTTAACGGTCCGCGGGGCGGGGCGGGTTGGATAACAACTTGCTCTCAGTGAGGCCTTTTAAATGTTTAAGGCCGTTTTTGTGCCGAGCCTCTGCTGCCCTTCTGGGCGCTTCCCGTCAACGAAGCCATCACACACCCAGGACTCCAACCAACCAAACGCGCTCCGGGCAATGCCCACGAGCTCGAAGACCCGACTGCCGGGGGACCGATTTTACCGTAGCAAATTTAGGACGCCTGACCAAGCCCTTTTTTTTCATCAGTTAAGGTGATACACCTTTTGCAGCGCCTGAATTTCATCCTTCCCGATTGCTGTGATTGCTCCTGCCTTGCGGCAGAGAAGGCCGTACCGTTTTGGCCCTTAATAACGGAGGTCAGGGAACATAGTGGAACTTGGCGGCCCTGCTTCACCCCGTCTGCTTAAAAAAACCCCAAAACAAAAAGAATGGGGACAGTACTAGCTAGCTCAATTGTTATGGCGTGGGATGTCCTATTTACAGTGTCTGGCTTAAAATCTATTCAGAAAATGAGTAATAATATTTTAAAATCTTGACATTAGAACCCTTACAAATGGATAGGCAGCGAGTAAGTCAGCGGGCACTCTGGCTGGAGCAGGGGAAGAGAGGAGTCTGGCACACCTTGTTTCCAGAGTTGGAGCTATTTCGGCAAGGATTGCATCACGACATCTGGAAACCATCAACCTCATGATGCTGCCTGCTGTGAAGCCACAGCGGCCAGAGGAGGGTTTGCAAGTGCTGCTGCAGGAAAGGTGGATCTGGGTGAGAGCCCAGCTCAAGGGAGCCGGACGTGGACACGTGGCAGGAAGGTCCCTGGCCCCTTGCAGGAGTTTGTCAGCTAGTGACTGACCTGTGGGAGGACACAGGAGAGCCCATGCATTTTGAAACCCAACTTCAATCAGAATAGAGCTGGGAGGGACCTCGGAGGTCTTCTAGTCCAGCCCCCCCATGCTGGAGACCCTCTACCATTTCAGATAGGTGGCTACCCAGTCTTTTCTTTAAAATCTCCAGTGATGAAGCACCCACAACTTCTGAAGGCAAGCTTGCTCAAGACAGGATGAATGATAGATGCTAGATAAAGGGGAGGGGGAGCAGTCTCCCCCCGCCCTTTTCTCTTTACCTTAAAACTGACCTACAGGAAAAGTGGATGAAACCCCCCCAATGAAGAACATTCTGTTTGCAGCATAAACAGCTGAGGTCACAAAAAAACATTTCACTGTACGCAGACCACCAGCTCCGGGGGAAATGGCACAGGTTGGGTGCAGGGAGACCTAGCGCACAATCTGGCCTGGCATTTGATCACCTTCCCCGAGGGCTCCTGAGGGCCAAGATTCCAACTTGCTCCTCTGCAAGACAAGGTGCAATGCCAACTTGCCAGGACAGACTGGACAAATAGATTTAAACCATGAGAACCGAAGGCCCAAGGCCTCCAAGTCAGCCATGGGCATCAACACTGGTGGTAATGAAGTGTCTGCATGAAAACACGCAAGCTCAGACCGCACCAAGGATCCCTCGTTTCAACCCTGACCTTGCAACTGGCCACCTCACCAAAGACACACGTTTTCCAGGATCTTGACATACCCCATTTTAGTCTGAGGCTCCTGAACACAGAAGCAAAGTTCCATCATGGATTAGCCTCAAAACCTCTTACAGGACTTAAATGCGTGCTCCAGACCAAGGTGCTCCTTTGGCCCTGGCCTGGAGCCTACTCTGAGTGCCCACCCTGTCGGCTGCTTCCTCCGTCACCAGGGCTGGAGAGGCGACAGGTGCCTGCCATGCCTTCTTGGTTTTTGTGGGTCCCAGTTCACGTGGAGCAGGAGACAGAACAGGACGCTCCTTCATTCATTCATTGCCTCAGACTAGCTCACCCCTCTAACGCACAGGGGTTCTCATGCAGCAACTATTCCTGGGATCCGGCACTGCTTCAGGACACAAGCTCAGTCCTTGTTTGCTCAGAGCTAAAGAGCACTTTTTTTTCCTTTTAGAATATTCTTTATTGGATTCAGGAGCAACGATCTTCGAATACACTGGAATGTGTCATACGGGCTTGTAAGTAATTATTTTGTAGGATTCCAAAACCTTATTTCAGTGTCACCTTCAATATCGTTTAAGAGTAAATTGCATTTGACAATAGAATTAAACTGAACCCCATATTAAGAATCAGGCAGACAAATCTCCAATTGGTATGATTCGTGGCCCCCACCCAGGGCTCTCTGGACAGAGGGGGTGTGGAAGAGGCTGGGTTGGTCTTCTTTAGCAGGCGAGCACAGCCCAATGCATTCAAGGTGCCCAAGGCTTCCCTGCCCCCAAATCGAGATTTCCAGGGTCTCAAAGTCAGAGAAGCAGCCAGAAAAAGCTGCCCCTTATTCTTCCAGGTTCAAGAAAGCAGTGAAGAGGAGGGAGGAGTTTTCAGGCGAGAGCTGCACAAGCGTGAAAGCTTCCCCCGCCTCCGCTCAGAATCAGGTGGCTTGGCAAGGTCTGCACAGCACCAGAAAAGGGAGGCTGCTGGCCCTATTCCTCTCCCATGGTAGCAACCTCCTTGCCGCTGCATCCGGAACCAGCAGGGCATTCTGGGGTGGGACCCTCTGTGGAAGAAAAGGATGGGGTGGGGTGACAAGGCACCTGCCAAGGTGAGGCACCTGTGCCAGAGAAGCAGGCAGTCTCTCCCTGCCTGAGCAGTTGGGACCTGGGAAATAAGGTCAGTGGGTAAACAAACATCAACGTTCCCTGATGGCGAAGGCTGCAGCTCTCTCTCCTACTCTCTCTCTCTCTCTCTCTCTCTCTCTCTCTCGGCCTTGCTTGCTGCTTCCCTTCAGCAAGGGTTACAGGATCTCATACTTGTCCACGAGGAAGGTGGTCTCCGTGGAGAATCTCACAGGGCTGTTCCCATCCACCTGGGTCACTTTGGAGACCTGCGGAAAGAAAGCCAAGCAGTCCGTTGGGAGAGGCGCTTTGAGGCAGCTGCATGAGGCAAGACGAGCTGCTGCCCCCGTCCCTGCCCTCGGCTTGCCCAGGCACCAAGAAAGAGGGGGAGGTTTTGGCCTTGGTGAATGACAGGGGAAGCCTGAAACAACAGCCCTCCACACTGACAGGCCCAGGACGCCATTCAGTGGAGAAGCAGCTGGTCTGCCAGCTCCCTTCTGCCCTCCAAACAGAGCAAAGGAGGGGGCAGCAGTTGTCATTCAGGCCCCCGCGAGACACACCTGAATGTTGCAAAAGTTCTTCTTGGAGACAAAGGAAACATGCACAGGGAAGAAGTCATTTGGTCGCCCTGCGATGCTGAACTCCAGGCTGCCGCTTTTGTTTTTGGCATCCACCACTGGCAAGCACCACTCGAGGAGGTTTTTTCGGCTATCGTGGCGGTATTCACCATTAATCTCTCCAATTATGGGAGCCCCCACACCAGACCTAGACAATCAACAACGAGTTAGCGCCGAACTCCTCACCGTCCCTGAACTGGCACTACTGGCACGTGGGAAGTTCCCGGGAGGGGGGCAGGGCAATTACTCACGGCAAAGGGATGGCGATTACCACGTCATTTAACTCCAGGCTGTCCTCTTGCAGCTCGTACTCAATGTTGACATCACAGCTGCTGCCGCTTTCTGAGGGCCAGCAATTAACTAGGACCCAAAAGAAAGCCAGCTGAAATGGTTCAAGCAAGGAGACCCGAATGTTCTCAGCAGGGACAGGAGCAGGACACAGGCTGGCTGGCTTCCGCCTCTAGGATGCCTGCTACTCCCTGAACTGAAGCAACTCACTGGTCAGCGGAATGAGAGACTCCTCCGTCGTTTGCAGCCGCCATTTCAGCACTCCCACGTCACTATTGATGGGGAATGACTTGTCTGGGTTTTTCAAGCCAATCACCGACTCTGACATAAAAAGCTTCTTGTCAACATTGGGGTGAGTCTGAAAAGGGAGCCACCAGTCAGCCAAGCCGCTCCACCCCAGAACAGATGTGCACAGCTCAAAATATCCCTGACCCTACCCTCCAGCCAACCTTACCTGGAGCTGCACACCTTTTTTGTCCTCATTCTCGACGTGGATGCAAATCCGAGCAAACTTTTCATCCAGGATCCGCAGCATGATCATGCCATGCAGCTCCATGTTTTGAAGGCCCCCATCCCGGCCACAGGTAAGCGAGATCTTCTCCTCTATCTTCATATGCACACTAGGAGAAGGGAGGAGCCAGGGGACAGGCGGCGTTAGGTGCCTCCTTGCTTCTAACTGGGCTTCCCAGGTTTTAACAGAGAGGCAGCCCTTCTGCAGCCCTGCCTCCTTGGCAGACAGGCCCACGTATCATCACTATATATCACAGCCTCGACCCTTGCAAGTTCACTGAAAACCCAAACAGCACTGTGCTAACCCACAGCGTGACTGGTTTCCTTTCCAGCTTGGGACAATGCTGAAGTAGATCCCAATGACTCTATCAAACCAAAGGTTAAAAAGCAAAACATAACAAAGCTCTCTGTACCCAAACTCCACCTGGCTGCTCAGCTCCTGCTTGGAAGGCCACTAAAGGTATTTTGACCAGGCTTCCTCTGCGCTTGGGCTAGAACAGAGACCTGGATTCTGCTATGCACGGTGCTGTGTGCCTCTCTGCATTCCTGGGTAATACACGTACCTCTCCATGTTAATGGGTGGAGCAAGAACAGCTGCTGTATTTGAGGAACGCTTGCCAACAGAAGAAGCAACAATATTTTCGCCTTCGGATTTTAGTTTATCCACAAAATTATCCACTTCCTTCCCTTTAGTGCCGAGCTTAAGTGCCTTGTTTGAACCAGAAGGTCTAAAGAAACAAATCAAAATGCATGAGGGTTTTTTCCCCAAAGGAGGAACACAGCGAGACCCTTCCCTGCTTTCCTTGCTCTGCATGGCCCTTTTGAGTAAGAAAAAAACAAAGACTCGTTCCCGTGCCCCCCAGGCTCTTCAAGCGAGAGAAATCCCAAGGAACCGCAGGGAAGTTCTTGGCTACGATCCATCAATATATCTGCTACAGATCCCAACTAGATCATCACCTTGCCCTATTTTAATTTGACGAATGCTTCTTTTACGTTATTTGGCATTTGAGCATTTCTGTAGATCATTCTGAGTCTTTACGCAAGCAGGAAAACAAATATGACCCCCACAAAGCAATAGAAAGAGTCCTCAACTCAGTTTATTTAGTGACCGTACAAAGTTACAACGGCACTGGAAAAAAGTGACAGGATCACTTTCCGTGACCTTCTGACAAACAAAATCAAGGAGGAAGCTATAGTCACTTAATAACCATATTATTAAATTAACAACTGCAACAATTCGTTTAAGAACTGTGGCAAAAAGGTCGCAAAATGGGGCAAAACTCAACCACTCTCAGCAACAGAAAGGGTGGCCATAAGCCGACCACCTGTAAACGTAGCCCCCTGACCCCTCCCTTGCAGCCCAATCCCTCCCCCACAACCAGTGACCCACCTCATTGGAGCTGGAGTTATTTTGGGCTTTTCAGACTCAATGATGGTTTCCGTGATCATAGCAGCCAGCGTGCCTCCTGAGGCGGCTGAATTGCCAAAGCCCCCGAATCCTGGAGCTTTGGTGCCCCGCCGCTCGGCCTCCCTCCGTGCCTGTTGCAGCTCCTTGGCCTTCCGGCGCATCTCAGCCTTCGCTTCTCGTTCCTGGGTCTGCAGAGAGAGAAGCAGGAGCAGAACGAATAGCAGCTTTGCCTGCCGAGAGCAGGGGGGAAGACGAGGCCACAGTCCAGGAGAATCTGCCTGCCTACCTCGCGGACGGCCCGGAAGACCTTCTCCTCGTGGGAGTCCATCTCCGTAAAGGTCCGGATCTGGGCCAGGTTGACGTTCTCCCGGTAGCCCAGCGCCACGATCTCGTCGAAGGCGAAGATGAGGTCGAAGCAGTGCTCCGCGATCTCGGTCTCCTCCAACGCCCGGCAGTACTCGGGGATCTGAAGGGGGCGGCAGGGAGGCTCAGGGAAACCCGGCCCGCTCCCTTCTCCGCCCAGCCCGCCGCCCGCCCGCCCGCCCGCCCGCTTACCACCCTGGAGAAGAGCCGCAGCGTCTCCAGGTCCTCCAGGATGTTGCTGTTCTTGGTGGTGATGAGCACCATGTAGAGCTTCTCCAGCGGCTGGTACACGTAGCGGACGCTCTCCGTCTCCACGAAGGTGTGTTGCTTCCCCGTGTTCATCAGCTTGGGGAAGGCCGCCAGCAGCCCCTCGATGCGCGTCCGCGTCATCTCCACGAACTGGCGCGACACGATCGCCTTCCCCGCTTTCGTGCAGACCGCGGCGGCCAGGAGCACCTGCGGAGAGGGGAACAAGGCCCGGCACGCTCAAGAGGCGGCTCCGGAGGCCGCCCCCCGCGGGGAAAGCGCCGGCCCAGCTGCCTCTCCGGCCCGGCCCCGCAGGCTCCTGGTCACGGGGCAACGGCGCGTCCCGAGCGAGCCTCACCATGGCGGCGGCGGCGGCGAGCTCCCTGGAGCTGCTGCTGGGCACCGCGTCTCCGCGGCTTCCGACTCTCGTACAAGATGGCGGTGAGCCACGTCTCTCAGGCGGAAGTGGCATCATCGCGCAGGCGCGGTCGGCCCGAGGCGGGGGGAAAGGCTGCCGGCTCTCGCGAGAAAGAGTTCTGGCCTCCCGTTGCCTGGCGACGGACCGGCTGCGGCCCGTACTCCGGCGGTCCCCGACGCAGCATGAGCGGAGCTCCGCCGTCGCCGCCCGAGCCCGCGCTGCAGGTGCGGGGCCGGGCCGGGGGCGCGTCCGGGATCTGGGCGCCGGCGAGCCGCCGTCCCTCGCGCTTCTCTCCTTTGCTTTAGACGCGGCTCGTGGAGAACCAGCCCTACGACGAGAGCCTGGACGTGAACGAGACGGAGGACGTAGCCAGCATCTACGCGCCCAGCCCGCCGCAGCCCGGTGGGTGCCCGGTGGGGGCGGGCGGGAGGGCCTGTCGGAGCCGCGCGCCGCCGCCCCCGTGACGCCGCCGTTCCCGCCTGCAGGCCCGCGCGCCGCGCGCCCCCCGTGCAAGGACAGCAGCGACGAAGACGAGGACGGCGGCGAGGCGGCCCTGAAGGGAGGAAGCACCCCGCCGCGCGCGCCCGGCTGGGACCCCGTCACCGCCCCCGACCGGCCCGTGGGCGCTCTGTTGCAGCCCGAAAAGAAGGGCGGTGGCCCGCTGGGCTCCGGCCGGCGCTTCAGCGGCCACGAGGTGGAGGACGACGACGAGGACTCCTCGGAGACCGACTCGGATGAGGACGAGGATGACGAGGACGACGAGCACGGCGCCCCGCTGGAGGGGTAGGGCGGGGGCGGCGGGGGGGGCTGGCGGGCCGAGGGGGGCGCAGAGGGGGGCCTCACCCGCGCTGCCTGCCTCCTTCCCTCCTCCGCAGGGCTTACAACTCTGCCGACTACGACTACCTGCCCGTCTCCCTGGAGGTGAAGGAGCTCTTCCAGTACATCCGGAGGTGAGGGGGCTGGGGGTGGGGTGGGTGGGTGTCCGAGGAGGGGGGGGTGCCCTGGGCTGCACTCAGCACCTCCCGCCCCCCAGGTATTCCTCCCAGATGATCGACCTGGAGCACAAGCTAAAGCCTTTCATCCCGGACTTCATCCCTGCCGTAGGAGACATCGATGCCTTCTTGAAGGTGCCCTGGAGCCCACCTGATGCCCTGGGGGGGAGGTGTTTGCACCCTGGAACCCTCTCCTGGCTGTGGGGCCTCCTAGGGGAAATGCTCAAGGGATGTTGTGCAGGTTGGCCAGTGGAGCTCAGGTATTTGCTCTGCCTCTTTGGGACATTTGCAGAGATGTTGCTGAGGCTCATTTCTTGCAGGTTCCACGCCCGGATGGGAAGCCAGATAACCTGGGCTTGTTAATGCTGGATGAGCCGTCCACGAAACAGTCAGATCCCACTGTACTTTCCTTGTGGCTCACGGAGAACTCAAAGCAGCATAATGTGGCTGTAAGTGGAAGAGGAAGGAAATGGGTAGGAAGCCAGCCCAGCAGGTCCAATCCACTGACGGGCCGGTTTGCGTTTCTAGCAGCAGGTGAAAGTAAAAAGCCTTGAGAATGCGGAGAAGAACCCCAAAGCTGTGGACAGCTGGATAGAGAGCATAAGTGAACTCCACCACTGCAAGCCTCCGGCCACTGTCCATTACGCTAGGTCTGTCTTGAGGTCCCCCGAGGAGCCCCTTGACGCTCCTCCTTTTCCCTCGTTACCACCGCAGTGTCCCCCCAGGGGGAAGGGCTCACATAGGGTCTCCAGTTGGCCGGCTCTCAGGGCTGCTGCTCGCTGCTTGTCCTTTGCAGGCCAATGCCCGATATAGACACGCTGATGCAAGAATGGTCTCCCGAGTTTGAAGAGTTGCTGGGAAAGGTATAGTGACCTGCCCAATGGGTAAGTGCTGCCCCATATCCTACAACTGGTTTCTCTGGGGGCTTCCAGCAGGACCACAAGAACTGCTTCATGCAGAAAGCACCGCCAGCCCTAAGCCTTCCTCTCTGGCCCCCAGGTGAGCCTCCCGACTGCTGACATTGACTGCAGCTTAGCTGAATATACAGACATGATCTGTGGTGAGTGATCCCATGCCGAGCCTGGGGATGTCTGCTGAAGGCCTAAACCGACTGAACGGTTTAGGCCATTCTGGAACCAGACATTTCACCGACTGTCCAGCACTTGGCAGAGTTCTCTGGGTTCCACTTGATGAAGTTGAACCTGGAGCTTCTCTTTTGGGATTTTTCTGCAGCCATGCTGGACATTCCTGTCTACAAGGGTCACATCCAACCTCTGCACACCCTATTCTCACTCTACTCCGAATTCAAAAATTCACAGGTAAGCAAGAGAGCTGCCACTGTTGCTACCCACAAAGGCGGGACCTGCTTGAACAGGTCTTGCCTACTTGCTTTTACCAGGAGACTCGAGAAGAAACGGTCTCCACAGGAAGCTGAAACCAGGTTCACCTTATTGGTTCATCTTCTTTTTCACAGCACTTCAAGGCTCTAGCTGAGGGCAAGAAGGTTGCCAGCCCCCCCTCCAACCCACCCTCACAGGCTGGAGAGACAGATATTTTGAGCTTCACCTGAGCAGGTCACAGCATCCTGCCTCCTGTGCTTAAAGGTGCTGTTGACCTCAGGGGTATCTAAGACAGATTTCCAGCACCCATTTCCTTCGAGTGGCCTGGCATCCAGGTGATAAATCAGTGTAATATTTGTGTAATAAAGTTTTGCTGTAGATGTTGCTCTGCCTCTCTTGAGGAACATGGGGTGTTGCCTCTGTAGCCAGGTGGTTTGGGGCTCTGGGGGACAGAGCAAAGGCATTGTAAGGCTGTCCGTGAAACGGGTACAGCAGCCTGCTCTGCCTTTTTGTGCAACCCATGCCAGCACCCGCTCCCTGGGGACCGAGAGATTGAGAGTCTTTTTCATAGCAGCCACACAGTCAAATCCAGGAGGGAGGAAAAACAGGGAACACCTTCACCACAGCCGTTTATTCATGAAGCGTAGCAGTTGCAAAGCTACAATCCTAAGCTGAGACGTGCCTGGCAATAGCAAAGGGGAAGTTAGGAAGGCAATCCTCCTATTGGGCGGAGAAACAGGGTGGCTGCTGGAAAGCAGTGAAGGGCGAAAAGGACTCGCCCAGTCAAGGTCAGCCTGGTGTCCAGGACTGGACCGGACCCTGCTGGGGGCGCCTCCCCGAGGGGCCCTCAGCATCATGTTCCAGTGTGAAGAGCAAAGAGACTCCTGGCACCTTTTGGCCGCCCTCCTCCTCACTTGCTTCTCTGCGCTGGCGCTGGGCATATGGTGATAGTCTTCACAGCCAGATTTCATCGCTACTCATACTAGTGGCTCTATAAATATATCCAACGGTAAGAAACCGATCCAAATCTGCAGAGACAGAAAAAGAGGATATGGAATTTGGTCCACAGCAGTTATTTTCCAGGGTTTTTGAAAGCCTTGGGTCTCCTTGAGAGTATCCTGGAGCATGCAGGATCATCCCCGAGATGATTTTCTTCTAAGTTTTAAGCAGATTCAACTGCAATAAGATGAGGGAACAGGCAGGCGTACGTGAGTGCTTTTCACACAGCACTGAAGGCAGCTTCCTCTGGTAGCATGCCTGAAATACTAGGTGGTAGGAACGGTGCCATTGCCCTGCAGGACTGAATTTTGCCAAAGCATCCAGGGCTGCTAGAGGAACGAGGCTGGACGAGGTCAGGCTGATGCGGCCCCTGGGCTTTTCTTCTGAAAGAGCCCCCTCCCACTAGCAAAGCTGGGAAAAGGCCCTAAAATGCCACTTGGGACAAACATTCTTGGTGCTCATCTCATGTCCCACTGGAGTGGCGAGTGCGCAGCAGTCCTTTCCAGCACAAGGTGGAGCTGGTCAGTGCTGTCTCTTGAAAAGGGAACGTTATTTGACAGCTTCTCCTGCTACAGAATTAGATGCATTAATTTGGGATTGTTAGATTCCTATGTTTCAGAACTAAACGGTGAGGCGCTTGGCCAAATGGATGTAGCTCCTCCCTCCCTCCCAGCCCCCACACGGCAGGAGGGCTCACTACCTTGTTCAGAAGGGGCCAGGTGGGCTTTTGGGTCTGAGACAGCATCTTCACCTTGCTCTGCAGGAACACTGTTCACTCTACCTTTGGAGCAGAAGGAAAGAGGGCTGGAGCAGTGACTCATGCCTTGCCCTCCCACCCCACCCCACCCCCACCCCCCGCCATCCTCAACACTCACTTTTTGGTTCTGGTGCAAAGTCGTTGAGTTGCAGGTTGGAAGGGAGGGATCTGTTTGCCCGTGGCAGGCAGGCTTCCTTCTGCTGTAGGACATTGCTTGGGAAAGGCAGAGCAATTAGCTCTCGAATCTTCCCAGCTCCCCTACCCGCTTTCAAGGCAAGGCTTCAGGTTCCTGGGATTTTACCTTTCCCTGACCCCCGAGAGAGCTGACCGGGGCACTGTTCTCTGGGGATGTGCTTATGCATGCCACCCTAAGCCCATGGGTGGGTCTATAAACAATTCCCAAAAGAGGCCACAGAGCAAACGGGGCTTTTAGACTCCTCTAGCAGTCCCAGAAGCTTACCTCAGGACAAGCTCTGCTGCTGGCCCATGTCCTAAAGAAGAAGAGAAAGGAAAGTGTTAGACTCCCAGCAAGGAAGCAGACCCAGACCAGGCTGAAAAGGCACCTACCTGCTGACTTTTTGGCCACCTGTGAAACAGTCCAGCTGATTAGCACCCCAAAACTCAGGAGTATCACCAGAGCTACAGCAGCTGCCCCCACCAGGGCCACCAGAGGCAGTTCAAGCTGAGTGGCCAGCAGACCTAGAGAAGTCAGAGATGCTCCCGGTCAGCAGGCCGCATGGCCTCATCCTGCTCTCTACTCTCTTGACACGTGGCCTCCTCCAGCCAAGCAAGCTGCCCCTCTGCTAGCTGGCTTTCCCTGGTCCAGGGTCACTCTGCAGGAAAGCTGCCCTAGCACCTGGGAAGTAGCCTTGAAGAAATTTTGCCAGGGCAATTCAAGCGGCCGAATGTCTCAAATGTCTCCGTTTCCTACAAGCCAAGTGCAGGAGAGGCTGCCTGGGGGTGCAGAGGGCTGCACCCGACTGCTGGGACATGTCGGCCCTGGCTTGGCAAGGAGGCAGGCTGGGGTGGGGGTGGGGGATGGGGGCTGTGGGAGGGCAGGGCCCTTTGCTGGAAGGAAGGCCTGGATCCTCCCAGAGGCGAAGGGAGGCCTTTTGTCAGGCAGTTCTTCCTTGGCGGAGGCTGCGGACCTGTCCCAACCCTGCCCCGGGCCCGTGAGCCCCGTCAAGGTCCCGCCCCCAGTACCGATCAGCCCACTTACCGGGGAGCGGAACGGAGGAGCTGGCTTCGCCCAGGTCGTTGGAGGCGCGGAGGGAGGCGTTCCGGGGCGGGCTGTGCAGTTGCACTCTCACCGTGTGGTTGGCGAGCCCGGGATAGGGCTGGGCGTCCAGCAGCAGGAAGCGGGAGGCATTGACCGTCACCTGCCCGTCCTGGTCCACCCAGGTCACTTCGGCCGGCGGGTTGGCTTGGACCAGCACGAAGACCACCAGCAGGAGGCCGGGCTCGCTCGCTTCGCGGTAATGGGCGTCCACCTTCACGATTTCCGGCTGAACTGCATTCATACAGAGGGCCGCAGCCGCGCCGGTCAGTCTCCATCCCTCTCCTTCCCTCCGGAGCCCCTGCGCCCCCAGCCGCCGCCCGCCCGCCCGCCGCGCTCACACTGCACGTTAAGGAGGACCGAGGCGGTGGAGACGCGCCCCGTGGCCGGGTCGGTGGCCGCGCAGTCCAGCCGGTGGTCCACACGTCGCGCCGTGACCACGAAAGTGCCGCTGCCGTCCTCTCCCGAGGCGGCGCCGTCGCCGGCCGCGGCCAGGGGCCTCCCGGCTGCGCTGGTCTCCTGCCGCTGCCCGTTGAGGTACCAGGTGAGGTTGGGGGCCGCCGCCAGGCAGGTGAAGGTGCGGCTCTCGGCCTCCCGCAAGTTGCTCACCGACAGAGCCCGCCCGTCGATCCTGGTCTCCGACGTCGCCACCACGCCTGCGGCGGAGCGGAGGTTACCGGCCGGGGGGAGCCGTGGCCCGCGAGAAGAAAGCGCGCCGCTCGCCGCCCTACCTGGTGTGGCGCGCCGCAGCAGGAACGGCAGCAGCAGCAGCTGCAAGAGCGCGGGCGGGGGGCTTCCGGGAGCCGAGACGCCTCTCCGGCGGGGTGACCGGAGGCGGCGGCCCGGGGAGAGCAGCCAGCGCTCGGGGGGCTGCGCACCTAGCGCTGCGGGACACAGAGCCGCGTCCATCCTGGGCTGCGCGGCGAAGCGGGAAAGGCCGGAGCACCGCTGGCCGCTCACCTCCAGGATGCGGCAGCAGCGTCTGAGCCGACCGGCACGTCAGAAATCCCGACCTGGATTTCTCGCTCCGAAGGCTCGCGATCCTGCCCGAATACCCGCCTTGGGCACCCCAGAATTTCCGGCCGGCCGGCCGGCGGCGAACTGAAAAGCGGTGCCTAGCGGGGGCCTCTTCCCTCCCTCCCTCCCTCCCTCCGGGGCGGGGGGGGGGCTGTGCCCGGAGCTGCTGGCCGGGGACCCGGGCGACAAAAACAGGCCTTGGTTCGCGCTCCCAAGCCGCGGGCTTTATTCAGCTGCCCTTTCGCGCCGCGCCCCCACCCCCAAGTCAGCCTCAGCAAGTTGTCTTCTCCCCTTTCGGGTGCGACTTTCTCATCACTTCCGACAACATCTGGTTGCAGAGGGCTGCGTAAGGGTTCATCAGCGCCAGCTGCCGGTGGGCAAAGACGCTGCCCAGGCCAGCCGCCTGCTCAAAGCTGCTCCGGGCCGCTTCATCCTGGCCTTGCAAGCGCTGGATCAGCCCCCGTTGTACAAAACCTTGGCGCGCCACTGGGCCGGACCCTTTGCTGAGCTTCAGGGCTGCCTCCAAGTCTTCCAGCGCCTCTGATGGGATTGGGGGAAATGAGTGAGTGCATTAAACAAAGGTCAGGTCAGTGCCTTGTACAAAGAGGCGCCCTCTCAGTGGGCTCCAAGAAACCGGAGCCCTTAATGGCAGAGGTGGGGCTGCCCTATGCACCCTTGTCCCATTCCCAGAAGCTTGGGCTGGAGGGAGGGAGGGAGGGATGGGCCTGTCCAGAGGGATGTTCTTGAAAGGCCCATGGGATGGTCTCCTTCTGCTTTTTTGTTCTAGGTGCCTATTAAGTTTTGATTCCTTTTTTTAAAAAACTTACTGTGAGTCATGCTGTGACTCAGGTAAACAATGGAGGGGTCTGAAAAGAAACAGGATCAAACAGGGAGAGTGGAACCTTAGTTCAGGAGGCTCCTGTCCAGCACCCCAATCACCTGCCGTGTTTGTATGACCGATTATCTCAATGGGTGGGAACCCCTCTGGCAAGAAGACCTTCTACTTCTAGAACAGCTACCGACAGTTTTGCTCATGGACCTGCCTTAGCGCCTTCAGTGACTGCCATCCCTATCCCAGGCCAAGGGTAGCCATGGTCATCAGTGGAGGGAGAGGATGAGGGATGAAGCCCTGAGCGCACTTACTTGCCACATCCCCATTGAGCCGAAGAGCTTGTGCACGGTTGTTGAAGGCCGAGGCTCGTGTTGGAAGCAGCTGGATGGCTTGGTCCAACTTTTCCAGGGCCAGCTCCAGGTCTCCTCCTTCAGCTGCTGCGATTCCCTGGGCCTCCAGGTGAGTGGCTTGCCTCAGCAGCTCAGGATCAAAGCCTCCTTCTGTCACCAGTGTGAGAAGCAGGTTCAGGAAAAAGGGGGCCGGCTCTGGCAACTAATAACCTTGAGAGCCAGCCAGATGCCAAAGTCACCCCAGAAACTCCCCAAGGCTAAGCTTAGTAAGAGGCCCTTGTAGCAGCCAAGCAGCCTTGCCTCCCCCACCCCCTCCGCGGTCACTTGGCTTGCTTTTGAAAGGCAGCCTGCCCTTCAATGGAAGGAAGCAACAGGTTAAGCCCTGAGCCCTGCAGCCTCACAGCTTTTTGAAGCCTGAACAAAGGTAGCAAGGGTCCGAAAGCAGCCTGCCAACCTTCTCCTCCCAGTCCCAGTTTTGGAGAGTGGTGCACAGAAGCTCTCTGCCCACCAGCCCTTTCGAGTGTCTGGTTTGAAAATGATTTATGAGAAACAGGTTAAGGAATCTCTTATGATCCCAGAGATCAGAAGCAGCTCCTTGCTCCCGAGAGCTTGCAAAGGAAGTTTATGATAAAAGCACCTCCTCCCGCCCCTGAGCGAGTCATCACCTTCAACTGCTTGTTGTTTTCCCTGCTCCTCCTGCAAATCTTCATCAAAGGGAACATTTGGGTGGAAAATAGTTTGCAAAACTGCCTGATCATCGTTGATGGTGGACATGTTGAAGCCCTGGCGAGTTCAGTGGGGATGAGGCCACTTCAAAGGGATCTTGAATGCTCTGGCTGGGGAGGAAGGGGCCGGTCCAGCAGCAGCCAATGGCCGTGAGGGAGGAGTGGGGCCGTGTCCTCCGGCCTCCTACAGGGCAGAAGGCAGTGAGGGACAGCTGCTAGGGGTGTGATCAGTAAGCTGGAGTGGGAGTGGGAGTCCCGTTCCACCACCACTCCCTTCCTGAGCCTGTTTGCACAGACGAGATGGCGAGGCTGTACAGGAGAGGAGCTCCGCGGAGGCAGGACTCCTCCACCTGCTTGTCATCTCAGACAAACCTGCTGAACAGGAAACGTTGGCAGTAGACGAACCGTCTCCCTCTAGAAGATGGGGCTTCCTGATTCTGTACCGGAAGTAATGCCTGGTCTCCCTGGAGGGATCACTCCAGCCTTTGTGGAGAGCAAAGGGAGGTGCTGTGTTGGAGGCAGCACCCCCCCCACCCCCCTGCCTTTGTGCCTGACAAGCCAACTCAAATGGGGATGGTTTTCCCCTCTCCCGACTCCCCTACCCTCCGGATGCTGCTGCTGCTGCTGCTGCTGCTGCTGCTGCAGAGGCCCCGTCCGAGGGTCAGCCAGAAGGCCCTGCTGCTCTTTGGTTATAAGCTGCCCTGAAAGGAACGTACACTCGCCATTCCCTCTTGCCCAGGAGACACCCACCTGACTTGTGTGACTTTGGGGAACACCAGAGAATAGCAGTGGGCAAGTACAGTGTAATCCCCAGAAGGGCCAAACTGATGTGCTTTTCATTTTATGATCGGTTGATCATTAAAAATAACTGTATTTATACTGTATGTATTGCCGAGTACAAATACGCCCTTAGTTATAGAGAATATTGAGAAGACTTCCGCTTCCATCAACAAGACATTTCTCCCATTGGTCCATCTGCTTGAAAATAATGAAAACTCACTTTCTCCAGACCAAGCATGGAGGTGGATTCAACGGGGCTTTTATTGCTTAGGCTTTCTGTGAGAAAATGCCACTGAAGAAAACAAACCCAAAATGGGAAAGCTGGTCCTTTTGCTTTCTCAGGCATCGGGATTCTGGAGGAAAGTGGCTGCTGGAGACTTTCGCCTTGGTTCTCCTTCAAAGCTCCAGAGGGGAGCGGGGCTCGGGGGGTTGTACATTCCCTTGTTTTGGGGGTGCAGCATTTGGAGACCCGTGGACCTGACCAGCAAAGACACTGGGGGAATACAGAATTGGGAGGTCAATGGCTGCCTTGTGTGGGGGGAAGAATTCTGTGATGCAGGTAAGGAGAACAGACTGGCCTGGGAAAAAGCTCGGCCCCAATCAAAAGAAACCCCATCTTTTGAAGCAATAAACTTGACATGTTTATTAATTAAACTATCACTTAAATAAAAAAGTGCATAGAAAATAAACATGTTTAAAAACTCCTTTTTTTGTACAACTATATACACTTATTTTTACATTCAGTCTTTCAGTCATTTCTTAAAACTATTGAAAGTACTTCCTTCATCCCTGTAAGAGTGACAGGGAATTAACACTGATGCAGCACAAGCGACACATTTCCTCTTTTTAAAGAAAAAAAAAACTCATTTTGGAAGAACACAAGAAAAAAAGAGAAATTGGTTTTACATGATAAGTTGCTTTTTGTATGGATCAGAGCCCTGTTTATGTAGCTTTTGCAAAGTGGCTTGAGACATTAATTCACTACCTGTAGCTATTGAAGACGCTGAATCCAGGAAACACCACGGGCACAACTCTTGGCGGGGAGGCGAAGCTGCAAGACCTTATTAAGAGACCAGAAAGCGCACAATGCAAGCGAGGAGCTCCACCCACTGGAATCCAAAAAGAGGAAGAGGCGGAGGAGAGGAGCAAGTTGTACGAGGATTGACAATTAAACACAGAAGGTCAGGAACATCCACAGCCAAGTCCCCAGCCTCACTTCTGGGAGGCCTGCATACCCCCCCCGTCCCCCACGCAAGTCTGCAATGGGAGCCGGGGCCAGGGAGGTGGCATCCACTGCCCACGGAGCCCTTGGCATGTGGTTTTTCCTGCCTTTTCAGCAACTGGAACACAACCATTATCTAAAGGGTTAAAGAGAATTCAAAGCCAGGCTTCAAGACACAATGCAGTACGATATTAGTTCTATAGATACCTTATTTATAGTCTTAAAAACTTGCAGGCATGTGAGGTTGGGGTGGAGAGCAGGAGATGAGCCAGCAGCGACCTGGCCAAATGACGTGATTCTGCACAGAGGGTGAATTTGACGGAAAACCCAGTATTGCTTCACAACAAAGAAGAGAAGATTCTAGCCCAGCCCTTTACAGTGACCCGCTTTTCCTTTAAAAAAACCAAAACCTTTAAAGGGTGGACTGACTCAGTATTTTTAGATCTCACGATCTGTCAGTTCTTAGAAAGATACATTCATATTTCCAGGGAGCTGCCCCGCCCAGCGTCCTTTGCTCCCTTCTCCCCACTGCTGCTCTGGAGAGGCAGCCTCCCCCTCAGGTGCAGCATCCTGGGGTTCAGCTCTGCTGCTGCTCAGGGCAGCCAGATTGGCAGCAGCAGCAGCAGCAGCAGCAGCAGGAGGAGGAGGAGGAAGAGGAGGTGCCTGTGAAGGGGGACCCAGCCAAACTTGGCTGGAACCGAAGTGCGGAGTCGGCTCAGAGCATCCTTCAGAGGAGAGGGAGGGGCTCTTCTAGCAGCCACAGGGCAACCCGGCAGCCCAGACGGAAAGAGCCTGCCTCCTTTTAAGACCCCCAGCCCCCGGCTCGTGCCTCTTTCTCCCAAACTGGGGACGAAGGTCTGGCCAGCCTGGGGCAGCAAAGGTGGTGGTCAGGAGCGCCGACTCCCCCTTTCTGGGAGAGGGTGGGGGAGGGTGGCAGGCGGCTGGGCTTAGCTGGAGCAAGCCGTGATTCTCCTCCCAGCTTATCTGCCTTGCCTCCAGAGTAAGCCAGACCCAGATGCGTAATCCTCTGACCTGAACCGAGGCAGGAGGGAGAGGGGTCCCAGCGGTTTGGTTAACGTCCAGGGAGAGTCGACCCCTGGAGAACAGGAGGCCCACCAGACAGTTGCATCCTCTCTGAAAAGGGGAGGACGCTTCCTGAGGGGCAGCCGGAGCCGCACCCAGGAAAGTCTCCTCTCCCTCCTGAGGGAGGATCAGGATGTGCCTGACCCAACCTTGGAGAGACCATCCTGTTAAAATAAAACATTCACCCTTCAATTGGATTCTTTTTTAAGTCAAGATGCAACCGTGACTGAAAAAATAGTCTCCTAAGTGCTCTTTCCTATGAAGTGCTGCTCATAGAAAAATATACAAAATGTATTTACATTTATAAAACTTTTAAATACTAAAATGTAAACAGAACCAAGGAAAATCCAAAGACTTAATTCGAGATGGTGCAACTGAAGGAGGCCATTTCTAGAAGCTTGAAAAGGGGAAGTCCGGGGCTCCCTCGTCTCCTTGGGAATTGCGGGGGCTGCTCCTCCTCCTCCTCCTCTCCCGGCACTTTTCCTCCCCAGAGAACAAGCTGCGTCCGGGGTGCTCCAATTCCACTAAATTCCTGGCACAGGACTGGGGGTGGGGGGGGGGGGTGGGGTGAGGGGGTCAGTTGTAAACGTTCAGCTCTGGGACAGAGGCTCCTTCTCTAAAGGTCCGCTTGTCCTCCTGAAAGCTCCTCATCCCAAGGGCGACACCTGCCCCAAGGGCTGCCTTGGGGTTCCTCCCCACAGGACTTGTGGAGACCCACCGCTCAGCCGCCAGCCCAAGCTGGAACGTGGGGGCGAGGCCACACGTTCCAAACTTGAAGAGCAACCAGGTGGTCATGCCAGCTGGGCGCAGCCTTGGTTGCTGCAGCCCACATGCCCGTTTTCCTAGTCCCACAGCACACCAAAGTCCACTTCACTCCGAGCGGGGTGCGCCCTGCCAGATCAAGCCAAGGCATCTGTGGCTGTGGAGGGGCACCAGCACCTGACTCTCCTCGGCCCACCGCTGTGGCTCAGCTCGGCTGCTCAGTTGAGGAAATGTCGGCATTTCTTGGCACCGCAATTGCAGGGCAGCTTGTTCCTGGCATCTTCAATGGGAAACTTGTAATCATAGGTGAGCTCTTCACCACGGTAGATCTTGCGCATAGCGAAGATGACAATGTGCTTCTGCCCATCGATGTTGATGACTCGGGAGTAGCAGTTGGGCTCACAAGAGTGGTTGATGAAACGGGCTGCGTTCCCATGCATGGTGGCATCCACCACTTCCGTGTCGTCAATACGGAACATGTAGCAGCCGATGCCCTGGGAGACAGAGAGCGGGGGTGGCGGTGAGGTCTCCAGAGGCGCTCCCGGCCATCTGCCTGGTCAGATGGGAGGACCCTACCGGAGCCACGAGAAGCAGGGGCTAGCCACTCACTTACCTTACTGTCATAATATTTCTCACGCTTGTCAGTTAATATGGAGCGAATCACGTTGCCTGCATATTCAATCACCATCTCCCCTGCATCAATGTTCCTTTTGCAGAAGAGGCCCCGTCCGTGGATAGGAGACCTGGCAGAGGACCCAAAGCTGACCAGCCTCGCACTGTGGCTGGGGGCGCCTGGCAAGCGAGCCCGCCTTCCATCGCTGCCCAGGTCCAATGGTCTCCCGTGGTCAGTTAGCCTGGGTTTCTCCTCCCGCCACTTACCTGTAAACCCCAACCGCCTCCTTGGAGGTCTTCCTCAAGTGCCGGAAGCGCATGGGCATCGGAAGATCCATACTGGTGGCCCTGCTGGAGGCAGAGCAGGAAGAGGCTGCTTGAGGGCTACGCCTGAGGACATAAGCGCTCACGAGGCAGCCTGGCAGGACCCTTCCCCCCCCCCCCCCGGCTTCCTTTGTGAACTTACTACCTACCGTCTCGCGTCCTACAGCTCGGGTGCAGGGATCCAAGCCCCCTCCTCCCATCTACAATGATCTACAAGCACCACCACCTGATGGCTTTACCCTCCTGTTATGTACCGGGCAGATTTCAGCTGCACCTCCTCTTCCTCCTCCTCGTTGGGATTGTACTGTGGGGGCTGGCGATGCTTCGAAGCCAGGAAGTTGAACAGGTCAAGGCCAGGCTTCCTGCAGTGCAGAAGAGAAAGAAGCATGACGCCTTGCACGGAGTGCCACGGCGGCCAGGTTCCAGCTATGCTCCAGCTCAGACAAGGACGGCCGCAGCACGGGAGGGCTGGCCTGGCCAAGGCGCCCTATGGCCCCTCGCCACTTTGCCCTGGCCTCAAAGGACTGATCTCCCTCCCCCCGCTTGTCCCTTGCGCTTCTTGTCTTTTGGGTTGCCTGTCTTTCTCCTTTAACTGCTCTGAGCCACTGGGGAAGACTGTAATTGTCTGAAAAAGGGGATAAAATACCACACATGGAGAACTTTTAAACAAAAAGAGGCAAGCAGAGAACAATGCTTTTTATGGGGGGGGGGGGAAGCATGTGGCGCACACCCCAAATTTTTGAGAAAGGGGGTGACTTTATGCTTCCCCCTCTCGCCGCAAGGCCCTAGGACTTCTCTTGCAGCCGCCGCTGCCACCGCTTGGGGAGAAAAGGGGACGGAGCAGGACGCCACTTGCCTGAGGTGCCCTTCAGCCCTGGCGGAGCCATGGGGGTTCACGGGGGGGTCCTTGGCCTCCTCTGGCTTGTGGAACCTGAACTTGTAGTTGGAGCAATGCTTGGCTCCACAGAGTTGCTCTATCAGGAACACAACAGCATGGTGGAGAATGCCGAGCATCTGCAGCCCACTCACACCTGGAAGAGGGAGAGGCGGGAAGAGCAGCTGTGGCCTCAACTGAACAGGGCAAAGTAGATCGGGCTAAGCCCAGCAAAGGCCGAAGGGCTGGAGAGGCGGCGGCGGCGGCGGCAGCAGCAGCAGCCACTCAAGGGAAACCTTTTCTGCCCAGTCGGCCCAGCGCCTGGCCTGATTCCAAGCTCTGCTCCCACCCTCCCCACTCCTCCAGCCCTTTTGGAAACAGGGCAAGGGCTGTTCCAGACGGAAAGGGAATCGAGGGGCAAGGGCAGCAGCCAAGGGAGCCTGGCCTGCTTGGTTTCCCCGCCACACGCTGGTACCTGCAAAGGAGAGCTGCTTCAGGCGGGCATTCGACCGGGCTTCTTGCACTTTGTCTGTCAGGGACTTCCATGCTTCTAAGTGAAGAGAACAGCCAAGGAGTGAGCAGAAGGGGTGGCAAAGCTTCTCTCGGAACGGGACCTCCCAGAAGGCTGCCCAAGAGGCTCCGGGGCCCTACCTTCCATACTCTCTGCACAGATCTGGAAGCCGTCGTCACTGGAGATTTCAAACACCAGCCCTTTCTTGGGCTTCTTCTCTGCAAGGCTTTCTTTCCGCTTCCGCTCCTGCTGCAGCCAGAACATGAGCGGGGAGCTAAAGCTGCCCTCTTCCTCCTCTTCTTCCTCTTCCTCCTCCTCAGCGTTGGAATCTGGAGGGGAAAAAGGCAGCCTCATCACCTCTCGGCCACGCAAGTCACAAAAGACCAACTTCTAAGAGAAGTTCCCAGAAATTGAGGAGCAGCCAAGCAGGGACTGCGACATACAGACCTCCACGTCCTGCAGTTCTTGGGCAGGGCAAAGGGACGCCTGCCTTCACCTACCTGCACGCTCCAATTCCTTGGAAGAGATCAGGGTTGGCTGCAGTTGTGGGTGAGGCTGCAAATGCCTGTGGAGAGGAAGAGCGTTGGAAAAGGCTGAGAGGCCCATTTCAGCTGCGGCCCTTCAATATCACGGAGAGGCACGCTAAGTTTTGGAAAGTTTTCTGGGAGGCATATGTTTGGTGGGAGAAGGGATTCGCAATGGAAGACCTTTGGCCGCAATGCTCATCCGCTCTTCTGATGCCTCATGAAGCCTCACAGATTCTGTGGTGCTGAACTCTCTGCCCATGTGGACGTTTCCAAAGGAGGGAATGGAGCTCCGTGTCCCTGGCTGGTTTGAAGCCTCCCCTGACCTTTCTGCCACGGTCAGAAGCACCAAATCGAAGAACGATTCTTGGCTAGAAAGCCGGGGTGTGTGTGTGGGGTGTGTGTGCAAGGCCTTGGCCACTCCCTCCAACCCCCGGACTTACTCTTAGCCCACTTACCCTGCTGACTTGTGGGCCGGCTGCAGCACGCCTGTGGCCTCGTCTGGCTGCACCCTCAAGGGCTGGGGCCTGGAAGACACGAGCAAGCGAGCAAGCGAAAGCTTGGAAGTCAGGCTTATCACAGACCCAGCGATACCCTCCCTGAACTAGGAGACGCAGGTGACTTTCGTGGGTCGGGGAGAGGTTGGTTCCCAGAGCAAACACTGGCGAAAGCTCCGGGAGGCTTTCCAGTCACCCCCTGGGCTCCCCAGGGTGCTCTTACAACCAGCAAGGCCATCCAAACCAGTGCCCCCCTCCCCCCGTTGATCTGGGAGCAGGGCAGAGGAACGTGCTTCTCAGCACTGAGGGGCCTTCTGGGAAAGGGGGGGAAAGTCCGGGCTGCAGCGCTCTCTCTCACCCTCCGCCTGGGTCCTGGGTTGCCACCCTCGTGCCTTGTGGTGGAACGCACTGGCCAGGGAAGCTGTTCCAGGATGGAGGCGCCCTGGGTTTCTTCCCGGATCCTTTGCTGCCCAAAGGGGACGGCAAGCGCTTGACTTTGGATTTGGCCCTGGTGGGGCCCAGCACGGTGGAAGGGGAGCCCCCAGGAGAGGCCGTGGGGACGCAGGGAGCCGGTCTGTTTCGCCCCACAGCTACCGTATCCATCAGCTGGGGAAAGTCTGAAAGGGCAGCTGCCTGTGAGGGGGTCAGGTCCAGGTGAGGTGGGGCTGGCCCCGCTTTGCAAGCCAGAAGCTGCGTGAGAGGAGGCTCGGCCTGGTAGGCGCTTCCAGCATCGGCAGACACGGCCTTCGAGGGAGGCAAGACAGAGATGCCGGTGACTACAGCAGCCGTCGCCAGCCCTGCAGAGGCAGACTGGCCCAGCGAGACCTGCTTATGTGGTGGAAATCCCCTGGAAGCTGGTGGCGGTGCTGAAGCCGGCTGCTCTGAGAGGCTCAGCCCTTGTCGCGTGGCTTTGATTAACAGGCTGCTGAGGGAGTTCATGTCCGAAATGCCTGGCACGTCAGAGCCCCCTTGTCCCAACAGGTGGGGCAGGACCGCTGGGCCGGGGCCAGGGGCCGGCAGGGGGGCCACATTCAGCCCAGGTGGAGGGAGGCTATGCTGGGAGACGCTCCGAGGGCTGCCTCGGTGGCAGCCGTCCCCACCTCCTGGGGCAAGAGAGGTGCCTGCTCGAAGTACATGAGCCCTGGCTTGGAGCGCTTGACCATGCTGGGCCCAGTCCGGGGGCACGCGGCTCCCAGATCGAGCAGGCCTGGGTGGCCAGGCGGGGAGGACCGAGGGAAGTTCATGGAGGCCAGGTCAGAAGGCGCAGCGGCTGAAGGAGATGACTTCTTGGCCCTTCGGGAGTGCAGCCGCGCAATGGGCCGCTTCTTGCCGAGGCCGGTAGGAGGGGTGGTGACTGCAGGCCCAATATCTGCCCTGGGATTCGCCTCGGGGTCAGGCAGCTGCTGGACTCCAATCAGAAGGCTCGAGGCAGCGCTGCCGAGGGCTGCCGGGAAGCCGGTGCTGCCGCTGGCGGGGCTTGGCGAGAAGGAATGCAAGTGCTGCTGCTGCTGCTGCTGCTGGGCCACGGGCCGCAGGCCTTTGCTGGAGGCGGGAAAGAGAGGCCTGGCGGAGGGCAGGGCAGGGCTCAGGCCTGCAGCCAGTGCGAGGCTGGCTGTGTCCATCGGGCCCAGCACAGAGGCCCCGGCCTCCATCCCAGCTGGCCCGGAGCTGACGGGAGAAGTCAGCTGGATCTTTTGGGTGAGGCCGTTGGGCAGCGTCTGCAGGACGTACAGAGGCTGCATGTTCTGGTTGACCACCAAGAGCTTCTCTGCAGCAGCCTTCAGGTGGAGAGGGGAGCTCTGCACAGCAGCCGTGGAGATGGGAGACGGGCCGGGCTTGTCGGGGGCACTTGGCCCATACTTGGGGTTCTGGAGGGGGAGGGAGGGAGAAACGGGGAGGTCTTGGCTGGCCGCCAGACCAGCCTCTCTCGGTCCACAGGGCGGGCTGGCCAGGTGCTCTGCTTCCAGGTGGCCCTGAATGAAAGGGTCGGGGGTCAGAGAGCCCTCAGGGCTTGGGGCCACTTGTGGGCTTAACAACGCTGGCTCTGCTTCACCGGAGGAAACCTTTTCTGTGACCGTCACCCTCTTCTCCGCGGGATCTGAGGACGGGAGAGTTAGCATTGATCTCTCCCCTGAGGCGGCGAGGGAAGGCTCTGGAATGACGGCAAGTCTGCCGTGGTTCTGACTGGGGACTGCAGGGCTCCGGGTCGTCAAGACCGAGAGGTCTGAAGGCAGCTCCAAGGGCAGCTCAAACTGTTCCTCTGCCGAAATGGAAGACGAGACGCTGCTGTCTACCGGCTCGGCTGTTGGCAGCTGCTGAGAAAAGACTTCAAAGAGCGCCATGTCTTTGCCCCGATTGCTGTCGAGGCCCAGACCTTCTCCCAGAGTCAGGAGCTCCGAGGACGAGGACTCCGGGCTCTCCCCCAGGGCCTGCATCGAGGGGGTGTTTTTCAGAACAAAGTCCATGATGTCTGAAGGGAGAATATTCCCACAATCGTCGCTGTTGTTATTGTCGGAGTCGGACTTCAGCAGTTCTGGGCTGAATGTATCCAGCAGGTTCTTCTCAGAGGGCTCCGTGTTGGTACGAGGACGACGGCTGACGGCTTCTAGGGAGCTCAGCTGAGCTTCCAAAGAATCTTGACTTTTGACCCGGCAATTCTCCATTTTGGGATCAGCTGTTTTATGGCCAACTGAAGTCTTGGTCGCTTGCATTTTCTCCCCACTATCTTCACTTCGTTCAAGTTTTAAGCTTTCTGTTCCATTTTCTTTGCCGCTCCTTTTGTTTCCTGAATTGATTTTCCTGGTTGTTATTGTGGTGCTTGCATCACTTTCTGTCCCATCATCCACACCATCCAGCTGAGAGATTTTGGGGAGACTGATCTGTTCCTCTTCACGGAATAAACTATGTGAAGCCATGTGCTCATCTGAGCTCGAGACAACCGTTCGGGTGAAGTTGTAGTAATATAGGTCTTCTTCATCTGATGTGCTGAGGTCATCGGCACCGTCTACCTGGCCTTCAGCAGACCGCCTGCCCCTCTTCTTGCCGGTGGAGTTGCTGTAGAAGGGAAGGTCTTCCTCACCATATGACCTCACGCCATACAAAGGGGTCAGACCAAAGAACATGTTGGATCGGGCACGTGCACTGCGCCGAGGGTATCGCCGCTTGTAGGACCCATCTTCCTGCTCTTTGGCTCCATCCTGGATCATCAAGCCGCTGTCCTGGACAGGCAGATTTGGGTAAGAGGGGTCGCTGGGGGCCACTGAGCAGGAAGCAGAGCTCTGAGTGTCTGGGACAATACAGTCACTTCCCGAGCGCTCTGGAACGGAAGCCGGCTGGGGCCCAGATGGGCAACGCTTCGGCTGAGACTCTGCCTCGCGTTCTTTCTGAACATTTTTGGACTGGGTCTCACCTTCCATCTTGAGCGGAGTGAGGGTGACTTTTACTGTCCGCTTTTGTGAATTCTGCAAATCCTTTGAGGCGGCCATTTCACTCTGGAAAGAAGCTTTGGGTGTCTCCTGGCCAAGCACGTTATTGTCAATGAGTTTCTCAACAGCAATGCTGTTATACTGCTGCTGATTAATATGCTCCGATGTCATTGCCTGATGAACAAATTCTGTCTCTGCACATTCTTTGTGGCTACTTGGGAGGACACTTAAACTTCTAAAAAGCTTACTAGAATGTCTCTCTTTTGTCCCCTTCTTCATTTTTTGCCTCCTCTCTCTACCCACAGAAGATACCGGATCGTTCATGCAAGGAGATCTATTACTTGAAAATGGCGAGATCTTTGCTTCAGGGGTTTCATATAAGCAATTTTTGTCTGTCTGTGTTAGATGCCGATCTTGTTCCTTCTTTGGGGCGTTCTGATGCAAGACGGCAGAAACTATGGACTCTTTGGGAGAAAACAGTGCAGAAGAGGCCTCTAGGAGCTTCCCTCCCTTGCTTGGGTTTCCTTCTGGGCCAGATATGCCCTGTCCATGGCAGCCTGTTTTTGAATTCCCACAGGAAGCACTCGGATCTTTGAGGCTCAGCAGCTTCCCCTTCTCTAATTTGGCCGAAAAGGGCCCCCCAGAAGGCCCAGTTTCAAAGGAGAGGGATCCCTCCCGCGGAGAAGCTCCTCTGCCTCCGCTTGTGGTGGCCAGACTGGGAGGGGCAAAGGTCTCCTGCAGAGCAACATGCAAGGCTGCTGGTCTCACAGAGTGTTCGGTACGTTTGAGGCTCACGTTGTGCTCTGGGACGGGACTCCTGCTGGGTCCGGAAGAGATGGTGCTGTGCTGAGCATTAGTGGCCCCAACCCTGGTGGGAGGCAGCATCCAAGGCCTCAGCGGCTGTGAAAACAGAGATGCGCTGGGCCTCCGGGAGCCAATGCTCCGAAGTCCAGAGGATAACAGAGGGTCTCCCACGGTTACGATCTCGTGTGGCACCGGGGTAGG
This sequence comes from Pseudonaja textilis, assembly GCF_049901715.1. Classification (NCBI taxonomy): domain Eukaryota; kingdom Metazoa; phylum Chordata; class Lepidosauria; order Squamata; family Elapidae; genus Pseudonaja; species Pseudonaja textilis. Next base: position 27,331,085 of record NC_141998.1, read on the forward strand.
GCTTCCTAGGGAGAGATAATTTTTTAAAGAAGAAAACTGAACACAACGATTCTCAAAGAAACCCGATCCCGCACTTCTTATCCCTAGCTCAGCTCTGCTTTTCCCTCAGACAAATCTTTCATCCTTAGAAAGATAGGCCTTTGACTCAACACACGAGGACTGGGGTCCCCAAACCTGGCATCGCTGGCTGGAGAATTCTGGGAGTTGAAGTCCATAGGTCTTAAAGTTGCCAAGTTTGGAGACCTCTGCACTAGGACTAGGAAAGTAAAGGGAACAAAATTTCTCCCCAACTTTGAATTACAATAGGGCTAGTTTAGTGTTATCTGGAAATACTTTTTAAGGGTTTAAATTAAATAAATATCTGAACATGGTTTTTAAGTAAGAAAAAGAAAAAATCCATATTCTAAAGCTGTCAAAAGCCATCACGGAAAGAAGAGTTGTGAGTCAGACCTGCAGAAGGCAACGGCCTCGAACCAGGAGTTCGCTGGGAAGGAGCAAAACCTGGCGTCCTGATCCGCAGAGCCTTGAAGTTCTGAGAATGTGGAGAAAGATCTGCAGAGGGAGCGTTTAGGGCAGCCGGTGCTGCACGGCCATCTCTGGGTGGAGTTTCTGCTGCAGGAGAAAATAGGACCATCATTCAAGTTGAATTAGAGTCAAAACGTATTTGAACCGACTATTTCCGGGGGAAGAATCAGAAAGAAGCATTTCTTCTCAATAAGTTATTTTTCCCACAGGAGAGGGAAAGGGCCCCCGCACCACCATCAACTGAAAGTGAAAACTATACACGTTGGGAAGGATGATTTTATGAGTAAATATTCCTCTCTTCTACGTCAGTAACGTTTCTGAGAAACCCCACCCGCCCTTTTGTTCTCCGTTAGGCAAGAGAGGCTCAACTCTGAAAGCAGGCGTAATTTAAATGCCAATTTCTAGAACTAAGGAAGAGGACGCCGCACTGACCCCTCAGCCCCTCTCTGCCTTCCTCTGGACTTTAGAAAGGAATAGTTTTGCAGGGGACATTCTCAGCCCTCAACTCAGGAGATTTCTAAAAAGGAACTGCCCAGGCAAGAGAAGCTGCGCATGAAAGGGAGCTGCCCCCTTGATACCACTGTTGCCCCACACCTGAAAGTGACACGGGGCTGTGGACAATGGTCCGGTTGTCATCATGTTCCATGGTGCTGTTAATGTCAGAGTCTAGGAGAGGAGGACGGCATTCCATGATCTTGCACGTGTAAACACAACGTTTTCGAGCATCAGTTGTGCTCCAGTAAACCCGGGAGCACCTGGACAAACAGTATATACATCGGATAAGTGTTGGGACAATAACGTAATTTTTCTGGAAATTTTGAAGCCACAGAAAAATGGACATTTTGGAAAAAAACAAAAAACAAAAAAGTTTTAAGTTATCTTGTATCAAGTTTAGTTTTCCACAAAATTACTTCATTTAATTTATATTGGCTATAAAAGTAAGCAATGTTACTAAAACAGAATAACTCAAGTGCCTTATCTTTCAATGATTATATGATGATTTTTCCTGCTCTTTTAAGTTGTCGGGTTGGGGAGGGGAGGGGGGGATCTCAAGCAGAGGATTACAAGAAGTTGCAAACCTGAGTACTTGGGACAGTCCCTTGTCCGGCTTGCTTTGCAACTGCACCTTGCTCACAAGGTAAGACCGTGCAGGGAAGGAGGGCCTTCCGTTGTGCCCATTGTAAAAATCATGGACAGGGGAAGGGTTTCGCACATGAATGCCGTACCTTCAAAGTACTCGTTCTAAAGAAAGGCGCAAGCAAGCAGTCCTCACTTAGCAACTGCCTTGTTTACACCCGTTTGAAATTAGGATGGTCATGAAAAACTAACTTTACAACCAATCCTTGCATTTACAACCTTCACAGGTCTGTAAAGCAAAAGAAAGTTGAAGTAGGACTGTTAAATACAGTTGTGCTTCATTTAATTACCAAGCGGCCAGTTGCAATTGTGGTCACAAAATGAGAAACTACCTCGTATTTCATAATCCAATTAAAAGTAAACAATGAAAACTAGGGAAACAAAAAAAGGGTGAGGAAACAAGGTTATTCTTTTTTTGTTTGTTTGTTTGTTTCTTGTGGAGAACCAGGCCAGCCAACCGGCCCCGCCCTGCAGCCCAGGTTTCTTCCTGAAAGAGCTGTGACACAGGAGCAGCTTCCACTTACTGATATCCAACTGGAAAGAGCTTGTCTTCGCAGTCAGAAAGGTCATTCAGGATGCCAAGACAGTCAATGCTCATCGACCCTACGTTGAAGTAGAAGAAAGGCTGAAGCACGAGAACAGCAGTGGCACGAGAGGCCATCTATTCTGACCTCACTTCACAAATGGGCTTACCAATCATCACATGGATGTTCTCTGGTTCTAAACCACTCAGAAACTTCCGCCTCAAGCTGATTCCTTCAAAATCCACAAAGACTCTCCTCAAGACCTCAAAGCCATTTTCTGGCACTGTCTGCAAACAAACCCACGGCAGAATAAGTCATCTGGACAGAAAACAAGTAAGGAGCAAGAAAAGGGGCAAGTGGCATAGGACGTACCTCCCCTTTGATCAGGTCCTTGTGTCGTGGGCAGTACACCTTCTTATCCTCCAAGAAGACACAATTTTTGGCCCGAGAACACATAAAATGGTAATTACTGGTGCAAGTGGCCAGGCAGCAGCCGACTGTGGCACCCGACTTCTGGCAGAACTCACATCGCTGCAAGATTGGTATGTTACTCTGATTGTAAAACTGCACAAATACTGCACGGTTAAAATGAATGTAACATATCTGATTAATAGTATTATATCAGAGAACTCCTAATTGGTTCATCTTCCTTGCCCTAGCTGTAAACAAGCAAAGCTATTTTTTGTAACAAATTAAGCATATATTTAGGGTTACAACTTTGTATTTCATAAATTTAAACATACCTTTGAATCTATTTATTTAACAAAGCAGCTGAGAAAGATCAAGAGCCACTCTGGAGCGATCTGAAAGGATCGGCACTTAAGGAAGAGACGGAGCCTCCGTTCAACCGCGTGGGGCAACTCCCACCTTAACGGCTGAGAGGTGCCTTTTTACGCCCCAGCCCGGCTGCTAAGAAATTGCCAAGGAGAGCCCATTCCACACCCTTCAAACTCCTTTCTTCCTGTTACTAGCATTACTGAAATAAAATAATAACATTGAACCAAGAGATTTTTTTGTCCCAGAATTTCTGTCAGAAGAAACCTTTTTCTTTTCTGTAAATACTGGTCTGTGAAACCGCCGCAGAGAACGGATTGCAGTCACAGAGACTACCCACCAGCTGCTTCCCACGAATCACGGCCACGTGCACGTTCTTCAGAGAGCCATCCTCCTCCTCAAACACTTCAGCTGACCACAGGGCACAGTTCACGTGGGTCCACTCGTTCTGACCAATATAAAGGAGACGGCCAGCATCCTGTAGAAAAGCACACAGATCACCAAAGGAAGTCCCACCCTGTTCAAGGAGGAAGAGCTGACAAGCAGGGAGGTGGCTCAGAAAAGGCCCATTATTTTGCTCTCAATTCAGCGCTATCTTGATCCTCTGGAAATGCTGCCAACGCACCTTCAGTTTGTGGCCAAATGATCAGCCCAAGATTCCCCTCACAAACGTAACTGCTAAGCCAGGTGTTCTCCATACTCAATGCCTTACTTATACTTATGCCTATTTAATTTTTATTGCACCATGTAATTTTCCCTAATGCATGCTTTTGCATGTTTCTATTGTAACAACATATCTGAATTTTATCCTGAGATTTTTACCAATCTCTCCCAGTGCTGAGTAATCTGTAAAGAACAGGAAAAACTCTTAAGTTGCTAATATTTTTCTAATTCTCTTATTCCAAATGGTTCTTGAAAACCAGGCACCGAATTCTAGGCCTCTCCTCTAGGCATGAAAGCTGGCCGGCTGGATGACTTTGGGCCAGTTGTTCTCTTTTAGCCAAACCCACATCAAAAGATTGTTGCTGAGGTAAAAATGTGAGGCAGGTGTATTAAATATGTTTGCTGCTTTGAGTCGACTCATTTTTTAAGTGGGATAAAAATATAACAATCTTTCTGATAGCATTTTTTCAGATTTTGTTCTATTGTACTTTATTAATTGATTTGATTCTTTTTGTTAGTTTTTAGTGTTTTGTTTTTGTTTTAAATAGTTTTACATTCTGAAAGCCGCCTCGAGTCACCCTAGGCGAATAGGTGGCAATATAAATTTAATAAATGGATAAATAAATAAATAATCCACTAAGTGCATTTGCTCACCAAAGTCTCAGAGGGATTTAATCAAATGTTTTTAACTGAAGATGACACGAGATCCACCTGCCAGAGCAAGCAGGAGCACCTGAAGTGGAAGAGAGTCCTGCGCTACTTACATTGCCTCCATCATCACCGTACTTCAGGCAAAGAGAGCACTGCCGGTTGTCTTCCACATCCGGAGGAGGGGGAACTTCTGGGCTGTCGTCTTGGCTTCTATCGGGACCTCAACGTAAATGGAAAGAATGAATTCCCAACAAAGAACATGAGGAAGAAACACGGAACGGGACTCTCTATGGGAGCCATGGACCCAGCTGCAAAAGGCAGAGCGGCAAGAGCTCTTTCAAGCGGCCCAAAGGATTTGGGGAGGGGGAGGGGGGGGCGGAATGGGATGCATTTCATTCAGGCAGAAAGCGAACCCCAAGGCTCCTCTCCGCTCCCCCAAAGCTCAAAAGCCCATCTTCCAGGAGAACTTCCTTCAGAGAGGGCAAGGAAAGGAGGCACCATTTCTCACTGGATAAGGGTGAGGCGGGAAGATGCAGTGGCGTGGGGGAGTTTGGCTCTGCTGGCCCTCTGGGCTTTGGAGCTGGAATTATTTTCTTCATCAGAGGGGGCTGCTGCTGACCGGAACGGTTTTCTTCGCGCTCCTGCCACTGGGCATAGTTATGGTCCAGGGAGGGGGGCAGGACGGCGTTAGGCAGCATTCCACTGCTGAAAGACAAGAAGAGACCCCGCCCTCCGTCAGGTGCCGCCCTCAACCTCCCAAGCCCTCCCGTTCGTCCCTCCGCTCTCTTCGGAGGAAGGGGCAGCCAGAGGACTCCTGCTCCTGGCAGTCGACGGGAGTTGCTGCAGGCAGCCCGAGAGGCCATTTGGAAATCCATGCGATTCCCAAGGGACGACATTACGGCACCATCTTTGCTTAGTGACAGGGAGTGACTTCAGGAAGTAGAGCGGTTGCTTACTTTGACGTGACTTTGTTTGGTTCCCAAAATCTTGACTTCTTTACATTGAACCATGGAAAAACTCGTTCCATTTGCTAAAGAGAAAAACCACAATTTTTAATAAGATTCAGTATTACTTTGCTTGGCCTTAAGCTTTTAAGAAAACTGCCTCAAAACTCGGCAAATTTGTCGGACAGGTGAACTTATGACAGGTGTAAAAACTGTTTCTTTGGAGAATCAGTGCTGCTCTGGGAACAAGGGCAGCATCCACTTTCTTCAAGACAAGGGCAACATGCCACCTACCCTCATGAAGAAGGACTTCACCACACTGTTGGCCTTCTTGAGTTCCGGCTGCCCTCCATCCGCATTGATAGCTGCTTGGATTATCTTAACCAGATCATCGCTGAACTCCAACTGGATGGGAAAAATAAAGTCCCCTTCACTGTGGTCCCTCAGGCAGGCCTCACTCACTACCCGCGGGAGTTGTAGACTCTTATGGCATTTTCATCAAGCAGCTCCCTGGCCTGGCCACTGCTGGAGTCCAATGGGCGGCCTCCTCTTCACTCAGAGGAGGAGAAACAGGGCAACAACCATGCCAGGTGGCGGCCTTTCAGTGCCAAACCACAGCCTATTTTAACTTGGCTTCAATTTTCTCTTCACCCCAGCAGAAGCCCTGAAAGCAAGGGGGGGGGGCGACTGCACCGAGACCTACCACAGAAGAATAGCCTCCTTGGTCCATCTTCCTTTTCACGCCTTCCAGGTCGAGGAGCGGCTGCTCTTCCTGCTTGCCAACCTCTGTGAGGATGGGAGGGTCTGGGCCTTTGGGGGAACTTTGAGAGGGCGGCACACTTTCTTCTGTCTCAGGATTCAGGTCAGGAGGTTTGGCTGCCTGAAGGTAGACAAGAGCTCGTGGTACAAAGCAGGTTTTGTTCAGGATTCCCCCAACTTTAACTCAGTTCTTAGCCTGTGGAATTGATTTAAGACTAGTAATGCCTAGCTAATTCTGCTTTTTTGCCTAGAAATTCTGCATTTCCAATAACCAACCTCTCCTAAATAGACAGACAGGCAAACCAACAGTTGGTTTGTTAGTTTGGGAAAGAAAAAAGATAGACGTACCTGCCGATAACGCAGTAGGTGGCTAGTCGTTCTAGAATTCAACAGAGCTGTCAAAACCTGCTTTAAAGAAAGCTGTAGCTCTTTCTCAAGGGCCAGCCGCCATTCAGGAGGATGCTGTTCAGTGCAATTAATACAGGTGTAAGCCACGCTCTCCGGAAGGTTAGAGAGGATTTCATACATCTCATCTGAAGGGAGAAACGGCAAAGGGTGTGTTTGTGCAGGGCTAGGAAAGAGCGAGAGGAGGAGGAGGAGAAGGGCTCACCTTAGGGCCCATGTGTGTTCTGATGTCTCGGGATTGGGAGGTGGTGGTGCCTGCCACCTCAAGCCTGAGAGGACTGAGCCCTGCTGGACATCTTGGAGGGGAGTCTCAGGCGGAAGCCTGCTCGTTTCAATAGACTAACCCTTCCCCAAACCATCCCTCACAGCATTTCCGCTCACCTTCCTTCCAAAAACTGGCTCAATGCACCGCCTGACATGGTCCCATTTCTGTTTGTGACCATTAAAGGGATTTCCGGATACCAACCTTTAGGGCAGGGTTTCCCCGCCTTTTTTTTTTTAAACCAAAGGGATCTGCAAAAGTAACCTAGGGCTGTTGACCACCAACGCTCTTCCTCACCAGAGAGGTCTTCACATTTGGCGTGAACCCAGCGGTCACACTTCCCACACTGCATCATCTTGCTCTCATAGTCGTCGTCATCATAGCACTTGTCACAGAGCGGGCAGAAGTTTCCTACAAGCAGCAGAAAATGAGGAGATGGGCTCACACAGCCAGAGAATCACAAAGCAAGAACGGCTGCTGCTGGCAAGTCCTGTGGCTGACTGACAGGAGAGGGGAAACCCTTCATACAGGTAAAATGGGCTCAATGGTGGCTTTTTGAACAAACCACTGTTAAAACAACGCAAGTCTTCCTGTGATCTATGAATCAGGCAGTGTGCCATTCTACACAGGAAGCTGTCCGCCACCCCGCTTCTAAGGCCAGGCTGAAAAGCAAAGTTTTCCCTTCAGGGGGAATGGCTGCCAACCCTCCCAGGCCTTGGTCTTCAATACTATTCGGCCCCTTGGCACCTTTAGCGAAGAGTTTGGCACAATCGTGACACAAAGAGAAGTCATGGGACCACTGTGCATCCCACCCTTTGCCTGGAGTTGTCGCCCCACAGCTCTTACAGCGAACACACTTGGTGCAGATCTAGAAAAACAGAAAGAAGCTGGTGTTTTTTGAAGAATCAGTTGTTCTCTGAGAAGTATCTATTTCAATTATACCAGACACAATACTCAGTAAAGAGAGGAAATCACAGCAGCAAAATAAAAGTCCGATACAAAAGGAGTACTTGAGACTGTCCATTTCCCCCAGGAATTTGTATAATCGCCCCCAGTCTCCTTTCCCCACTTTCTTCTATTTTGTTTGGACAACCGAGTCTGCCTGAGAGACCCCAGATTCCCCAGAGGAACATACCCACACTTTCTTCTTCTTGGTGGGCTTAGTTGGGTAGTTTGGTCCCAGGCACTCTGGGTGGTAGCTGTTCCGGCACTTGTTGCACTCCAGCAATTGCTGTGGGATGGCAGAGAAGGGCGTCACACAAGGTCTTTCAGGCTTCAAGAGGCCTGTCCAGGGGCCGCCCCTTTTAAGACAAGTCCTGAGCACCAGTCGGCAGGCAGGTCCCAGAAGGCGAAGGGAGTTACCTTGGAGGCCTGATGCTGCCTCCCACACACGTGGCAGAACCTGCAGCGACGGCAGCACCAGTTTTCCAACTGGTCTTCCAGGGGGCGTTCATTAACCTCTAAACAGAATTTGTGGAAAGGCTCACAGCAGACCTGGCAATAGACAAACTACAACCAAACAAACAAGTCAGCCAATCAGGCAGGCCCACTGCACTTCTCTCTCTCCCCCTCCCTCCCTCCTTCCCTCCCTCTTGCAGCTTAGCTCTGGTGGATTTTGTAAGAATTTGGTTCTTAACTCAAGCAGCCTTGATTATCCAACTTAATTGAAAGGTAAAGTACAAACTGAATCAACGAAGAAAGGAATAACATTATAATGGCTCCACCCATTAATATCCAAAGTACAGGGGTACCTCGATACTCATTGTTAAAATTGGTTCCGGGAGGCGCCATGAGTACCAAATACATTTTTCCCTTGGGAATATTGCAGTGAGTTAGAAGGCAGATGACACTGGCAAGTTTCAGCTGCCGTGCTGAGTATCAAATCAATGATGAGTATCAAGGATAAAGCAGCTTTTAGACCACATCCCATCTTGTCTGTGAGCAATTTCACTTCTACAGCAATCCCAGATTCCGCAACGAGCAAAAAATATTTATCAGGCTTAGGAGGAACTGGCAGAAGTTGGACCGGTTTGTGGTTTCAGAGGCAAATAAAATACTTTTAAAACAACATGATTCTGCAGAAACAATGGATTGTTTTGATGAAGGATTCAATTCCATCTACGTGTTTCAAGTTTACTTTAACAAGGCAACTGAAAAAAAAAACCACCAATCCCTCCCATACCCGACTCCTCTCTTACCTCCACGTTCCCACTGCTGGCACACAGGAAGCAGACTACTCTGGGGGTGATCGGAATGGAGGTTAGGATGCCCAGACCACCCATTTCCCAAACGCTTTCAGCCTCACAGTCCTCCTAGAAAGCAGAGAAGCAAGGCCTGCGGGTGAGGTGGTTCTGCCAGGCCCGGCACCACAACGGGGTAAGCAGGGAGCAACCCTCCTCCATGGCCCAACTTCTCCCGAGGAAGAAAGCCACACTCTAAGCTGCCTTGTTACCTTGAAGTCCACTCGGATCCTGTGGACCCCATCTGTCAGGGGCTTCTGCTTGGAAGGGGTGTGGTTGGATAAAGTGCTCAGGGTATTGAGGGCGCTGTTCTCTGGCTTGCTGACTGGGAGCGGCTTCTCCTAGAAAGACGGCAGACCACAACGTCTCCTTCCCTCCTCCACAAACTGGCCTCAGAATAGATCGGTGGAAGGCCCGGGCCCCTTGCCTAGCCTACCATAAGGAGCCAGTCCCAAATTCAGGTTGAATTATCACTACCGTCAGCCAAGGAAGAATACCAGAGAAATAGTGCGCCCCTATTGTGTAGCTGGATTTTCTTAAAAGGCCAGAAATGCTACTACTTGGCATGCGTACACACCCATTTTGGGGGGTCCCAGACCTGTACCGGCCTTCAGATGGTGTGTGCTGGGCTTGCAGAAAGGGGCGAGGTCAGGATCAGGCTTAAAGTAGTAGGGGACAATCACAGAACATTTTTTTTCCCTTGAAGCAAGATGAAGCATTAGGTTACCTTTTCTTTTGGTTTCTGTTTCACCAGTAAGCTGGGACGCGGAATGATTTTCTTCTGTCTGTTTTGCTCAATGGCTAGAAAAATTACAAACATACTTTGTAATAACCTAAGATTTGTCTCTTGAAACAAGGAGGCATTTGGAGCCTTGTTAGGGCAGAAGAGACAGCATCCACTTTTTGCTAAAGTTTCGGGATGTGCATACAGAAGGAGAAAAAGCACAAATGATTACAAAAGAGAGAGGCAAGTCCCATTGGCCTGCTGCTTCCTCACAGGGCCACTGATGTGTGCCTAAGAAAGCACCTATTTGTATGCAGGGGCCGAGCAGGGCCATTTCCCCCCTATGGGAGGGAGGCAGTCTTACACCAGAGAGCCAGGCCCCCACCGGTCTCTCCGGGGAGCAGGTAAGTCAGTCCTGGAGAGGCCGCCAGGAAATGTCAACACATACCTGCTTCCAGGGACGGCGGGGCTTTTTTCTTGGGCTCAGCCAGCACGGTTTTGGGGGCTTCCTTTTTGGGCGGGCCTGAGCTAGGCAGCTGGGCAGGGGGCAAAGCCGGCAGGGCTTGTTTGCCAGCTTTCCGGGTGGCAGAGAGAAGAGGCTGCTTGGGGTCCGGGACAGGCGGGGGCAGCTGCCCTTCCTCGGTCTTCCCTTCACTGGCCTTCCGGGCTGGTTCACTGCTTCTCTTGGAGGCCTGATCCTCTTTCCCCAGAGCCAGAGGAGGGGCCCCTGCTTTTTGCCCTGGCTCCCCCTGAACTTTCCCCGGGTGGCTGTCTTTCTTTTCACCCGTCTTGGATTTCTTCTCCTTTTTTTTCACAGCTGCAAAGCAGAAAAGCACTTGGATGGCACCGCCAGCCACATACGGCGCTGCTGCCCTGAAAGCACCAGAGCCCCGTCCCTCCCTGCCCTCCCTCGGCAAAGGGCCTCCCACCTTTGGCTTGCTTCTGGAGATAAGCTTTTGATGGCATCCACTGCAGGTTCTGGCACTTCCGCATCCTTCAGAAGGAGAAAAGGACACATTACTAAGCGACCCACAGGAGGATTCTGCTAGGAGGGGCCGTGGTGCTCTGTGAGCTTGGTGCTTTTCTTGCTGATGTTTCATAACCCAAACTAGGTAACATCATTACTGACGATCATTCGTACGAGCTACCGTTTGGAGGAGAAAGGCAGAAATCCAGCCCAAAGCCTGGGAAAATCTGGTGCCCTTGGCATCTCCTCAGTGAGAGTGAAACCAGTGTTTAGGGTCCCCGTCTCTCTCCCCGGGAGGAGGCCTCAAATCTACACACTTACTTGCAACACTGCTTTTTTATGTTCCGCCCACCAAACTTTGGCTTATCCAAACAGTTTGTGCAGACACCACAATCTTCTGGGACTTGGCAGCCAGGACACTGCCCACAGCGTCTCGACCGCCGGCCTTTCTTCACGGGGGGCTCCTGGGGGGCCTTGTTTCTGGTTACTGGCTTGATGGGCTTAATGGGAGGTGCGAGGGGCTCAGCATCTTCTGATCCGGCAACAGAGGATTTGTCTGTCAAAAGGACCACCAGCTATTAACTCAGCGTCATCATTTTTTCTAAAGGAGCACCGCAAAAGGCTCTATTCAGATTTTTTTTATAAAACTATTCTTCCATGTAGTAGTCTCCCTCATGTTAAAATCTCTAGTTATGCCCCTTGACATAAGGAAAGGAACGCCGTCTTCTATCCAAATCAAACCATTTACCATCATTCCCCATGGAAGACAGTATCTTCTCCCGTTCCTCCCATGGTAAGGCACTCAGAGTGGGCATGTCATCTGGGAAGACTGCTCGTTTGCGGCCCAGGGCTACGGCTGCCCTCCTGCAGACATGCTTGATGCGTGGACCTCGCACAGAGGTTTCTGAGGAATCGCTCTCCTGACCCTAAATTGCAGAAAAAGATGGAATAGGGTGATACAATCATCCTGCCACGAGCAACAGAATCCCAGTAGAGAGGCATGGCTGGCTGGCTTCTTGGCCTTCTCTAACATTATGTTTCCAAGTGGGTTCCTTCCACAAGGCAGAGAGGCTTTGCCTGAAGCCAACCACTTGCAATTCTGCAGGTATAAGCACAACATGCATCAAGGATCTCGGCGTGTATGAGCTTATAGTGAGCATCTACTAGAAATAACACACAGCAACATCTACATATTGCAAGACATTTAGTAGCTGTTTTGTAGGCAGGAAGAAGGAAGGAAGGAAGGAAGGAAGGAAGGAAGGAAGGAAGGAAGGAAGGAAGGAAGGAAGGAAGGAAGGAAGTTAAGCTTTAAAAACAAACAAAACCGCCCTGCAATAATTCAGAGCTCAACTCTTTCCCCAAGATGGAAGGACTAGGGCTACAAAACGTTCTGAATTCAATTCCCAAAAGATGTTCTGGAGTGCAACGGGGTGTGAAAATAGCACTCAACCACAAATGTTAGTACAGAGGCACAAGATTCCTGGAAAGGCGAACTGCTATGTTCCCATTCTGGTGCATGCTGAACTTTCCTTCCCTAACACGGAAGGAAAGATGCGAGAAGCTTTACGCCAACAGCTCACAGCATGCCAATGTTTGTGAGCAGGGGCGGTATAATAGGAAACATTTTCATAGCTTCTCCGAGTTTAGCGAGACCCAGGGACCAGTCGCACTCGCACCTTCTCAGGAAACTCTTACCAACCATCATTGCTTCATCTATTCTGTCCGGGGAGTGCCAAGTCTTTATTTCTTGCGCTTACCTCCCTTCTAATCCCAATGTTTTTGGGAAATACCTGTCCTTTGGGCTGGTCCACCTGCTTGAGCGACTTGCTCTTCTCAATCTTATAGAGCTGAGCTTTAGCTTTCTTCAGGAGACTGGCCACCCTCTTGTCAGTCATTGGAAGTTTATCCGCATGAGCCAATACTGAGCTTATGGAGGAATGTTTCAGAAGGCCAAGGGAGGCAGCAGGAAGACGCAAGGATTCTTCCCTTTCTGCAGACGAGGCTGCCAGGCCAAGGTCCAGAGTTGACTTCTCCAGGCCCCCTCGGCTTTTCTTGGGTAACTTGGTCTTTATGCTAGCTGAGTCCATGAGAACCGCCGCAGGGACATCGGCTGCCGGCTCAGTGGCAGCCGGTTTCCTCCGTCCTGCAGGTTTTTTGGCAACAGATGAGGTTGCTGCATCTCCACTGACGACCACCTTTCCTTTAGACCCTCGAGTTGATGGGAATAAAGCAGAGCTACTCTGGATTTCTGGAGCTGCCCCCACCTTCTTCTTCTTCTCTTTCCTTGACTCGCGCTTGTTTTCTTTCTCCCTGTCTCGATCTCTTTCTCGGTTCTTCTCCTTCTCAGGGCCGTTGTCCTGTTCTTTGTCTTTGGACACCTCCTCGGTGGCTTTGTCTTTGCTCCTGGTCCTCTCTGTCTGGGCACCCGGTGCGAACCAAGGAAAAAGGGGAGCAGGGCCACTCGACGGGAACGGCTCGGCAGGAAGGCTGGTCTGCTTCCTCGGTCTCTGGCTTTTCTCTGTTGCTTCCCCAGTCTGAGACAGGGAATGCGAAGGGAAAGTGAACGTGGTGGCGTTTAAGGCACTAGTGGCAAGGGAGCCTCCAGAAATGCTAGTTAGGGAAGAAGAAACGGAAGAGGACGGAGGGAGCGTGGACAGCTCGGAGGTGCTGAGTCTTCCGCTTCTTGTCCTCATAGAGTGCGAGGGAGATCTCGATTCGGATCGAATCGGGCTGAACACTCGCCTCTTTCGTTTCCTTGAAGAAGCTGCGGCTGTAGTGCTTCCCGTAGCACTTCGACTAATCGAAGAAGGCAATGTGACAGACTCAAAGATGCGCGAGTGCGCCTCACTGGGGGTGAATCGTGGTGCTCGCAACAGGGGACTTCTCTTGTGTAGATCAAACCTTGTTCCAGAATGAAGAGGAGAAAATAAGCGGGTGGCAGCCGTGGCCCCAGGAGGGGTAAAGCCAGCAGCGGCGGCGGCAGCAGCAAAGCCCACATCCTCTGGGGTCAGTGGCGGCGGCCTGAAATTATCAAAAACCGGCTTGCGGATAAGACCTTCTTTGGCATACTTGGCAGAGGAGAAGTACTGGGGCTCAGACCGGGAGGGCTTCAGAGAAGTCCAACGAAACGTCGGTTCTCGGAGGATTGACTTCCGCTTCTCTTGAACGGGGGCAGCGGCAGACGATGGCAAGAAGGGCGATGCCAAGGGAATGGTGGGAGGCATGAGCCATGGAGCATGATCGGAGATGCTGGCTGTTGGCTGCAGGGGTGGGGGTGGGGTGAGCAGTGGAGGGGGAGGTGAAGAAGAAGAAGAAGATGACTGCTGTTGAGACACACTTTGGAGGCTGGGCAGCTTCTTAGCTGCCTTGGGGGCAAAATTCTTCTCTGCCATTGAAAACCTCCTCCTCCTCCTCTGCTCAGCACCCTCATTATCAGGGGAGGCGGACTCTGGCAGGGACGGGTGAGCTTCCGAACTGGGGTTGCATTCTTCTGAGAGAGCCTGCATCTCTTCCGAGGCCTGTGAATCTGTGGACGTATCAACACTTGGACTGCTGGACCGTGAGGAATCTGAGGAGAGCTGGGAGGAGTGCTGAGATGCCACACTGGACTTCTCGCTCGACTCGCAAGAGGTAGCACTGAAGCGGCTGTTGGGGGTAGACTCTAAGCGTGCTATTTTAATTGGCGGGTCATAGTCCTCATCTTCAATGAAACGCTTGGGAGTCTTAATTATTCGTGAAGAGATGGCACTCACCACAGGCATAATGAACTGCCGGATGTTTTTGAGCTGAGTCCTCCCCTTCCGGCCCTGAAGCTTTGCTGCTTCCTTCTCCATTTTCTTTTGAGCTCCTTTTTTTGCCTTCTGCAAGAGCTGCTTGGCGATGGTGGCATCTGTCCTCTTGCAAGAAGGAATCATCCTGACTGGTCTGCGAGGGCTCTGCCTGACGGTTGGCTTTTCATCTTTGGGGAGAGACGGCACACCCTCTCTCTCCTTTCGCGCCCTCTGGACTTTCTCCAGCTGGGAACAGACAAGAGCTGGCATGGTCTTCAAGCGATCGGAAGAGGGTGGCCTCCCTCTCCTGCGGGCAATCTGAATCCCTTTCCTCCCAATCTGGAGCTTCCCGGATTTGAACTGAGACTTCAGCGGAGAGAGTTTGCCTGTTCTTAATTTCTTAATTTTTGCAGCATGCTGAAAGGTAGCCGATGGTGCCCGCTTTATTTTCTTCACATTCTCTTTTTCTTCCTTCCCTCCTTTCTGAGTATCTGGAACGCACTCTTTATGGCTGATCTTGAATTTCACACTGGTTAGAGCAGGAGGTCTCCCTCGACGTTTTTCTCCACTTTTAAATTCCTTCCTTTTTATTTTTTCCATGGATGTAGGTTCTGGATTGCTTGAAGGTGAATATATTGGCAAGGACTCTGGTAGAGCAGCTGGACTTCGGTCTGAACCGTTCCGAGGTCTCCCACGAGGTTTACGTGCACTAGCTTTGACTGAGACTGCAGAAGAAGAACAGAAATATATACATTAAGCAGGGAACCCCTTGTTTTCAGGCATAGGGAAGGGAAAGGAAGGGAAGGGAAGGGAAGGGAAAGGAAGGGAAAGGAAAGGAACGGAAGGGAAGGGAAAGGAAGGGAAGGGAATGGAAGGGAAGGGAAGGGAAGAGAAGAGAAGAGAAGAGAAGGGAAGGGAAGGGAAGGGAAGGGAAGGGAAGGGAAAGGAAAGGAAAGGAAAGGAAAGGAAAGGAAAGGAAAGGAAAGGAAAGGAAAGGAAAGGAAAGGAAAGGAGGGAAAGGAAAGAAAAGGAAAGGAAGGGAAGGGAAAGGAAGGGAAGGGAAAGGAAAGGAAGGGAAGGGTCACAAATCTACAATGGCTGGACTTGGAACAGGAGAAGCCATCCTGGACCTTTTCCTGTTGGATTATCAAAACCCTTAGGAGCTCAGCAGCAAGGGAATTTAATAATCCCCTAATACTTTCACTAGCTGATGGTCAAGACAGTAACCACGTATCTGAATTTAAATTTCATTTTTTTTTCATCAGGACATTGAAAGCAGGCTTTAAATAATGGACAGCATTTTTATTGGTGGGTATTTGAAATATACGTAACTGCTAGGGCAGAATCAATGGGAAAAACATAATATATGGTGGGAATGCTTAAAAGAATCAATGAACTTCCAAAAGAGCCCTAACAGACTAAGTCATATCATTCAGGCAATTGTGTCACAGGAACATTTTACCCATTATAAACCCAGTTAATGAATCTTAGCCTAATCTTTGGGGGGGGGGGAGCTGGAGAAAGCCACTAAAATATTTTCCTGTGATTCCCAGACCTGGCAGCAAAAAACTCCTTTTTAGAAAAGGACAACTGCTGCAGCCAAGACACACCGTACACTCTATGATGTAAAAATGGAGTAGAGAATCTGTATTCCCCAAATAGTGATTTTTGACTCCATTCATGTGATAATATAAGAATCTGATTGAGCCATTAATGATTTAAGTGTATTTGTGCAGCTATGTTTTCCAAGTCATGATTTATAGGATACCATATTGTTTGGCCTTGTTGAATTTACTTGCATGGTGGGGAGTGTTGTTTTGATCTGGGCAGCAATGTGGCTTTTAGTTGTGTTTTAATATATTATTGGACTTCTTGTATGCTACCAAGTGTTTTCTTGGAGCTGGACGGCCTTAGTAAAAGTAGTGAAACCAATAGCTGCTGTGCCTCGGTTTAGCAACTTCTTATTGAAAAAAAGATTTGGGTTAGAGTATTATATGAAGCCATCAAATACAAATTTCAGGTTTTGCCATTCAATAAACATTCTTTAGATCAGCCACATCTAAGCTCCCTTAAAGCAAATCCCACTGAATATGGTTCAGATTGCAGTAGGTTGGTTTTACCTGCAAGGGACTTGGGAGAATTGGTTCCTTTGGCCTCATCATCTGAGCCAAAACCTAGAAATTGCTCATCCTGCAGAAAAAGGGAGGGAGATGGTTTAAGTAAAAGTACAGTGAGAACAAAATATAGTTGAGAAAAATCAACAACACTGACAATTGCCTGTTCTCAAATAGGGGTGGGGGGGGGGGTGTCGAAATTCATTAACAACCTATTTTATATGGCGCCTGCTGGAAGAGAGGCCACCAGGGAAATGCACTGCATAAAGCCCCCAAACCAGCTTGGACCTGCCTTGGATTATGGAATTTCCCCAATTGCCTGCAGAAAATCAAGAACCTTAAGATTACGCTCAGAAGAAAACTTTTTTTTGCAGAAGGTTACAAAGGGAAGCCACCTCTTTAAAAACTGCTGCTTTGGAACGTATAAATAGAAGGCCCTCTTCGCAGCAATGATTTGCAACATCTACCCAAACAGCTAGATCCCAACAGCTAGCACCAGAGAGGAAAAAATCTCAATGGGTTTCAGCTCGTAGGACTAAGGAGAACCTCCACGTTAAGGAGAAGCAGTCTGGGTTTAGGGCAGAGGCAACGGCAGCCACCAATGTGAGGGTCTCCTGCATGGCGAGTAGTTCAGCTCAGCTTGAAGCTGAAAGGTCACCAACTCTGCGCTCCCTCCTTCGTGCTGCCCCTGCCATGGGAGCCCGTGTGGAGCCATGTTTTCCAGCTTTCTAGAACCAGAAGTGACTGGCGCTGGCCCAGGGTTTCTCTGCAGCAGAGGCTGCTACACTTCACAGGCATCGCAGCCTCCTTTGTGCAAGAGCTTCAGTTTTGCTCCTGCGGTGCCAGGAACCACAGGCTTTGCTTCTCACTTTCATCCTCTCTTAAGGAATACCAGTCCTGCCCCAGCTCCTGCACTTCCGGGACCCCCTCCCCACTCTGAGAAGTGACATTTGGGCCCTCACTGCAGAGACATCAAGAGAGGGATTTGGGCATTAAAGGGCACGGTCAGCCTGGCGGGATTTATCTCTGGGGGTGAGGGAGCGAAAGGAGGAGTGCAGGCCAGGCGGGAAGGAAGCGGCCTCCTGCTCCCAGCTCAGCTCCTCTCTCTCTGGAATGCCGGGAAAGCCGCTTCTGCACACAGCACTCCAGAGCAGAGCTCTGCCAGCCCCTCCCCTTGCCCACGTGGGTCTCCCTGCAAGAAGTAAACAATCTCTGGCTGAGGATGGGCAGAGATGCTGGCAAGCTGGCAGAGCCTGCACATCTCTAACTAGCATGCGGGCAACAGGGTCGAAGCAGGCCAGGAAGCAGCGAGGATTAGTCAAGCCGCCAAAACTTCATCTCTCCAAAGCTTGCTCTCTTCCCAGGAAGGCAAACTTTATCAGTCGAAGCATTTCTCAAAGAAACGAGAGCTTCTGAAGATCAAAGGCTGCAAATCCTCCAGCACTTCAACGCTCTTTGAGTCGGGACTCTGCGCTCCTTTTGTGGGGCACAGCTGGATCAAAGAGGGAGGGAGGGAGGGAAGGAGGGAGGGAGGTGCAGAGCAGAGCAGGTTCCAGCAGCCTGAGAGTCCCAACACCTCAGCAATTCAGCCCCAGGATTTAGGCCTCCAAGCTTCCCTGCTTTCCACTTTCCCTCCCAGCCTGACCGTCAACAAGCCCAGAGCGCTCTTTCCCTTGGGATTTGCTGCACCATGACGTAATCACCAAGGATGTCAACCCAGCGGACATCCAGGAGCACAGCCAACTCTGCTCCTTCCAGCCCTGGGCTCCCTTTGCCTCTCCCTCCTTCCCCAGGCCTTCCCACTGGCACTGCCCCACCTCCCGAAACTGCCACCCTGGGGATTCTGTCCTTTGGAAGCCAAGACCAGCTAAGGACTTGAAGGTCTTCGGAAAGCCCCCAATTCAGGTGTGACTTTATGAAAAAAGGGCTTCTTCATTACACTGTCACTATTTTAAAAGTAATAAAAGAATAAATAAATACACAGATTAAACAATAAAAAACAGGGCTTGTGCCACAATTCAAGTATTTTAAAAACGTCCACTGAAACTGGTCATGGTGTTGGCTGGTCCCATGGAGAATGTGCTTCATCCCTCTTATCTCTCCCCGGTAGATACATATATTTTTACAGCCAGGCAGAAGAAACATTAGAGGGGAGGGATTGTGGTAGACTGGGATGGGAAAAATAATGTCAAAAACAGAAACGCCCATCCACTCACATTTGCCCACCCCAATTAGATCTACCTGAGCCACTTGGAGACACTGCCTTCTTCTTTTGAATGTTTTATTTATTTTCCAAGGCCAAATGCTCAATTGTGCAAAATGAAAATTGTGATTTTTCAAGCCTGGTATAATGTACTTTATTCCATAATTGCAACGTATGGTTTGAGGCCTAAAGATTTACAGCCCTGGGGTACCTTGGCTGACCTACGCAGGGCTGAATGTTTTTAGTCCTTGGATGGAAACACCAGAGGCCACACTGAAAACTGAAAAAACATTGAAGATGATCATTCTACATTTTTGCCTCTACAGTTGATCAGTGCCTGTTACTACTCACATGTAGATTACATACTGACACAGCACTGAAAGTTAGGTGCAACATCTCTGGCAAACCGAACAAATGCTATTCCAATCTACAAAGGTGTTATTCCAGGAATGCTTGTTCCTTTTAAAATTTCTACATCAATGGTCTGTTGAGCCATCTCAATCATCTGAATTTCCATCCATCAGAGAACGTATTTCCATCTTAATGAAGATACATTGGTAATTCTTACAATCCCAATAGAATATTAATGCTATGGGGTTCTTCGGTATAACAAGGAATCAGGTAGAAACACATTAGCTCAAAATGAAAAATATGTTCTTTTGTCAGGAAACCAAGTATATTGCCGGTAGATCGATGGAAATTTAACTGAACTAATTCAGTACTGAAGAGCTTCCAGGTGGGGATCTGGCTCAAGGAAGGTTCATGGATCTCATGTGACCCAGCATGTTCCCAGAATTGCAGTGGAAACTTCAAAGTCCGCCCCCCCCCCCAAATAGGGCAACTTCTACAACTTTTACATTGTTTTTTGAAGTCAAATACCTAGCCTGTTTTTTTTTTAATCAGGAGTCCATTTTTTCCTTACTTCATCCCCTCCTGGAACTTGAATAATTGAAGCATCTTCTAAGGGCTGCTTTGCTGCATTTTACACGCTGCCCTATTTCTGAAGAGAGGTATGCTCACGGTGGCAGAATCCGCTCTGTTGTCCCTTTTTCCCACAGGGTTTAGCCCTGCTAGTGATTCATGGAAAATGTCTGTAGTGAAGACCCTGCCTGTATTGGGGCTTATCTTCTGCCTGTTTACTCCCACTGGATCTGAGCGGAAGCTCCCATAATGAACACAGGGTGCCAGTCTGATTTGACCAGAGCCCCACATCTTTCTATTAGCAAAAGTAAATATAGAAAGGCCTAACCTTCATTAGATGTCAGCACCTTCCACCCAGCTGGCTTAATAGGAAAATACAGCAGGATCCCTTTTACAGATCATTTGGGTCCGTGGAACAGAGGTCAGACAGAAACTACAAAATGTGTTCTCTGCACTGAACGTATTAGGAAAACTCAAAGCTCCCCCATGCACCCAGTACTCAAAAGGATACCACTAGGCTGTGAAATGAATTCTGCAGGTAGTCCTTGACTTACAACAGTTCATTTAGTGACCGTTCAAAGTTACAACGGCACTGAAAAATGTGACTTATGGCCATTTTTCAAAGTTACGACCTTTGCAGCATCCCCATGGTCATGGGATCCAAATTCGAATACTTGGCGACTGGTTCATATTTATGAACGTTGCTGTGTCCCAGAGGGGTCATGTGATCCTCTTTGGCATCCTCCTGACAAGCCAAGTCAATGGGGAAGCCATGTCCACTTCACAGCCAGGTTGTGGATTTATCAACTACAGTGATTCATTTCACAACCGTGACGAGGAAGGACATACAATGGGGCACACTTAACAATGTCTCATTTAACAGCAGAAATTTTGGGCTCAATTGTGGTACTATAAGTCGAGGGCTACTTGTACAATAATCTATTACTTTTAACATATAAAATAGGACAACTGACCTCTAATAACTAAACTTGGACTACAGACATGCTATATTCATATTTTGATCTTTAACACCTAATTTTATTATTGTAAACTACTCAAACTTATGTGATGACCAGAAGAAAAATTTGGGTGTCAATTCAACAAGCATCCAACAACCTCAAAATTACTTGAAATGAAAAAAGACATGAGTGTAGCAGAATAATCTGTCAAATGTGAGACTGAATTTGTATTCACAAGCACGTGCTTTTTAAAATATCCATGTACTGAAGTACATATTTCAAAGCCCTCGAAAGAATACGGCCAAAGCTGTAGTTTCCAGACACATCCCAAGCATTTGGGAGATAGATATACACCGAGAAACGGCAGTCCAAGTTACCACAGAAACAGGCGTTCCAAGACAAGAATCCTATTGTGTCAGCACTTAGTGAGGATTTACCACCTCCAGTTAGAAAAAAGAAAGCATTTCTTCAGCGTGTCTTGGCATTGGGTTTCTCTAGAGCCAATAAGATGCTATCGCATCTTTGACTCTATACCAGCACAAATAAGCCCCAGCTGACTATTAGGATCCTTTCCCCTCATTTTTTTCTTCCAAGACAGAAGCCAGAATTCCACTAAGCGGAAGAGCAGAGCAGAAAAGTAAGACTAAACAGGCTTCTCTGCCTAAGAGCTTAGGCTTCAAACAGAATCTCAATCTGTCTTCAATGTTATATTCACTGCAGAAAGTACAAACTCAAAAAATACTGCCACCTTTACTGGCCATTGCATGTCGGATTCCTCAACGTGCAAATACAGCATGCAAACCTCTGAGAAAACAAAAAGGATTAGGCAGAACTGTCCATACTACTGCACCAACCTCCCATGGCCTGCCTTATCCCTCCTCGGTTAAGAAGCAGCTTCCATAGCAGAGCATCGTACTACGGTAAAGTTGACCTAAACACATGGAGGATTGGTTGTAACAGAAGCATTCCATGACATTCTAGGGCCATTTTTAGTCTATAAGTTGAAGTTCAGAAATTCAGGGTATGGTGTGAATCAATGTGAAGAAAGAGATTAATGTAATCTCTAAATATGGATTCAGATTGCAATTTAAGCAATGAATGTCTCAAACATTAACACAAGTCATTCTTCACCTATTTTATCTTGTAGTACATCCTGAGTTTTATTAGCCAACTTCTGTTTTCCAGATAAGATTCCAAAAGTCTGGATTCAAACTTTGCATCTCCGGAGTTCAAGCCAGTTTGCCAGACTTTAAGAGTAATACACCCCATTTTCTAGCCAAGTATGTTTAACTACACCACCAAACTGGCTGTAAGATTACTTCTCATGTATTAACTAGATTCTATCAGTTAGAAAAAGAAAAAGATGACTTTATGTTTTAATGCAGGGGTGTCACACGCAAGGCCTGGGGGCCGGATCTGGCCTGCGGGGTGCTTAGATCTGGCCTGCAAGGCCACCCTGGAAACAGTGAAGGACAGGCCCACAGTGCCTCTGCCAGCAAAAACTCGCAGGGGTTGTAGACGGCCCTTCCAAGCTCCATTTTCCCTGGCAGAGGGTTGCAGGAGGCTGTCCCAGTTGAAAACAGAACTCACGAAGGCCACACATGGCCCCCCCAGAGCTCTGTTTTCGCTGGCAGAGGGTTGCAGGATGCCGTTGCAGTCGAAAATGGAGCTTGGGAGCCCATTTTTGCTTTCAGACTGCTTGGGCCACCATAGGTTGCCCCCCGACACAAGTGATATCAGGCTGGCCACGCCCACTCTGACCACGCCTGGCCTGGCCTGGCCCAGCTCCCCATGCTCAAACACAACCCTGATGTGGCCCTCAATGAAACTGACACCCATTTTAATGTTATGATATCAATATTGTAAGTCATACAAATTTCTCCAGAAATGCAGTTGCAATAAAAAAGAAAGATAAAATTCATTTATCAAAATTGGATAAGCAGGTGTTTCTGTGAGCCACCAGATGCTGCTTTTAATGTTGAAATTTATTAGTATATGAGCAATTATGTGGACAAAATGTTTAGGAAAATTATCACAGCAAATCACTGGGGAGGATATCATCTTCAAGGTCCTTATCTTGAACATATCAAACCTTTCACCAACTAATTCTATTTATGTCCCATGCCTTGTTTAAATAATTCAAAGAAAATAACAGTACAATAATAATATCATATTATAAAGTCTATAGAAGCAGTGCATCAACTAGAAAAAAAATACAATTTTGCAACTACCGGTATAGAATAAATCCCAAAATGGGCTATCTGCCTATCCAAGCGTTTCATCATCCAAATCTCCAAAGAAAACAACAGAAGCTGAGCTCTGCTTTTTTCTGCAATTTTCTACAGATCTAAACAGGACGGTTCAGTTTAATGACAGTATAATTCTTCAAGCATCCTGGAAACATTCTAGAGCCAGTAGTATCTGAAAGTGAGTTTAACAGATCTTTTACTGCTGCAGAGGTCAGGCACGCTTGTGAACCTGCCTCAAACTGACTGCAGCCCTTCTAGCTAGGAATAAACTCACAACTGCAGATGCCCTAAGTTTGTGCTTTGTGACTGAGAAGGTTTACATATATTGGGGAGGGAGGGTAATATAACTTGCCATAACTGTGTCCATCAACAAGTGCAATACATTAACCAAGAATTGATCTAATAGAAGTGAATATATGTAGCTCAGGGTTGAATGGTGGAGTCCTTGGTGCTCTCTGAACTTGGGTGTTTGGTTGTAGATATTATACTACAGGACAACCAATAAAGCTATGAAAAGGATAATACATCAAGAACTCTCAGGAACAATCAATAGGTTATTATAACCACACAGCTTTATGGTAACACACACACACGCACTAACTAAAACCCTCTGAAACATCTTAAGTAAACCAAAAGACCCAAGAAGAAAAAAACAGAGTCATCTACAACATTTGCATGTTACAATATGTTGTTACAGCTTCTGTGCAGGGCAGACAGCCAGAGCACATTCATGAACACCAACTAGCAGTCAGAAGACACCATGAAAACTCTTTATCATACAACATGGTTAACAGACTCAACCATAGCTTCAACTGTGAACATCTTAAACTAAGCTAAATAAAAAAAAAATGCTAGAGAATTCCTGGAAGCTTGGCATTCAAAGAAATCAGCCACCAATAGGCACACAGAGATAAATCACATGTATAAAAAAGCTAAGAAGAAAATATCCTCTCCAGTTACCAACACTGAGATAAGCAGGAATTAACAACAAGCAATGAAGCAGAAAACAATATTCAATCAACCAAGGAGAAAACCACACACACACACCAACATAGAAAGGCAAGCTAATGTATATAAATAGGGAGCAAATCTCATGCTCCCTACAAGTGATGATGTTGTCTAGTCAGCTAATGAAACATGTGCAAGCAAACAGCCAACCTCAAAGAGCATCAAGGATCCTCAGACTAGCAAAGCACACTCATGGACACCAATAGTCAGAACACATGACAAAAATGTCTCCATCTCTCCACACACGGGCAGGCTCAACCATAGTTTTAACTGGGAAACTAATAGTGTTTTAGGTAAATCCAGTCCAAAAATAGTAGGACTTCCTAGAAGTTTGATATTCAGACAAATCCGCCATTGATAGACATAGAAAGATAAACCACATTTACCTACCTTTCAAAAGACACAAAACCTAGGAAGGAAACAAAAAGACTACAACACAACCTCTCAATGATATATAAACAAGGTACAAACCTCACATTCACTAGCACTGATGTTACCTAGTTGAGCAATGAACCATCTGCAAGAAAACAACCCAGTTCAGAGAGCACCTTCAGACCTTCACTCACAATAGTCCAGATGATTTATACCTGCAAATAGGATGTTTTTAACTATGTATGTATGAACTTTTGTTGAATTTGAGCAGTGAAAATGTATTCTTGCATAAAATATCTTTTGTTCCCAAGCTTTGCCTCCTTCTCTCAGTTTAGTAAGTCGTGACCAAGAGTTACATGTACGAGACTCCTGATGAACACAGAATGGGCTGTTTAAGCCCATTTAATGATACTGACAGAACACGGAGAGGTGTGATACAGGCAGGGGCTTGAATGACATTAGCGCATTATTTCTCATTCTGACTGCTCATGCAGTGAAGGATTAAACCAGCCCCAGTCTGCTGTCCTGAACATATAAAAACGAGGACTGCACAAATATACATTTTAAAATGATTGTACTCATAAGGACTTTGGCAAAGCACATTTAATATTATGTAGCACCAATATAGTGAGAGAGCTTATAATACTTTCAAGGAAATTGAGCAAAAATGTTACTTCGAAAATCTATACAATTTCAATTGGTTGAAATCACTAGGCTAAAAGTGTAGGTTTGGGAGTAGCATGTGCCATGATCATCTCTGCATCAAAAGCTTTGGTTGCTGGATGACAAGCACCAGGGAAGGTGAGAAGACTAGCCTGGAAATTTGGGGGGGAGAGGAGACTACGTAGTTTTTTACCCAGCACAGAATCTGACTGGAAATAGGGAACCTTTGGCCTGCTCTGAAATCTGTAGCCACTTTTGAAAGTTGAAGTTTTTTAAAGGCAGACATCAGTAATGCAAGGGGGCGGGTGGGGGGAGAGACTGTCATGCTACATTGCAAGACCCACGATTAACAAAGAGAAAAGGAATGCAGCGCTCAAGGAGTCCCTGGGCTTCCATATGAAAGTACTGCCGGGAGTGCCCCATTTCCCATTCAAGGAAGGGCCAGGGCGCCACTGGTTTGGCAGAGGACCCGGGGGCGGGGGGGAACGGGGACGGAGGCTGTCACTTCGGCTTCAAGCTCAGGAGGATTTTCCTCTACCTTTCAATGGCTAGGAAATCCCGCCCGCCCGCCCTTGGACAGCCTGGGGAGGGGGCTGCCTGGGGCCATCCACGCCAAATTCGCCGCCAAGAGGGAAGACGAGCCGCCCGGCCGTTGCTACCGTTCGGCCCGTGGCGTTTCGCGGCTGGGCGGGCGGGCGGGCGGGCGGCCGGACATCAAGTCCGAGGGGCCGCCACCTGCCCCCGCCGCCACACGTGCGGACGCGCGGGAAGGAGGGAACCGGGCTGGCGGCATCTCGGCCACGGCCGGAGCCGCGAGGAAGCGCGTCGCCGCTCCTTCCCGCGGCGGCGGCGGTGAGGAGGGGGCGTGCCCCTTCCAGCACCGGGGACGCGTCGGCTCTGCACGAGGGCGGCTCCCGGCCGGGGAGAACGGCCCCGCCCGCCCGCCCGCGCCCGCCCGCCGGGTCCCGCCCGCCCGCCGGCCTCACCTCTCCGCTGCCCGCCTCGGCCCCGCAGGCCGCCCGGAACCGGCGCAAGTTGACGCCGATGGCGGCCGAGACCTGGAGCGCCGCGTCGAAGCCGGGCGCCACCCCCACGCTGGCCGGGAGCGGGGCGGCGGGCTGCGGCGAGGGGCGGCGGCCGAGGAGGGGCCGCCCGCCCCGCCCCCTCCGCTTCCCGCCAGCGCCGCCGCCGCCGCCGCTCCGCCGCCGCCGCCGCCCGCCGCCCGCTCCTCAGGAGAATCTCCGCGCAGGCTGCGCAGGGCCGGGACCCGCACGCGGCAGCCCCCAGCCCGCGGCGACCCCAACCGCCGCTGCCGGGCCGGGCCGGGAAGCGCCACCGACCGCTGTGCGCCATCTTTCCTGTGAGGCGAAGCGCCAGAGAGCGGGGCCGGGCCGCGCCCGGGAACCTGCCTGCCGCACAACCCGCCCCTAGGGGCGCTGCACGCGCGCGCCGCCCATCCAGGTTCCCGGGCCCCGCCGGAGCGCCGCCCCGCGCGCCGCCTGAGCTAGAAAGCGCCGCGGGCGGCCTGGCATAATCGCGGCGCCCATCCAGGGTCCGGGGCCAGCTCGTCACCGCCCCGCCAGCAGCATGGCGCAAACGCTCGCCCTGGCGGCCGGCAGAAACAGCCCCGCATGCTCAGCGCGGGGCCTTCGGGAGGGCGGGGCGGCAGCCGCGGGGTCGCTGCTGCCGCTACTGTGCTGCCCCCTTGCGAGGATGCCCGGCAGGGGCGGAGAGGCGGCCGGACCCGGGTCGGGAGCAGATGCGGGTGCGCTCGTTCCCACGTGTGAGGCCACGACTAAGGCGGGGCTGGGGCAGCTGCGCTCGCCTCCTCCGATAGCCAGCCGACCCATGTCCGGTGCCGTGCCGGAGACGCTGCCCCCACCGCGGCAGTTCAGCCGAAGCCCCCGAGCCGGTCTGCGTGGCCCCCGCCCTCGCGGCTGTCCCGGGAGCGGGCCCGAGAGAGAGCTGCGCTCGCCCCCGGAGGCGGCTTCGGTCAAGGTGCCGTACCTCCGGCCGCTTCTCCGGCCCGCTCCTCCGCCAAGTTTCCGCGCCGGGGCCGCCGACGCCCGGCTGCGAGGCTGGCTACGCTCCGGTCCTCCGCAGCTCTGGCTTCCCGGCGCCCGGAGGGACCTGCCCGCCGCCGCCTCTGCCTCCGCCTCCGGGTGGGCTCGGGGCCTGGCAGCCCGAGTTCAGCTCCCTCCAGGCATCGCGGTGCCTGCTGGGAGGCTGAGCAGCTGTGCGGGAAGTCGGCTGCCCTGGCAAGGGGAACGGCTCGCCGCGACTTCCCTGCCGGCCAACCTGTGCGAAGGTGGGCCGGTGCCCAGGAGGAGGCGGGATTTCTGCTGGGACGGCAGCGAGGGTGGCCCTCCGGCCGGCCTGGAGCTCCCAGCATCCCCGGCTGCTCCGAGGTGGAGACTAGCCGGGCGCTCTGCTTCTCCTGTCTGGCTTGGCGGCAGATGCGTCCGGCTGTTCTTCCCTGGGCAGCTGCACGGAGGGCCCCGTTCCGGAGCATTCGGCTACAGGAGGGGCAGCTGAGGCCAGAATAAATAAAGGAAGGGGGCGGATGGATTCTTCTGACCACATAGATACAATTAAGACGGGCTAATAAGAAAATGGAGTCTAATAAAGCTGATTCTGCTTCCTGAGGGGTGGACTCCAATCTAAAAGCTACCCTTTTTAAATTAGCAGTCAGTTGTAGTAGCCTCACAATATTAGCAGACCTTATTGAAGTAGTTCCTTTGTGGCCACGGAAGTGATTCACCACAGTTCAAAATGTTAGGATTTCACTTAATGGACAAATCGTGCCTGTGTTTTGGGGTAAGAATGTGGACAGTAGGTGCTTTTGGCTAAGATGGCAGATCAACTGTCTAACTACTGTCAGCAGCAGTTTATAAAGGAAAGTCTGCTAAAATTCCAAACCCATTAAAGCTACATCCAATCTTCCTTTTAACACCTAAACTGCTTCCTATAAAATCGTAGGAGAAAAAGCAGCTTTTTCTGCACTTCCTCTGACTCTGGGAAGTGAGATATGTCAGGAATACTTGAAGAGTTCTTGGATGTGGCATCATAAGTACACGAGCTCTAGTATGAAACCCAACAAACCTCTATGAAGTTGAAAGTATTTGAGCAAATGGTGAAGGGAGAAAATGGAAATTAAGATCTTTTTTCTGCCATTAAATAGTGATGTTATCCATTCAGTCGTGTCTGAATCTTGATTCTACAGGGCTGGGTCACCTCATGTCTTCCAATCTTGTACTACTTGAGTTGTTCTATGCTCTGACTAGTGTTAGCTTTGAGGGTGCATTAAATATGATCTTTGAGAAAAACAAATGGTTATTCTTGACTATTTCTCCTTACAATTGCTACTGGAGATTTAGGGTTAATTCTATCTATTTAGCATTTCCTGGTACAACAGGAACCTACCAAGTCCAATCTGTCTCTATTCATTTCTGGCAGCTGTATGGTTTCTTCGAAGCATTTATGGAAGAATATAAATACACAGGGAGGGAGAGAATAAGAAAAAAAAGGTTTGAAGGTTAGCTGTCAGCTTTGAAGTCATCATCAGTCTGGATGACCTGTTAGAAATGTTGCAATCATGGATTCCGCTACCAAATGAAGTTGAACTAGACATTGTCCAACCATTACATTCTATGATTCTGTGACCATCCAATTCTGTTACAATGTAAACATGACTTGCAGACAGAGTTTAATCTCAGTGACATAGTTTAATGTTATCAAGACACTAGAAGGAATCAAAAGAAGAAACTTCTTCAGACGTTATATCCAATCAGGCCACGTTTACCTATGATTTCACCAATGTAAAACCACATCAGTACTTCAGTAGCCACCAAACCATTCCTCAGAGCTTCCTGAAAGGAAAATAAAAAAGATTTTTAAAAATGATTATTACTATGGTAGCAATCACCCCCACTCATTCCTGATAGTTTCAGTGAAGTACAAGCAACACCAAGAGGTCTTCTAATACCTTATCACTTGGTCATTATAAATTATGAGATAAACTTTAATTTATTCAAATTAATATAGCCACTATTCCAGAAGAATTATTGATCCCATTATCTCCTTCATGGGATGGAAAACTACTTCATGCTTCATCTCTCCCTCCCTCCCTCCCTCTCCCAACCCTCACACGCACACCCACACACCCAAAAAAGTTTCCATTCTCTCTAGCTCTATGGACTTCTTGGAATTAATTTTAGACACTGTAGGAACAGAACTGTGTTGGCCTGTTAGGAAATCAGAAGCCTGAAAGCACATTTTCCGACAAAGCTGTTGTAAACTACAACTGCTGACAAATACTTACTTTGACTGTGAGTTGTGCAAAGCGCCCAGTCTGGTAGCTCTTCAGCAATGTTTTCAGGCTCTCAATTGCCTTGGGAATTTCAGCAGGAGTTGGAGGGACCAGCTCAACTCTGGCATAGTACAAGAAAGTGTCCAGCCGAGGCCTTGAATAGGTTGCAGCAGCTAGAAAAGAGAGCAAGAGCAAGGTAAGATGAAGGGCAAATGGCAAATGCTAAAACAAAGCATTTTCACCTCTACGATGATATTTTGCTTGGCCTTATATTCGCAGTAGGAGTTTGTCTCTAGCCAAGTCAGGTGATGAATACAGTGTTTGATTCCAAGGGAAGATTCTTTTGGGAGCTTGTAATGTTCAATAGAAAAGCATCCATCAGTTGCAATGTTAACAGCACTGCTTGGTTCTATTCTGGTTCACTCTTCTCCAAGAAGAGGGTGGTTTTTTTCCAGGTAACTATGGAAAGCCAACCCGAGGCTGCTAGAATGCAATCAGGAAAAAAACTTGTTTAAATCTTGAGGACCATCCTAGGGCATTGAAGGAACTTACTGATGTTCTCACTTAAGCCTTAAATGAAATTCTGAAGAAGGTTAAAGCCTACAGGACCGTAGGAGGACAAATGTTGTTCTGTCATTAAACAGAAATGGAGGGGGAAAGATGGATGATCCAGGGAACTTCAGATCAGTCAGTCTGATGTCAGTGCTTAGGAATATTTTAGAGCATAAATCTCCAAGCAACTGTAAATACAATAGTTAAAAGACATTCATAATGCCAGACTAAATTTCATTTTTTAAAATAACAATGTACATTGTTCAAATGCTCCAGATGTAATTTTGTTAATTGCTGTGCTGAAATCAAAGTGTAATACGGCATTTTGATTAGCAAGCTAGTTAAGCTGGGTTCAATTCCATAATATTTGGTAGTAACAGGCTAGCTTGAAATTCTATTCAAAAAGTGGTTTTTTTGTCAAAATGATGTAAGATGTCAAGTAAGGCATAAAAAGGCCCCATATTCTTCATTAAGAATGCAGATGGCAAAAAGTTGATCAGACTAATTAATACATTAAAAGACTTAAATAAAATTCAAAATGATTTTATTTTATTATGAGCCCATTTCTATAAACTATGAAATTCTATGCTTAACTATGAATTCTATGCTTAAATCAATATCAAATCCACAAGTGCAGGATGGGAATTACATATTCATAAAAAGATTAAAATAGTAGATTATGAATGAATATGGTGTGATATGTCTGCAAAAAAAGTAAATGCAATAATTTAGGCTGCATGTGTTAGATTACCGGAATTGAGAATTTTACTCTGCAGTATACTAGTCAACGACGTGGAATGTATTGTGGCCAATTCTGGACACCATGGTTTAAAAAACATTAAGAGAAATTAGAATGTACTCAGAGAAGAACACCAGGGATGAACAGATTACTATAAAATCCTTTTGAGGATTTATGGAAGGAATTAGGATTATTTAGCTGGACGAAGCAAGAGCAAGGTTTAAATGTCTGATAGCAAACAGAGGGAACAAGATCTCTATTATCCCAGCAGACCGAACACATAATAAAGAAAAAAAACCAGATTCTGAATAAACATTTTTTAAAAAGCCTAGATACACCCATTAAACCCAAGCATTAATCACTCAGAATAGTGGTGGGCTTCTTGTCACTGGATCTAGAATTCTAGAGTTGGAAGGAGTCCTTAGATCATCCCAGACAAACAACTGTCCCAACTTGGCTTGAAACATTTCAGTGATGGAGCCCCTTCAATTATTCCAGGCAGCAGATTGGTTCTTTGCGTAATATTCTTATTTCAAGTTTGCATCTCTCTCTGTAAAGCTTCCAGCTATTGCTTCTTTCCCAGGCACTATAAAGTATATACATACATACATCATTGTCTTTCTGAGACAGCCCTTCAAGTATTAGAAGACTGATATCCGCTAGCTTTCTCTTCTTTAGGCTAAACCAGACATGGGCATTTTATGGCCCACGGGCCACATCCAACCTGCGGGTGGTCCCAATCCAGCCCATGGAAGTAGTAGTTGGCAGCATCAGGGCACTGGCGGCCTTCTTGGGAAAATTAATTGTCCACCCTTGGGCTAAACTGTACCTTTAGAGTACCGTTTAATTCCTTTATAAACGCTTTAGCTTCCAAGCTCCTGGCCATGCTTCTTGCTCTCCTCCCTACTCTCTCCAGTTCCTCAGCATCCTTAATATTGGTAGTCCTGAGGTTAACAACCGCCCGTTGCCTGAGGTGATGGCCATATTGTAGCCCCCCAGTCAAGTGATTGAAATTTAAGACAGGGCAGCCTGCTTGGGGCACTTCGGCCGCTGCCCTGTTGGCTGGACAGGCTCCACTATGGTTACCTCTGTCAAGCAGCGGGGGGTGGGGGGGTGGGGGGGTCTGCCTGTGGTGAGCCAGCCCTCCCTCCCTCCCCTAAGCCACCCATCCGGCGCCAGGAGGCCCCTCCACCCTGCCCACCGCGGGGCTCCCGGTCTCACGGAGGCGGGCAAGGTCAGCTTTTCCGAGGCCCCGCGGCAGCCCGGCGCTACACAAGGCAGAAGGGGACGGGGTTGTTGGGGCGCCGGCGAAAGGGCTGCTCTTCTCTCGCTGCGTCAGCCGCCTGGCAGGCAAGCTGCGGCTGGAGTTGCGGCCTCGTCTCCAGCCGCCCGAGGATCAGAGCCGGCCGGAGCGCGGCAGGCAGGCAGGGCGGAGGCACTGCAGCCCCGCCGCATCCACTGAGCCACCCCGCTTCCCCTCACCGGAGAGCAGCTGCGGTCCCTTGGCGGAGAGGGCCCGGAGCAGCTTCTGCGCGGCCTGCGCCATGGCGGAGCCGGAAGGAGCCGCTGAAGGTCAGAGCCCGCCGCGCGACAGACTGCCGGGCCACGCCCCTCGCTTTCCGCCGCGGCCGTCACGGGGCGAGCCCTCGCGCATGCGCCCTCCGGGGGCGGATCCGGATGGCGGGGGCTGGCCTGGGCTTCCCCCTCCTCTCGCCGGGCGGCTACGAGAGGGCGGCCGGGGCGGGCCAGCTCCTCCTCCTCCTCCTCCTCTTTCCCCCTTGCGAGGCCGAGCAGGCCAGGCCTACGAGCTGCTTTCCCGGGTTTGCATGAGAAACGCAGCTCCTCCCACCCTTCCAGGCCGCCCTCTCCTCCTCCTCCTCCTCCTCCTCCTCCTGGAATTCTGCGGCTTCAGCCTGAAAGGAAGCAGAACCCGGAATCGCCCTGACAACAGAGGAAGAGGCACGGCGGCCGAAACCATTGGGGCAGCCAACGCTTTTATTGATCTGACGGGAGCGAACATCCTACCTACAGCAGGGGCACCTCTGCCATGCGGCAGGCACTGCGTTAGAGCAGGCAAGAGTTACAGGGCGGCACCTGCACAGTCATGTGTTCACAGCGTTTCCCCCAAATGTCGTTCCTGGGAGCAAGAGTGATAAGGCTTATGACAGCTGCTTGATGTTATAAGGCCCATGGTTCTCCCAGTTCTTATCGATGTTGGTTGCTCCCGTTTTTTCTCAGAGGGAGCCATAAATCACCATGCTACCACAATGGCTTTACACAAGAAAAACTTCTGCCCCATTGAGTAAATACAGCTTTTCTTTTTAAACATAAAAGGGAAAGTCCAGCCCGGTATCTGGGACAACAGCTAAAGAGAAACCAACATGGAGAGGGATTCTTACGAAAACAATATAGGAGACAAACTGTCAAGGGAGGAGGTTTCCAGAAGATCTTAGATATAAGGACCCACAGAAAAGTGCAGAGGAGCCCAAGGAAGCTGGATCCTCATTATGGAGATGAAGGGGCAGTCAAAATCAGTCCTGGGTTCACTGAAAAAGGTAGCTGGGGCCACAGCATTCTGGCCCCGAGTCACAGCTCCTTTTGCTTCTTTCTGTCTGCCAGCCATTGTTGAATCTTCTCCTTCAGTTCCGTATTTGGCTTGATCTGGTCCATGGTGAGAGGGCTGCGATTGAAAGGATCTGTCTGATCGCTGCAGAAAGAAAGCAGGGAGAGGATGACAGGCTGTTAACTAGCAAACAATCATCAATTTCAGTAGACACATAAGCATCCTTGCACATTTGAAAGTAATATATATATATATATTGAAAACATTAAGCATTTCCCCTGCAACAAGGAGAAAAAAAACTGCAATCTTCCAGCCAAGCCTAGGGTTGCTTTTTGTCTGATCACAGAGCTCTTACCTTCTTACTGACCTGACATGCCTGTCTAACCTCTGTGCGGTTTCTGGTAGCAGGGGGAATCTGCTTACACCAGTAAAATGCAAAATTACTAAAAAATATAACAATAGTAAAAATGAAAATAAAAACCCATGAAAGTACAGCAATGTGAATAAAAGATGGTAAGGAGGGAGCAGGATGCGTGGTGGGGGGTGTTCTTAGTCTAACAGCCACCTCTAGCATGACTCCCCCGCCCCCCAGTCTTTAGGCCAATTTGCAGGAGGTGGGGGGGGGCAGCATGTTCTAAAAGGCTGGCCTATGGCAGAAAAGGCTCTTCTGGAGTTCCTTGACTGACAGAATCTGTGGCAGGCCTCTGCCACACAAATGGGCCTGTCATAGCAGGATGAGATGGTTCATCAGGTAACCAGGGTCTATGCCATGGAGGGCTTGAAAGGTCATCACCAACACCTTGAATTAGGATTTGAGCGACTGAGTGCAGGGGATCGTTATCCAGGAAGGTCACAGCTGATGCACGAACCGAAGCTCTGCAGAGCCTCTCCTTGCCAGTCAGCTGCTTTTTGAGCAGGAGTCACAAGTCCCAAAGAACTGCTAAGTTATGAATTGGACCGGAGTGGGATAGTACAACCCTGCCCAGAATAAAGATGTCAAATACCCCAATCTTGAAGCTCCATGAAATCAAGCCACTCCGTTTTGCCAGGCTTCGTCGTAGCCTGTTGTCCCCCACCCAGGTCTCTACAGTCTCCTGGCACTGTGAAGGTAGTGACAGAATCACCTGGGTCACCAGGTGTGCAAGTATCGAGGATCATCAGCACACTGATGATACCTCAACCCATGGTGATAAGATAATCTCACCCAGCAGCTTCATGCAGATGATAAACAGTAGTGGAGAGGGTACCGAGCCCTGTGGCACGCCACAAGAGAACAGCTGGGGCTGGATCCTTCACTCCCTCCTATCAACACCAATCGGGACCAGCCTCGGAGAAAGGAGTCAAGCCAATGCAGAACTGAACTGCAAGCCCCAAACTTCATGGCTGGCCCAAAAGGATACCATGGCTGATATACTATGCCTTAGACCCAATCAGTAGGGGGATGAAAGAGTGGAACTGGCCAGTGAATGCAGGGACAAATCTGGGCATCACCCCCACTAGCATCCTTCAAGGAATTTAGTGGCAATGTCTAAATGCAAAACAAGTTCACTCTTCCCTAGAAGGATATTAGGCATAATTCCATTTTCTCCTGCCTTTCTGTCTTCTAAATACCTCAAGAGGTGCCTAGCGATTGTTGTTCTGTCCACTGTGACCCGAGAGGAAGGCAGCAGCACCGGATCTGTCATTAAGGTGCTCATGATGGGATCCAGAAATTCATCACAGGCATCTGCATATGTCTCCTCTTCCTGCTGCTGGCGATCTGCTAGAGACTGAAGAAACAAATCCAGGATTCAGCAGAGGGGGCCCTGCTGGGCTACCCTGCAAATTCCTATTGACAAACTCAAAACAAGCCCCAGAATCCAAAGGAGCTAGCATGGCTAGAAAAATGTGGCCAGTGATTTCAAGGGGTCACCTTTGCCCTGGAAACTGAAACAGGGCAGAGGTAAAAGCCCAAGTACAGCCCGTGATTGGCTATTTGATTCCACAGAAGCACAACTAATACAGAGTTTTCTTGTGTCTTGCTGAATCTTGGAAATTTGACTGCATTCATATCACACTGCAATAAATTCAGTTCTCAGATACAGAGAGGAATGCAAGTCCCGATCAACTCTTATTTTTCACCTGTCTCTTTAGAATTTTAAACATCCAGCAGCTATTATAAGAACAAACCCAGGATGCATTGAAGGTTTTCAACATATATAGATAGATTTTGGGGAAGGGGAGATTGACAGCTTTCCCATCTCACCTTAATTTGCTCTGCCAGGTTGCTAAATGCTACAATCATGTTGCCAGGCTTATTAATTTTCTTCAAAACTCGGACTGTCTGAGCAAAAAGAGTTGGGGAATAGGATCGCCCATCCTTAGGCACTGTGGCACAAAAGTTCACTTCGTCACTGAAACAGAGAAGAGGGGCTAAAAGTGGACACGGAGGCCCCACGCAAGCAAGCCTCTTGTCCATTTGGCACTCTCGGTCACTTCGGCTTTCCTATCCTGCTTCCTTTCTTGCACTTCCACAGCCTTTTACGAGGTGAGATCAAAAGCCCCGTTCAGTCTTGGCCCGTTTGCAATATATTGGCTCTAGCCTATTTGCACTATAATTTCTCCTGTTCAGAAGGAACTCTCTTCTGTAAGATTGCTTTGTGGTGAGCATCTTTGTAGTCCCTGAGGTACAACGTAACCAATTGTAAATCTTCCTTATGGGGGGGGCCTCGCCCAAATTTGATCTGCCTGAACAGACAGGACAGCTCCACACTTACTCCATTCAGGGTTCACCTTCTTATCTTTCACCAGCACTTGACAGCTCTCCCCCTTAGCACATAGACTATCTGAGTCTACAGGACACTTTTGTCTAGCTTAGTTTAAACTGACTCATCTGAGCCCAGCCGGTTAAATTCTAAGATGATTTGCTTGGGCACAGGAGCCAGCAAGAATGGCCTTCATAAGAGAGAGACCAGCCTAGCCGAAGTTCCGTAGTTTCCTAGGTAGGGTATACAAGCACAACACCTGGTCCACTGTGCAAATTCTTGACACAGGAGAGGAAGCCCATGCCTTCATCCTGTGGATTGCAGCCAAGATTCAGAGCCTTGCCTTGGACACCCAGGACCAACGGCGCCCTCAATACACAATACAGCCCCATTTCTCTCGTATTTGCAGTTAGATCCAACAAAGATGGAAAAGAATGAAAGTTCATAAACCCCACTAGCCATTCTGCCCCTTTCCCCAAGAACCCTTTCCGTACAATGTACTACTACCTTCAAGTTTATGGGACTCAAAAGTCCCAAGCCTCCTCCCATGCTCTTCACATTCCAGAGAGCATGGCACGAAGGGTGTGTGTCTCCTGTTCTTTCTCACTGGCAGAACTTGGGGGACTGGAATGGGCTACTGGTATTCATAAACAATGAGATATTATTCTCCAGTGGTTGTCCATTGGCTTTGAGGAGTCAAGTTCTTAGTCTGATCAGGTCATCTGAGGAGGACCTCTGGTGGGTTACTGGCTGCTCTTCCGCAAGAAACATTTCAACATCCACTAAAACTCTGGATGCATAAGGCAAATCCCTCTAATCCTCTTCCCTAGAAGCATTCCAACAGGTATTTCCTTTCCAGCATGCAACTTACCCCAGGTTTAGATATATCGTACAAATGTCAGAAACCAGTTGTTGGGGCTTGAAGTCAAATTCACTGAAGTCCTTGACCTTCAAGGCCCCCATTTTGGGGCCTACCAGGTGCTGGAGGAAGTAGTTGAGCATGGAGATGATGCGTTCCGCCAGGAAAGGGTGCACAAAGAGAGATTTGATCTCTGCAAGGGAAAGGAGGCTCCGTCAGCAGTTCTGCTCCCTCCAGCGTTCCATGCCAGGAAGAACACAGGGCCTTTACCTGAGGTCAGGAAGGCCAAGGTCCCGATGGTCTCATTGGACATGATGTTGTGGAAGCGAGCCAACTGCCCAAACATTTGCAGGCTGGCTTCCTTCTCACGCCGCACTTCTGCAGACAGGCTGTCCCACTCGCCCCGGTCCTTCTCTATTTGCTGGATCTTGATCTTGCTCAGGTACTGCAGAAAAATTTGAAATGGGAAACGGGGGAAAAAAGGATCTGTTCCAAAATCACACTCTCGCTCAAGCAGCCATCTTCAAAAGTTCCTTTCACCTTGGAGATTTACAGATTTATTCAGGGGCAAAGATTTTTGTATACAAGGCCTTCTGATTTTGCCCACAGCAGCAAGCCTGTGAGAAAGGTTGGACTGAGAGAGAGCGATAGCTCCAACTCATCCAGTGAGCTTCTGGGACTGAGGTAGAGTACAACATCTTAACTACTACATTAAAACATTCTACAAAACACACAGAAATGGGGGAACCGAAACTGGATCAATCGGATCTTGTTTCTGGAATGAAGTGTGGTGCAGAAAGTTCAGTGGGTGGGAAATGGAAGTGTCATGGCAAGCCCTTCCTGTAGACTTGGAGCAGAAAGAATGAACCTTACAAAAATGGAGAACGGGAGGTACAGAAGCCAAGTGCAAAGACTCCAGATCCAAACCTCTCGGAAAAACTTTCTTGGTAGGAGCAGCTCTGCAGCCGAAGCCCTCCTTTCATCTCCTCAGCTGGTAAAGGGTGAGCAATTATCCAAGGCAGAAAATGCCCCTTGAAACAGCCACACAGTTTCTCCACCTCTCAATTGGCTCTGTGCTGCATTTAAGGCACCAATATTGGCAACCCTTTAACGAATCCTTCTTACCAAAAAAAGAACAGTCTTATAGCTTGGCAGTCACAGTATAACGCTTTACCTGTATTGCTTCATCCAGCAGGAAAATGGCATCGTTCATAAGCAGGTTCAGAAAGCGCAAGAAGAGCGGGGGGGCCATGGCCTCAAGGTTCTCAGAGGCATAATCAGCCAGTGCCTGCACAGTGCAAAGAGATGGAGAGCGGAGGGGGGATGTTTCCTTCCAAAACACCCTTCTTCTCCTAGCCCTCGCCATTGGCAAACCTCAGGTCCTTACCTTTATGCTTGCCTGGTATGAATCAGTGTCCCACATATACCGGAGGATAGGGTACATGGGTCTACGATAATTAAACTTCTGCTCAAATTGATGGGGATCCCCTGCACAGGAGAAGGCCCGTAGTGATTGCCGGACCTGGAGATACTAGAGGACTGACAAAGATCTTATTCTCTGAGATTCCTTCTTGTACATATAAACCCAAAAGCCCACAGGATGGAGAGTAGGGGGGATCAGCTCTTCCCTCCTCTACCCCCAAAAAGCAATAGGGAAGGAGGTGGCTTGGACCAGAGTGGAACACAAATCTCAAAACTTGGAAGAAAAGGCAAGGCCTTTTCATCTCATTCTGCCAGCAGCACCACCATTACCAAATGAGCAACTCTGCTTTCAGATCCACCAAAGCGGATGCACTAAGATTCTGGGCACTTCGTTCAAGGGACTGCACTATGCGGCAGGAACTGAGGGAATGAGACGCCCTCCTCAGCCCACCCGCTTCCTTACCTGTAAATTCAATGTCCACAAAAACCTTAATTAGCGCCTCGGCCAGGTAAGCAGCATGCTGGTAGGAGCAGAAGACTCTCTTGCGATGAAAGACACTTGAGACCAGAGGGGTCTGTGCCTGATCCAGGTGGGGCATCACAGCCTCCAGAACTTCAGCCAGTTTGGCTCTCAAATGAGGGTTCTTCATTCTGCCAAGAGGGGTGGGGGGAAACCTCCAAATCCACACTTTCTCTAAAATTCAATCAACACCCCCACCCACCCACCCACCCACCCACCCATGGAATTCTCCTGCAGTTTGGCAGCAATGAGGGACTCATGTATCCTCCCAACAGACGAACGTTAGGCTGCTCACCATGGGTTCTCATCACAGAGTAACAACTGCTTCCCGCCCAGCTCAATGCTTCTGATTCCTGTTATACCGCTCCACTCTCACATCCGTGGGCTGAGG
Organism: Pseudonaja textilis; assembly: GCF_049901715.1. Taxonomy (NCBI): domain Eukaryota; kingdom Metazoa; phylum Chordata; class Lepidosauria; order Squamata; family Elapidae; genus Pseudonaja; species Pseudonaja textilis. The sequence goes on from NC_141998.1 coordinate 27,370,018, forward strand.
TGTTCAAGGAACTAAGCAGTCAAAACCAAGCCAACCAAATTTGCTTGAAGGCTCAAGAAAAACTTGAACCTGCACTCAATCTAAAGTTTATTGAGTTTATTGGGGTCGAAGTTTTCCTTCCTAAGGCCAGGTTGCTGTTCATTGGCAAACAGGCTGCTTGACTCAGAGTGGGCCTGATTCACACCTCTCCAGACTTCAGAAGAAGCTTTTACCTGTCCACATCCCCTGTGAAGATGGTCACAAAATGAAGTACGTGCTCCAGGGAGTCAGCTGAAGGTTCCAGGAGATCATCAGCAAAGCGGCGCAGGAAAATGAAGAAATCACCTAAGTTGTCAGCAAAGAATTCTGCAAATGCAAAGACCCAAGTGAACTCTTGCTAAGAATGTACAGCTACAGCTACCAGCCCCATGCTTGCTCCTTCCCTGGGAGGGCAGGGATTGGAGGACAAGGTGGCAATGGCCTCCCGGGGCCACCAAGATGGCATTACAGATTTCCTTGGAAGCAGGAGAGGGTTTATGATATTAACATCTAAGAGGAAACCAAGCCAAACATAATTTTAAAGTGCCCAGAGTCACTCTCTTGAGTTAGGCAGCTATAGAAATTGAAATTTAAACAAACAAACATTTCAAGGCAAATGCTACTAGCTAAAATTTCTAAAAGGAAACATATTTCTAACAACATATACTTGTGCAAGCATGCACCTTTTGCAAAGGAAGGGCTGCTTGTGGGTGTTCCCTTTTACAATTCTACTTCAACACAAGGATGGTGTTACAAATCAGCCAGGCATGAGCCCACACCAAAAGACGAGAGGCTCCTGTCAAGTCTCTTGGGAATGGCAAAGCCTCAGGCTCCATCTTCGCCCTGCTCAAACCCAAATTCTAAAGATTTAAGTATCTTGCCAGTCACCTGGGACATAGGCCAGTGCGCTTTTCTTCACTTCGGGCAGAGGGAAGGTCAAGGCCATCAGCTCAGTCCCTTGGTTTCCGATGGCCATCTGGACCAGGAGAACAGCCATGGACACCTGCAGATTGAGGCAGTTCTTCAACATCTGAGGCTCTGTCATGGCTGCTTTAGTGGAAAGGTAAATGGTCATGAGACGCTCAAACTGCTCCCGAAGATTGTCAGCTGAGGGGCTGGAGCTTTGCTGAGCTTCCCGCCATGCCATCTGTAGTCGATGCAGGCTTTGGTTGAGTTTGATCATCTGGTCATGCAATCTGTACAAGAAACAGATAGAGTGGCAGTACTACCAGAAAAGCACAAGGTGACCACTACAAATTGGGCAGCTGTCATGGGAAAGGAGGACCAGGGAGGCCAGCAATGAGTGTTGAGGTCAGCTGGGGGCAAGAGCTGGCATGCAAGGATTTTCTGCATTAAGTTCTGTGCAGAGCGGCTTTCACTGAAGGACCCATAAATGTTTGAAGAAATCATAATTCGCTTTAATTTCCATCCATTCATATCCTCCAGTAGACCAAGAAAACATTCTTCCCCACATACAAACATCAACTAGTGTATAATAAACGTGGCCTAGAGTTAGTCCTTGCTTAATGACCAATTTCCTTAACAACTAGTAAAAACCACCACCAACACAAACTTACTTAGAAATAGGGATAGAAATATTCTTTATTGGCCAAGTGTGACTGGACACATAAGGAATTTGTCTCCTACATAAGCTCTCAGTGCACATTCAAACAACAAGCGGTAAGTCATAGATCATAAAACATACCATCATAAAACTATCTGTCTAACAGTTGTTTTGGCATGCAGGATGACTTATGACCCATCCTTGAAGTTACAACTACTGCGCCCACCCTCCCCCGCACTCATGGAATTGTAAATATGAACTGGTTGCCAATACAACTACTTGCAGTGTTCCACAATCACATAACCATGATTTGCCATGTCTTTTGCTATTTTCTAGTAGAAAATGGTAAAATGTCCACTAGGTATGCTGGATTCACTTAACCAAGCGTTTTAAACAACCACATGATTTGTTTAACAACAGTGGTGATTTGTTTTATGATGGTCATAAAAAGTCACAAAATCGAGTTATGTCACATAATGATCCACTTAACAACAATGACTTAGAACCAAAATTTTGGGCCCAAGTGTGGTTGCTAAGCAAGGACTATACCTACATTTGGGTGCTATTACATCAGCAGGAGCCCCAGTGTTCTCCTAAAAAGCCATTGAGATTTGTTAATATTTTGAGCTACGTTCTGCCAAAACCCGAGCAGTATCAGCTGCCGTGGAAAAGTCTTCCCAAGACCTGCAGTGTTCCCACCACGGAGCCTCCTGTGTACCTGTGAAATCCTAAGTGGAGGGCGTACTGCGTCAATACCAAATTCTCTGTCACCAGGTTATAGCTGTCAGCAAATTTTGGCTCCTGCCCAGTTACAGCTGGGATCAAGCAAGTTTCTCTTTCCAAGCCTTAAAGGAAATGAAGAGCGCTATCAATACTGACTAGAGAAAGCTCCAGCAAAAGGAAGCCACTTCTCATGGCAGCAACGCCTCTCTCTCCCTCTCACCTTTCAGGTGCACATTCTTCACCCTCTGCTCTTCCTCATTCAGTTCCTTCACAGCACAATAGGTTGGGTCAAATGTCAGAAGCCGGTGAGATCGGGGCTTACAGAAGGGCTGACAGAGCCTGAGGAGAGCAGCTCCCAAGTTCAGGAAGAAGGCATCGGAGGCATACATCTGGAAGAAGATCTCTGGCATCTGGTTGGCCCAGATTTTCGTGCGCCCAGCATTGGCGTGAAGACAGTTTCCCAGCCAGGCCAGGATCTTGTGTTTTGTCTGTGGGGAGAGCTGCAGCAGATTCTTCAGCATCTGATGAATCTTCTCATGGAATTCGGCCATGAACTGTGGTTACGAGAGCAGGTCTTAACGTCAACGCACATGCACAGCCTCCCTGGGCCTGCAGTCCTCTAAGACACAGGCAGGTAGTCCTCAACTCACAAAAGTTTGTTTATTGACCGTTCAGAGTTACCGTGGATTATGGCCGCTTTTCACTCTTAAGGTCACGGCAGCTTCCCCACAGTCACAAAATTCAGGCACTCAGCAGCTGGTATGGATTTATGACAGTCCCTTTTGTGACCTTCTTACAAGCAGAGTCAGTGGGAAAACCGGGTTCACTTAACAACCAGGTGACTAAATTAACTGAGTGATTCACTTAACAACTGTGGCATGAAAAGTCGTAAAGTGGGGCAAAACTCACTTAACAACTGACTCGTTTAGGAACAGAAATGTTGGGCTCAATTGTGGCCACCAGCTGAGGACTGCCTGCTCTCTTCCACCAAGTCCTTCCTCTGCTCCCTTCCCAAGTCCTGGCACTTCCACCTCTTTTACGGCACTTTCTGGATCTTAATTCCCGCCCTCCCCCCGCACAGCAGCCCTAGACGATCTCCACAGAAGGCAGCCAGTGTCCTACTCCAAGGCCACAGATCTGCCTGAGCATAGCAATAGCCCTTATATACACTCTGTGCTCTCCAGCCTTCTCTGAGCGGTTTACAGAGTCACCCTCTCTCTCCCAACAATCTGGGTCCTCACCCACTTCAGAAGGACGGGAGGCTGAGTTAACCTTGAGCTGGTGAGACTCAAAATGCCGAACTGCTGGCAATCGGCAGTCAGCAGAATTAGCCTGAAATACTGCATTCTAACCACTGCACCTTACCGACTCTGATCGTACTTGGATAGTATGCATGAAACAACACAGTATACAAAAGAGGGCTTGTCATCCGCGGCCACTTTGCTGCCTCTCAACGCACAATCTTGATACACAAGCAAAACAGGAATGGAACAGAAATATACACCTGGTGGATGTTGGATTCTTGCACCTTGATTTCTTGAGGACTGGACCGAGAGGGGTTCAGAAAGTAGCCATGGCTTTCCACCACACCAGGTGTCTTCAGAAGACATGAGATGTTCAAGATGGTTCCCAGCAGTGTCTTCTGGTAGAGCTGTCCATTGGCTGGATCTTTTGGCTGAATATACTCAACAAAAACCTGAACAAACAGAAGTAGACCCAGAGATGCTTTTTTTTTTTTTTTTCAAAAGGCAACTGGACTTTCTTGGTTTTTCCTTTGAAAACACTTCAAAATTTCACCACACAAACACACATACAACGTGAGGTAGAGGAAAGTGGCCTCTCTCCCAGGTGAAAGGGTAAAGGCAGCAAGGGATTCTGGCCATCTGGGGGGGAATGAGACCACCAAGGACTCACTTGGGCAATATCCTTTTGCTTAGTGAAATACAGGAGGATATCCAGATATGAGTACAACAGGATCTGGCAAAGGTGTAGGTCCCGAATTCGTCCTGAGAGGATGTCGAAGACAGGGACCATAACCTCCTCAAAAGCCCTCACTTCCTCATCCATCGTGAGGCTTTTGATGACCTCCTCCAGGAACTCTGTTACCTCTTCAAAGTCTATGAGGGAGAGAAAGGACGAGTATTTTAAAAAGGATATAGCTGCCACAAGCTGGATCCCATAACTTATCCTGGGATATCAGCCTTTGCCAACTCACGAGCTCCTCTTAGCGATTCCAGCATCAAGTCCACTAACTGCTCGTAGACATTCTGGTTGACGTAGATCTCTGGGGTTAGGAAGAGTGTGTGGGTATTGGACACAGTCAGATTTCTGCAACGCACTGCAAAAGGCAACAAGTTCTCGGGCACCTTGGTGATCTAGGAGAACAGAGAGAACAGCTGATCTCTAGCCCCTTCTGTCCAGGCCAGCAAGCGGCTTGGGTGTGATATGAGTGCTTGACCCACCTCCTCCTTTGCCCTCTGAAAGCAGGCAAAGAGGTATCGCAGGATGTGCTTCTCTCCTGCATCTCTCTCTGCTGAGAGATTCTGGATGCCAGTTGAAGTCATGTGGATCAAGTGATTCCCAGGTTCTGGGAGCAGCAATCGGGTAAAAAGGGCCTGGGGAAACATAACAATCCATAATATTATTGCTCCCTCCCAACATTTGGAGAAAGACCCTAAATTTCATTTACATCCAATTTTTTTATAGAGTGACCTTATGCATGAACAGCCAGGTCTTTCACATGTTTCTCTAAATCTAGCTGGCAGCCCATAGAACTCAGTCATTTCATAGAAGGTGAAATTGGCTCGTTCAAGGAAAAGTACTAGAAAGCAAATCAAAACAAGCAATCAAAGGCCTCTAGGCACATGGTATCCTGGCTTGGGGAAGCATCTTTTCCTGGCCATAGGCACAGGGAAGAGTTGGCCTGATGACCAAGACTAGCCTTCTCCAGCAAGCCTCCAATCTGGTGAAGACCCCATCAGATCCTTGCATGCAGACCTGTTCCACATTTTCCATGTCCAGCCAGTCCTGATCCTCAAGGTCTGCAGCCATTTCCTCCAGGTACACACACCGTGCAGGAATACCATTTCCACTCTTCAGATTGGGGTCACCTACAAAGGGGAGGGGGGAAATCATCAAAGCAGCAGTAGGGAAATACCCCAAACATTCCATGTTCAGAACCATTTCTCTCTCCCTATCAACAACTTTTATTGTCATACTTTGGCTTCTCGATTTAGCAGATGTTAAAACAAGGCCCTCCTGAAGATATTGCTCTCACATATCTTTAAGTGCAACTCCCAGCCTTCCCAACACATACTAAAGGGCACCAAATTGAGGCTGGCATGGTTTGTGGCCTAAAGGAAAGCAATCTCTCGGATCAACGAAATAGCACAGCAAAGCACAAATCTTTTTTAAAAAAAAACAATAAAGGAACAAGCCATACCCTACAGTATAACAATTGGAGCAGGAGAACGAAGCAGCATGGTTGCAAGAAATACCACCAGGTTGGGTAAAGTTTGTCACATCTGCAATATGCTGACCAGCCCATAAAGATACAGAAATCCCACATCAGTACATTTGGCTTTGCATCCAATGGAAGGTCCTCTTAACCGCTTGCACAATGGAGAACAATATTTTCATTCTATATGCATATTTGTTTTTGCCAGGAGAACATTTACACAGTTCCTTTGGCAAACAGATTTTGTCGCCTTTGAGGCATCTTAAGTCAGCAGATGTTGTGTGATATCAACAATTGTTCTCCAGGAGAGGAGCCTGAATTTGCATTCATGGATCAAAACCTGCCACCTGGTGGCTCCCCTCCACCTTAATTCAACCCACCCTGGATTCTGGCCACTCATGCTTCCAAACTCACTGTTATCCAATGTGATCAGGAAGATTCTCTGGATCATGTGGTTGATGTTGAGCTGCTCGCAGAGCTCCTGCTGGGAGCGAAAGGAGCGACTGATCTCAGCCACAGAGTAGTCGCAATCATCCAGACTCTCAGACACACTGTTGTCAGAATCATCTTGGCTGGCAGAGGTTTCCTCTACTAGAGAAGCAGAGCTAGTCAATAAGCAGTGTACCTGGGCCCCAACTGCCCCCCACACATACACCATCTGAGCAGTCTCTCTAAAGGCCTGTGCCTCTCATCTGGGCTGGCACAGCACCAAAAACTTAATAAGGGCACTTTTTTTACACAGCAAGTAAGCAACTTACAGATCATAAAAACATGACTTCTGAAAAGCCATCTGAGAATCTGGAATTAAACTAGTAAAAAGTTAGCTCTCTGGATTTCCATACCTGCCAGGTAATGCTGGTCTAATTCACGTAGTCCACTAAGTGCTTGCATTTCTTTTTCAATTCTGTTGCTAACTGTCCTATAATTGGGCTAAAATTTCAACTAAATTGTCTAACTTTGCAGGTAGATGGACCGAGGTTGAGCTCCCACTGACTGAACAGGAAAGGGACTTTGGATGGACAACAAATAAACAATAAGCTTTCGTGGTAACCCCGTTATAGAAAGATCGAACGCAACTACACCCGCAGGTGCAGAAAGGAAAAGGAAAAGGAAAGGGTGAAGTAAAAGAAGGCGGGCAGAGATTTCTTCGCGCGTTTGGAGCCCGCGGCCCAGGGTGCGAGAGAGGCGATCAGGGCGGGCGCTCCGTCGGGGTCTACGTTCGTCCCTCTCAGCCGCCCGGCCACCTCGCTCACCCGCGGGTTGCGTCGGCGGCTGCTTCTGGATCTCGGCGAAGTGCCGGGCGTCGGCGACGGAACTGAAGAGGGCGGCGAAGGGGTTCCGGGAGATGTTGTTGTTGTTCTCGTGGTCGGTCATTTCCCCGCCGGGCGAGCTCCATGGAGAGCCGCCACCCAGACGACGAGCGACGGCCCGCAGCCCCGGGCGCCCTGGAGCAGGACGGGGGTGACGAGCAGCAGAAGCAACGAGAGGCCCGAGGCTCAGAGGCGCTCCAGCTGGGCGGCCGCGCCACCTTTCAGCTATGAGCTTGGCAACGCGCGACGCCCGCAGTCTGCGCCGACGTCATCAGAGGGAGCCGGAAGCGCGCGTAGCGGGGGGGGGAGGAGGCAGAGGCGGACACCGACCGACCGACCGTGCAGCCGCACCGCGTCTAGAGGGAGCTGTCGGCGCCTGCGTCACCCTCGACCTTCGGAGGCGCCCCGGTCCCAGGCGCGGGGCAGCCGCCTCTCCGCCCTGCGGCCCGGCCAGCCACTTGAGTGCCAGCCGGTAGCGCGATAAAGCAGCAGCGACAAAGGCGCCGCCTCCCGCCAGGCCCCTCCGGGCACCTGTCCGAGGACGGCTCCGAGACGGCCGCCGAAGCGAGCGGGACACCCTGGGGACGCGAGGGCTCCGGCCGGCTTCGGCTTTGTCCCCGAGCGCCGATCCCAGACAGGCGCTCGGACAGAGGGAGGGCGGAGACGAGCCTGTCGCTGGAGGTTTCCCGGCGCCCCGATCCTCGGCCAGTAGGGCAGCCTGGGGAGCTCTGGGAGTCGAAGTGCACAGACCTTAAAATGGCCGAGGTTGCGAAGCGCTGCTCTGGGTCGACAGTTGGAGGCTGAGGGCCGGTGCTGCGGTGCCCCAGCAGGAGCTGAGGAGGGACCCGGCTGGGCTGAGCCGCCACTCCGGGTTGGCTCTAACTGCCCTGCCCGACATGCCTGGCCAAAAGGGCGGAGGTGCCTCCCCACTCTCGGGGCTTGTTTCTGGGGTGCCTGAGTGGAGAACTGCTGCTGGGACAGAGGGCCCAGTTCTGCCATTCAGTTCCGCAAAGGGGAAAGGAAATCAGCTCCATTTTTTCAGCAGAGCGCTTTCCCTGTAGCATCTCTTTCATCCTTTCATTTCCTTACGTGTAAAAGCATGCACACACACACACACATATGCACCACACAGGACGGAAGTGCCCCCACCCACAGACTTCCTGCTGCAGACTGCCTGCAAAAATCTTCCCTACATCTTCTTGCCCAGTCATTTTTTCACCTGTCAGAAGACCTGCTGCCTGAGCTGAGAAAAACAGGGACCGACATATCTGGCTCCCCCATTGACAAGCATGGGAGGCCAGGAACAGTTGCTGTGGGTAACTCTCCTTGCCCTGTTCTTCCAAGGTAGGCAGTTTGAGAGTGGGGTGGCTTGTGGAGTGGGAGGGGAGGCAGGCTGCGAAAGAAAGAAAGGAAGAAAGAAAGAAGACGAGCAGCGTAGTGAGAAGGCACGAGGACCAGACTGCCAGTTCATTACCATGTGTTGCTTGCCCTCAGCTGTGTTTGTGATTCAGAGCATCTGCTTAGCCCCCCCCCCCCAACTGAAAGCAGCAGACCATTGTCCTCGCCACACCTGGCCTGGGGTTGGAGGCAGCCACTTCCCTCTTTCTCACCAACCTCATAAATGAGGAATGGGACATTTATGTTGCAAGCTTTTGGAGGAAAGGCTGAATGCAAATGTTAATACAGCCCCCTGAAGAGGAAAACCTGTCAGAGCAATGATGGAGATGTTGCCTTTAGTGGCTGCCAGATTCCAGGGCCAAAGGATCTGTGATCTGTCTCCACAGCCTATGGTAGGTGAGGAAATATTATTATGTGCCTGTCCTGAACCACTAGCATTTGGGGAGAAAAAACTTCTCTCTGTCCACTTTTCTCAGACTTTGCCTATTAGATTTTAGATTTAGATAAATTTATTGTCATTGTACTCAGAAACCTGAGAACAACGAAATAAGGTGCTCTTCCACAACATACAACTGAACAACACCAAAAGACATATACAAATAACAATGTAAAACAAATTAAAACAAATAACAGTTAAAAACTGTACAACCAGGATATATATATGTTAAGACCACCAGATTCATAACTCTGCATTTAACCTGATCACAGCACTTGGGTAAAAGCTATGTTTAAATCTACTTGTCCTGGCTTTCAGCACTCTATATATCGTCTTCCTGATGGTAGGATCTCAAACAACGAGTGGCCTGGATGCGAAGGGTCTCTCAAGATCTTTTGTATCTTCCTTCTACATCCCATGTTATACAAATCCTCCAATGAGGGAAGAGGGCATCCGGTGATCTTTTGTGCCCTTTTTAATCACACTTTGGAGTGCCCTTTTCTCCGCCTCTGTACAACTCCTAAACCACACACACAGGCAATAAGATAAAATGCTCTCTATAGAGCTTCAATAAAAGGCAACCAACAGACTCTCTGGCAATTGTTGTGATCTTAAAAGTCTTAAAAAATACAGTCGTTGATGAGCCTTTTTTTCTAGGGCTAAAGTATTTGCCCCCCATGTTAGATCTTGTTTCAGGATGGTACCTAAAAACTTACATTCTGCCACCTGTTCTACCAAAACACCATCGATATACAATGACTGGATATCCGAACTGCTCTTCCTGTAATCCACTATGAATTCCTTTGTCTTATTTATATTAAAAATAAGATTGTTTACTTTGCACCAGAGGGACAGCTGATGAACTTCATCCCTGTACGCAGACTCATCATTATCAGAAATGAGCCCCACCAACGTCGTATCATCTGCAAACTTAATGATCTTATTGCTCAGATGAATAGAGGTGCAATCAGACGTATAAATAGTGAATAAAAGTGGACTCAATACACAGCCCTGAGGAGTGCCAGTATTGAGGATCTCCACAGAAATGTTCATTCATCCTAACCCTTTGTGAACAATGTGATAAAAAATTCAGAATCCACCAACATATGGAGTCCGGTAGCTTCAGATCTTTAAGCTTGGACATCAATCTGTGGGGTAATATTGTGTTGAAAGCAGAACTAAAATCAACCAATAATATTCTGACGTACGTTCCTTTTTTCTCCAAGTGAGATAGGGCAGTATGAAGAACAGTATTGACAGCATCCTCAGTAGATCTGTTTGTTCTATAAGCAAACTGATAATTGTCAAAGGTAACAGGAAGGCAAGAAATAATATATTTCCGAACTAACTGCTCGAAGCAGTTATTATTAAAAACCTCAATAATGGTGCTCCTTAGCAGCCTCTTTCTGAAATTAAGAAGTCACATAAATGTTTCCTTTCTCAGGTTAACGTCATTCTTTCAGCCAAAGACTGATCAGTCCTCCATTAGCGTTTGCTATTCCCTCTTCCTTCCCTTCCTAGATGCCATTTGGCATGGAGTCCACGCGTTTAAATGCATCTGCACTGCATACATTCCACTGTTTGATGTTGCTTGGACAACTGGGTGGAGGACTGGTGTGTGGTATTATTGGTGTTTCTTGTTCCCAGTTTATTTTGATCCGTGTTGAAATTATTTTCTTTCAGGCATCAGCATCAGTGGAAATACCGCATCTGAAAATGGTATGCTTTATCCCAGTTTTCTAAAAGAAAGAAAAGCAGTGAGGCAGCTTGGGAGGAGTTTAAATAGGATGGATTTATACAGTATGTCTGGGTCCAGCCATACGTTTTGTGGCCGTGTTTTACTGACTATGCCGTAATTGGCTGGGTTTGCGCAATGAGCGTAGACTGATGCACAAGCCCAGTCGATGACTCTTGGTGTGCTTAATTTTTTGCCTCTCTTTCATTTGGGGCTGGTTTCTGAATTTTCCAGATCCTGGGTGTTTGGAAAAGGCTTGTTTCCAAGAGAATATTTGGAAAGATTTTTCTGGCTGGCTAGAAGCTCATCAAGAGTCATTCCTGGTTAGGAGGGCAAAGGGCCTTAAACAACACTTCAAGACCGCCAGGTAGACTAGGCAGGAGGAAGTCTCAGCAGTTTCCCTAGGACTTTCAGCTGAGCAGACCTGTTACAGGAGGAAGGCAAGTTCCCTGAGACCAGCGAAGTGGGAGAGAAGCAGCGGCAAAGACGTGGGGTCCCAGCGGCTGATAGCAGGTTTCTGGCCTTGCAGGGGCCTGGTCTACTTTCAGCAGACAAACTCCCTGCCCACCCCATCCCTGGATAGAGAAAACGGAAGCAGACCTTTGCTCAGCAGCAACCGCTGGCCCAGAACTAGGAATAAACACAAAGGCTTGTTTCACTTAACCAATGATACTTAAGCCATGATACTTTTGCAGAAGGAATACCAGTTCCTGAAGATGGCCGTATAAATATGCCTTGCTAAAATGCTTGTTATCTAGTTTGTTTGGCCCCTGCAACCCTGGAGGTGCTGGTGAGGTGATGCCTGTGGGACCTTTGCTCCACCTCATCCCATTTGTTTTGCAGATATCGTCATAGAGCAAAAAGGGAAAACTGTCTACCTGGTATGTACAGGGGGCAACAATGAGACACGCTGGAAAAAAGACGGGGTGAATCTAACCCCCCAAGGGAAGAAGTTGATGTTGGCTGTGATGGACGACCCCAGAGGCATCTACCAGTGTCTCGACAGGGATGAGAAAAACAGAACCCTGCAAGTTTTCATCCGGAGTGCGTAAGCCTTCTTTCCCCTGCTTTACTTAACAACATTGCCAGTCATCCAGTTTCAGCGAGGCAGATACCGGGGTTTTCTGAAACAGACCTGCCCTTTGTAGGTGGGACGGTCCAGGTGAAAGGAATATTTTAGCTCCATTCCCTACCCAGAGACAGTCTTGAGCAAAACAAGAAGGATGGGGGCAGCTTGATTGGCAGATGTCTTTAAAAGAATCTGGGCAGTCTATCCTCAGCCTGGTAAATTGTCTACCTCCTCACTTCAAAAGGAGCTTCACTTGTTTGGTGAGGTCTCAGTTTGCTTCTTAGCTGATTAAATGAGGCTAGTCCTCTTCCTATGGAACCAAGCTTTTTCCTTAAGAACTTGCTTGTCTATTCTTAGGTATTAGAAAAAAATGTGGTGTAGATTTTTCGGGAGGTAAACTGTCAAATCACCACCTCTGTGACTTAGATTGAGTGTTCCTGCGCTGAAATGTGTCTGGAGATGAAATGCTCCATTCTGCTCATGTTCAGCATTTCTGGCCTCTCTTATCAGGCTGCTCTTTCTCAGGACACAGGTGATCTTTCTGCCAAGCCCTGTAAAAGCCTGGGACGGCCCCTGGGATGGGCAGATTGGAGACTGCAGCTGGGCCTCCCTTTCTCTGCCCAGTGACCTGGCAATGGCCTCGGATGGGTGAGGGCAGCTTGTGGCAGTTCTGCCATAAAAGGACACCTGCTCTGCTTGGGTGAGGCCTCTGTGGACTCCACTTGGATATGAGGGGGAGTGCAGAGTGTATCTTCAACGTTTTGTTTCACAGTGTGCCAGTACTGCATCCATCTGGACTTCACCACGATTCTGGGGATTTCAGTCGCCAGCCTCCTTGCCACAGTCTTCCTAGCCATCGCTGTGTACCACCTAGCTGTGGAAGAGCGGAGCCGGCCTGCCCAAGGTGAGGAGGTGGCAGGAAAGGGGAGCCAAGGAACTTCTTGAAAGGGCCATGGTGGTTTTCTCCAGAAGGAAAGACCGCCTCATTTGCAGCTCAAGTGCCCCCTCCCGTTTCTTGCCTGCCTCAGAGATTCCACCCCCCCCCCACCCACCCCCCACCCACACACCCACTGCCCTCTTGGGCTCTTGGTTTGTTCCCTGTGGACTCAGTCTTCCTATTTTGATCCTGCAGCTTCTGATAAGCAGAGCCTGTTGGCCAACGACCAGCTGTACCAGGTGAGAGCTTCCTTTCGGCTTTTCCTTTCTGTGTCAGATCAGAGACTGGCCAGTTCATCCCACAGAAAGTGGGAGACCTACTAGAAGATTGGATGAACATGGGCCATTTGTGTATCCCAGCAGAGTAGAGATGGGGCGGAGCTAGAACCAGGTATGAGCACACCTGTGCCCTTATTCATTGAGTAAAACTAGCTGCTCTCCTAGTCACTGATGGCTTTGACAAAGAGTCTGCCGACCTCTTGGGCATCTCCAGAGCCCCAGCCCCACAGAGGGTCCCCTAGCAGGGAAGGCTGCCCCAAGGACAGCAGACTCCGCCAAGCCTGTCCTCATCCAGGCCTATTAAGCTGTTTGGCAACAGCCAGAACCACGAGCTCCAGTCCCCGCTTGGCTTGGCTTGCTGGGCAAATCCTGGATTTTACTTGAGGATCCAGCGTGGTTGTCAAAGGAGCCACAGTTAACAATTCCGCGTAAGAGTGAAAAGTATCCCAGGGGTGCAATTGGCCACCCTGGGGCCACGGCACTGATTTCCCTTCCAGAAACCCTGGCACACGTTCTGCCCTCCCTGCCAACGGAGAGAGAGCCACCACACCAGAAGGGAAGCAAGCTATGGGGGCCGCTAAATGGGCCCTCCAAACTGGAGGGCAAGGGGTCGTGTGGGAGACCGGTGGAGCAGTGTCCTACCTGCCTGACCAGGCCACATTTCCCAGAGCCACTGCTGCCACTGCCGCCGCCTCCTCACCCGCTGCTGGCTCTTGGCCCCCAAAGTGATAGAAGTGTGCTCTGCCCACATAGGCGCTAAGGGTAGGTGTTCTTCCTTCCAGCCTCTCCAGGAGCGCAACGACAGGCCATACAGCCACATTGCCATCACCAAGCCTCGCCGCCGATGACGCCGTTCTCCAGCCGCCTTCGGGTTCCCCTTCCTGCGCTCAATCCCCGAGGGACGTCCATTAGGTCAGCTGAGGTGGGGAATTGTGGGGCCCTCCCTCCGCCTGTGTCTGCCTTCTACTCCAGGGCCTCAAGCCGGAGACCTGCTGGAGCTGTCGGAGCTGCTGGATTGCATTTTCTGTTTGTTAACCCTAAGAGTGTGGGCTTGGGGGGGGGGGGGGCAGCCTGCTTTAAGCTAGTTTGATGAATGCCCTCAGGTGCAATGCTGGGAATGTGGTGGCCGATCAGAAGAAGAAGGTCTTTTCTTGGCAACACAAGTGGCCGGTTCATCTTCCATCCTTCCCTTTGCAGCTGAAACTGGGTCCCTGGCGTTGCTCCCCTGGGCGTCCTGCCCCTCCCCCAATAAAAGGTGTTGCTTGCAACTTCCTCTCTAACATGGTGATGTTTGACTCAAAGGGCTGCAATGGAGTTGGAGTGCAAATGTCATGGAGTCAGCCATTTGCACCAGGGTGTAGCCACCCCCAGGTGGTGATTCATAGGGCAGCAGAGGGTGGTGGCTTGTGCCTTTCTTGAAGTGCAGCTGTGCTTGCTTTTGACCACATCCTGTGGAACGAGCACATCACCTGGGGCGGGGGCTGGTTCGATGTGGGGCCCCAGCATTTCCTCCCCTCTGCAACTGCCAGATTTTGTGCTGAGGGACCTCCTGGTGCAGCTGGAGCCTTCATGGGGCTGCCTCTCACCGTCAGCAACGGGTTCATTCGGCTGGTCCTCAGGCAGGGAGGGAGGGAGGCCCACTGCCCGTCTTAGGACTATGGGGGTGCTATGTGACCTGGGCTCCCCTCCCAGCGGGGCACTGCGGGTGGCTGGGAAAGCAGAGAAGATCTGGGCTTTCATGTCTGGCTAGTCACTCCTGCACCTCCTCTTTTCTCTCTGCCCCCCCACTTCCCCAAGTCTGTTCCCAGTAATACCCGTATTATCAGAGAAGAAGCAGCACAGGAGGCGGCTGGGGTGAATGGAAGAGAGCTTTACTAGGATTCTTTGCAAGCACAAGCCAAACAAATGTAAAAGCAGGCCCTCGTGGCGTCCCCTGCCAGGGCAAGTGGGCACAAATGGACCAGGTGCTCTAGGGGAGACCTGGTCACAAGTGGTCCCTGGGCACCCCCAGCCAGAACAGCAGGCCCTGCCCAGGGGACGGGACGGGAGCCACAGAGTTGGGGTGCCCTTGGAGTAGCAGTGCTCTGGCTGAGTGGCCCCACACGAGGGGAGAGGCTCCCAGGGTGCCCCTTTCTCGCCCAGGTGAGACCTGCAGTCATCCCGCAGCTCTCTGCTCCACCGGGGATGGGGCTCTCCAGGCCACCCGATTTTCTAGCGGCAAAGCTCGGCGCAAACAGGGAGCCCCCCCACACCAGGAAGGTCAGCAGTTAGTGCAAAGAGGAGAAGGCAGGCACTTCTGGGACTCTCGTGGCCAGCTGGAACATCTGGCATCTTGCCATGGCAAGCGAGGCAGCACCTCAGGAAGCCTGGGGCTCCAGACCAGCATACACCTCCCGTTGGCCCTTCCGGATCGGCTGCAGGAACAGAACATGTTTGGGTCAAACCTGGCCTTACTTTCTAGGACGCTGGCTGTGTGTGTGTAAGAGGGGCATTGGCAAAGGGAGGACCCCACTCGCTGTATGCGATACAGACTCTTGATTCTGATGCTCTTCGCTCTCCAGAGCTTTTGATTGTTTTTGCACTTGTTTGTGTAATACGTATCAGGGAACCGTGGCTTCCATATGCAGTAGAGTTTAAAGCCATGTTAGGTTCTTTTTTTAAGTGGGGGAATCATAAAGATGTGTGGGATGTGTCTGTAATGTTACATTTTCTAAACTGGTAAGTAAAAAAATTCACAATGTAGCTTCTAATGTGGGTATTAGATTTTAAAAATTAATTGAGAAAAGCAAATTGATTCAGAGATTCACTCAAATAATCTTTGAACTAAACCTCCCAGTCGAATTTTTGTTCCATCCTGACAGTACCAAAGTAGGGGGAAAAGTCATTTTGGGATCTGCTCCCAAACGTAAAAGTCAGTGCTGATGAAATTCACTAAATTTGAGAGCATTTGCACCAAGACCAAATTCCCTGTGTGTGTCCAATGACGCTTCGCCAATGAAGAATCCCATCCTATCCTATTTCTATTTTATTCTTATTGTAGCCTATGATACTATCATGAGGTGTTGTCCCTGATGACTCTTGACGAATGTATCTTTTCTCTTAAGGACACTGAGAGCATTTGCACCAAAGAGAAATTCCTTGTGTGTCCAATCACACTTGGCCAATGAAGAATCCCATCCTATCCTGTTCTAAAACTGGATCCTCACTTAGGCAATAGACCTTAGCAGAGAAGGGGGGGCAAGTGCCTGTTTCCCCTCTGCAGCTCCGACCCTTGGCCTCCAGTACTTGAGATGCTGCACAGGGGACTGTGGACTCCCCCACCACCATCCCATATTCAGTCCAGGGCTTACCTCATAATCTGGATTTGGAACAGGTGGGGGCTGATCTGTTTGCTGTCCTGGAGCAAAAAGCAAAGTGCAAAGTTCATTGCCTCTGCCGTTCTCTGGCTCAGCACTCTCTCTCTCTCTTCCCCCCCCCCCCCCACCCCACACACTGTCCTTTTCTCCTGCTGTGATTGCCTGGGCTTGCAAAATCATCTGCTGTCCTGGTTGTTGCACTACCCTCACCCCTCAGACTCCTCCAAACTGCAAAGCATCGTGCTTAAAACCTGGCCTGCAGTTGCGGGGGGCGGGGGCACTCACCTTGCAGCCGCCGTGGGGCACCTGGCCTGAAGAGGGCTTGCTGCTTCTGGCTGCAGAAGTAGACCAGGAGCAGGACTCCCAGTGTGAGCAGGAGGTCAGCCACGACGATGCCAGCCCCGAGGCCGAAGCTCAGCTCCACACAGTCCTTGCACCCTGAAGGAAACCCCAAAGCCTCCGCTGAACAGGGAGCTCTGCCAGCCTGGCTTTGCGGGAAGGGTCTTCTCTGCCCTGGCTGCCTGGGACTAGAAGGGTGCGGTGGGATTGGCCACCAGGCAACTCAAGCTGCTGAGCAGCCCCCCTCCCCCATCAAGGGCAGAGAAGCCATGACTGACCTTTGATCTGCAGGTAAATCTTCCAGAATTTGGCATTCTTTTGCCCACAGAAAAAATTCCACCCTCTTTCGAGCTGGTCGTCTGGGGTGGAGAAGTTCAGAGTTTTCGTGCGTCCTCGATCGGACTTCATGTCCCACCAATTGAATTCCTTTCCCGGGCACGTGAGAAACACCTTCCCCAAAGAGAGTTCCACCTTGATTTCTACGGCAAGTCAGAAAAAGAGTCTACCTGGCAGCTCTGGGCACAAACCCTGGCAGATAATCCAGCAGGTTCTCACTGGGAAGAGCAGCGTGGCTGTCTTTTCGCCAAGACTATGAGCTAGTGCCCCACAGCACACACCCACACACACACCCACACACACCCCACACACATCTCTCTCCCTTCTTCCCAGTCGAGGCTTTGTGGCTTTTTTCTTTGCCCCACATGCACGTTCAGGGAGAGGCCTGGCCTCCTTACAGGCAGCCTGTCTGCTTTGCCACAGGTGTTAGTCACTGGCAGTTTTAAAAGGTAACTTACAGTAGTTTACCTTTGAACAGACGTTGCTATTCTTATTCTGCAACCATCTCCAAACACTTTCCTGGACTGTCATTAACCTGAGCTTCTTCAGAGGAAGAGACATGGAACAGGACGGCTATGCCATGTCCCCGAGAGCGTCCATTTTCATTCAAAAAAGCGACACCCCCTCCCCCACACACCCCGGGGGAGCCGGGACAGAGGCTGGGCCTCGTTGGAGCCTCCCAGTTTCTTAATCCTGGTGGCAAGGACGCCTCCTCAGCCATCACAAACCCACCCAGGTAAATACGCGGCGGCTGGTTTGGGGCAAGGGTGCCAGGGGCAGTCCCTGATGACTGCATGGACAAGAGCCGCTGCTCCCTTTCTGACTTGTTTCCAGCAATGCCCCAAAGTCCCAAAGCCACTCCCTTCCTTACCTTCAACCTGTCCCTCCGCCTGCCTGGCTGTGAAAAGAAGAAAAAAACACAGTGAAGACCTTCTCACCGGCACGCAACGGCCATTGATTCCAGAATAAAGCTGCTCCCTTCCGCACCTTAAAAGCCATTTCTTTTATGAAGCCTGAGCAAAGCTGGAGGACAAGGCTGTGGGCCAGGTTGCTCCCCAAAAAGCCCCTGAAATGGAGCGGCTGCTCCACAAGTCAGACTTGTGGCAATTATTCTAACAGCTTTCTGGAGGAATCACCCAGCAGCCCCTCGTGGGCACCGCTGCAGCCGTACCCAGGAAAAGGCAGCGGAAAGCGTGGGTGCAGGCGTTGGTTTTCTTGCCTGGCACCGAAGACTGAGGCATCACAAGGCCTCTCATGTTTGCATCGTGTAATCTTCCAGAAGCTTCCTTTGCAGGGTCAGGTGGCTCCTATGCCAAACTAGGCCACCATTGTTTAAAAGAGGACCTGTGGACCTTACTTTGAAGAGGGGACTCCGCTCCATCATGCAGCTAGAGACCCTCCCATGTGTGCTCCTCCCCCTCCCCCTCCAGGGCTCTCCTGAGGAAAGGGACACACACACACACACACACACACACACACACACACACACACACGGTAGCGGGAAAGAGAGAGCTCTCCCCCAACTCAAGGGATTCAGCCCTACCCACCAGGCCCGCTCCTCCACCACTCAGCCCCAGGCACCACCCTGAGATTTCAGGTAGTCTTTGAGTTACAACCATTTGTTTTACAACTGTTTGAAGTTACGACAGGGCTGGCCGAAAAAGTGATTTACATCCAGTCCTCGCACTTATAACCCCCACAGCATCCTCATGGTTACATGATTGTCATTTGAAACTTTCCCAGAGGGTTTCAACAAGTAAAGTCAATGGGGAAAGCCTGATTTGCTTCACAATGGCATGGTTTGATTCACAACTGCAGCTGAAAAAGTCACAAAATTCAATGTAAGTCACTTAGCGACTGCTTTATTTAGCAACAAAAGTTCTAGTCCCAATTGTGGCTGTAAGTTGAGGATTACCTGCACTAGGAGGGGAGGAAATGACTGACCACCTGCTCTGAAAAACACAACCCAGGTGGAAAACATTTAGTTGGGAAATAATTTGTGATTTCTCGAAAATGTTCTCCACCACCCAACACACAATCGCCAATGTACTGCGGGAAAACCTCTTCTAGAGGATCTGGTCATGGAGATCGACCTGTTGCCTGGAAGGGGAGATGGCGTCCTTGGGGCTGTCAGGCCTGAGGCTTTGGGAAAGGCAGCCATGTGCGCAAACAAGGCGGCTGCCTCCCTTCACAACATGTGGCTGGGCCCCAGGAGAGCTTGACCGGCAGGGCCAGAAGCCAGGCGGACCGATTGCTGGAATAAGCAGGAGCCCAGATGGGGCCCCAGCCCGGCCCTCCTTGCGGCACTCACCTGGGTGGAACAGGAGCAGCACCAAGGCGCCCAAAGGGAGCCCCAGAGGCATCTTCCCACTCTCTGCGGCTCCCCCGTTGGAGAACCTGCTGCCTCTCTCCCTCTGCAGGAGGGCTCTGAGAACAGGGCTGAGCAATCGGTAAAGAAAGAGAAAGAAACCCGCTGTGGGCCCAGCCCGCCAGGAAGTGGGGGCTCCGGCAAAGCAGGAGGAGCGAGCTGCCGAGGCTCAGTGAAGGCACAGATGGAGCCAGGACTGCTCAGCTGCCCCCCCCCTGCAGGAGAGGGGGCGGGGGGGGGGGGCTCTTCCAGCAACACAGAAGAAGCAGTCACAGGCATCCCACCCCCCACCCACCGCCTCTTCAATCCCTCCACCAAATACACACTAGCCCTTATTTACTGCCCGATGTCTTGGCAGGAACAGCTTCTGGGCCACTGGACTGGAGGCCCAGCTGGTGCTTCGGGGGTGGGGGATGGGGGTGGGGCTCAGCAGTCAATCCAAGGGACCACAATCTCAGATTCGTGATGAAAGAAAGTGAAGGCAAACGCCTTCCAAACAGCCGGCGGCCAAGAACAATTGGTTGATATCCTCGGGAGCCTCCAGTTTGAGTTCCTCTGGTCATCACAGCTGGGAAGCTCTCCCTGACCAACATCCGCTCCTGTACAGCAGTTGCCACTCCATCAGGTGTGGCAGCGATGTCCTGTGGCAAGCAGGCACAGCACAGCCAAGGCTTTGCTATCAGGCGCTACAGTGCCTCCCTGGGATCATCCCCTGGCCCTGCCAGGCCTGGGCTTAAGGCCCTCCTCTGCTGCCTTTGGGGCTGGCATGCACCTGAGCTCAGCCTGATGGCCTCAGATAGTGGGCAAATTTAAGTGCCTCTTTTCAGGTAAAGAGAGAGCCTTCTGAGCATGTGCAGACAGCTCCCCAAGCATCCCCACTCACAAGAACTGCTTCTTAGGAAGATGGGGGAGGGGAGAGCATTTAAGAGATTCTTCAGTGTTTAGTTTGGTGTTTGGAGGTACCAGAAGTGCAGGGCTGAAAATAAATCTAACAAACAAAATGGAGGCTGCACCCTGTCTTCTCTTTGCACAACCCCTTCAGACTCAAATACACACACACACACACACACACACACACACACACACACACACACACACGGCTCCAGCCAAGGCCCCTCTACAACCTGGTGAAGAACCCCAACCTTTCCAGCTCTGCTGGCAGTGGAAAGGCTCCCTGTGCCTGAGGCCAGGACTCACCCACCCAGGTACCCCGCCCGACAAGGACCTCCCCAGTTTCCCCAAATGGCCAGCCAATCAGACCCCAAAGACTTCCTGCCTCGTAGTCCTAACCTCTATACAAATCTTGGCTTTCCCCGTAGTGGGGGCTCTCTTTCTTGCAATGCAGACAATCAACAAACCTCGCAATAAACCCTTGCAGTGAACAAATCCCCCCTCGTGTTCGGGCCGGCTTGGCACTACCTTTTGCGGGAGAATCTCCTTTTATTTCGATGGTCCCTAACAATTCTAGGACTTTCCCCAAATTCCGGGACAGGGGTAGGAACGAGTGGGGCTCCTGTGGAAAGAGCGTGGGGCGCGGCTCCTCGGAGAGGCCGTCTCCGCCTCGCTCCGGTGCAAGGGGACGCGCAGAACAGCCCCGCGAGCGGGGAGCCGGTCGGTGGCGCCCAGCCCAGCTCCGGCATGCGACAGCCTGGAGAAAGGGGGCGGGGGCCAGGTGAGCTCTTCCTTGGGCGGCCCGTGGGAGGCTCCCAATCCTTGCGGGACGCGCCCGGCTCATTCCAGGTTTGGGAGGCGTTTCGGCGGAGCGGCTGGCCGGATCCCGCAGAGGCAGGCGCTCATGGCCCCCCCGGCGTCGCGGCGCGCGGGACCCGCGGCCTGGGGCTTCTTTCTGCTCGGTAAGACAAGCCTGTTCTCCCCCCCACCCCCGGAGCGGCGATGCAAGGCCCGGGATCCCCGCCGAGAAGTCCCGGCTGGGTGGCCTCCCTGCGGACCCCGATCGCGACCCCGAGGAAGGCAGAGGCGCGGCCTTGGCTCTTCCGGAGTTGCCGCCTCTAGGCCGCCCCCGCAGCGGTTGCGGACCCGGGCCGCCACGCCCGGGGCTGCTCTGGGCGGCGGCGGCGGCGTCACCGGCCGACGAGTTCCTACCCGTCGGAGCCGCGACCTGTTCAGCGGCTTCCTTCCCTTCTGCGCCGAGCGGGCAGCGCCCACCTCCAGGAAGCGGCGGCTCTGGGCCCTTCCTTCCTTCCGCCAGGTGCCGTCGGGCCCTGCCGCGGCATTCGCCTTCCCTCTGCTTCTTTCCGCAGCGCTCGGGCCGGTGGCGGCTCTGGAAACGTTCACCCCTGGCACCCTGGAAGCATTGAACGGGACCGACGTGCGCTTGAAGTGCACCTTCCGCAGTCCAGTCCCGGCGGGTCCGAAGCTGACGGTTTCCTGGTATTTCCAGTCGGAGCTGAAGGAGCCTCTGGAGGCGGTCAGTCCCCTTGCGGTGCGGCGGGGCAGAGAGGCTGCTAAGGGTCATCAGCCGGTGGGGTGGGGGCTCGGCTCCGAGGCACCTGGGGGAAAAGCAGAGTGTCCCCCGCTCCTTCGGAAGCGTTTGGCAGAGCGGCCTGTGCTTCCCTGGGCCACTTGGCTCAGCAGGCAGAATCCCCAGAAGGCATTCAGGGCCCGTTTGCTGGAGCCCGGCCCAGCCTCTCCTGCCCACCCACTCAGGCAGAGGTAGCTGCCCCTGGGAGGCAGGTCTGGAGTCCCCCAAGCCCCAGGCACACTCCCTGCAGGCTGACTGGATGGCCCTCTTGCAGAGGAGCTCAGGGAAGCTTCCCCAGCCCCCCCCCTTCCCCTGGCTACTGCACATCCCCCCTTCATCATAGCCATTGGGTGGGGGCCTTCCCTTGCCCAGAGCTCAGCAGAGTCCTTTCACAAAGCAGTAAGAGAAATTATCTGGACCTGGGTGCAAGAGATGCTGCTAAGCGAAGACTAGGAGCTGCCTAACTGGTGCTCTCTTGGCTGTGCTCAGGTGCTCTACTACAACCACCGGGCTTACCCCTCCAAATCAGTCCGCTTCCTAGACAGAATCACCTGGGATGGCAACGTACACAAAAATGACGCTTCCATTATGCTCCACAATGTGAGCCCCAAAGACAACGGGACCTTCCAGTGCCATGTGAAGAACCCACCTGATGTGGACGGTATCATTGGCGAGATCCGGCTGAGTGTTGTATTGAAAAGTGAGCGAGCCAGGTGGGCTGCAGGGGGCTGGCACTGCTACCCTTGTCTTTCTCTTCCTCATCGGCCCTCCTGTTGTCTCTGGACAGGAAGCTTTTCGGAGGTGCATATTTTGGTCCTTACCATTGGCATTTCCTGTGCTGCAATGGTCCTCCTTGTGGTGGTCGTGGTGATCTGGCGTCACTGGCGGAGGATGCCGCAAGACAAGACAAGGGAGGTGGGCAGGTGAGTTGCAGGGAGGGACTGGCCTCCTGGGTGGCACTCCTTTGTGGCAGAGGACTGTGCAAGTGGTGGAAATGGGGCTCCGCTGAGGAGGAGCTGGCATGGTCTGAAATTCACCCAGCAGAATCCAGAAGCCACAGAGAGCCCTGCAAATGGCTGAGTTGAGGCTGCCCAGCAGACTGTCACGAGAGACTGTACACAGGAGATTTCTTGGAATGGCCTCGACCTTCACACAGGAGGGAGGCAGCTAATTATTGATCGACTCTGTGGGTGCTTTACATGTACAGTGCCACATCTGATTCCAACGTTCAAGACAGGGCACTTTCTCCCTCTGCTTCCTGCAGCCAGAGTCGTCCCCCCCCCCAAAAAAAGACCCCCTTGCCTCCCCTGGATGGCTTGGCAGTAAAAGGCAGGTGTGCCTGCAGCCCCCCCAGCAGGCATAGGGAACCAGAGCACCCCCCCAAAACATCCCCGAATGCAACCTGAGCCAGTGGTGGCTACCCAGCTGACCTGCCCCATCCCCCCCCCGTCCCATCTCACAAAGCAGCCACTTTGGTGCCTCCGGACCTGCGGTTGTTGCCCTTCTTCCCCTCTTCTCAAATAGGTCAGAGCAATTGAAGCTGAAGGAAGGTGGAGAGGAAAAGGAGACCCCCCTGTCCAGAGAGGGGGCCCATCGGTCTTGGTAAGGAAAGGATGCTGGAGCTGGAGGGGTTGGACCAGCACCGGGCAGGAGCTGTTACCAGCTACTCCAAGATGGAGGTGGGAGGCTGAAGTTTCCTTTCCCTCGAAGAGAAACCAGGGATGGAGGGGCTGCGGCAATTGTAGGTGATGCCTGGCGCATCACCCACAATAACTTCTTGTGTGCTTTTCTCTCCCAGATCCACCCATGGACGCTGTGGCCTGTTGGAGCGGAGGCGGCAAAGGGGCTTCTGCTCCTGGCCTTGAAGGAGAAGACTTCCTGCAGGATGTAGGAGCGCCTGCAGGAGACAAAACCTCACCTCTGCCCACATGACGCCAAAGGTCTGCCTAGCTGGTCTTCTCCATGTGTCTGAAGCAGTCGCCCTCCCCTGCCCACCTGGAGTATGGATTGCCTTTGGCACGGTGACTGAAGACCTCGGGGCCGCTGGCCACCAAGTTGGGGTCAGCAGAAGATCTGGTCAAGACAGACTGGCCAGGCCAAGCTTGGGGGAGGGCAATGGGAACCACTTTGCCAACTGTTCTGCTCTCTTTCCTGGGCCAAAGCCAAGGGGGAGCCCCCAACCACTTAGGAAAGGGTCTCCTCTTCCAACAGGATCAAAGCCCCATTTCTGTGGCCTGCCTGGAGTAGCAGGAGCTCTGCCTCATTTTGTGCAGGCAGAAGGTCTTGGTGCAGCCATTCCATGTCCTTTAAGGCTCTCCAGCCCAGGCTGACAGCACAAATCTTTCCTTAAAACCAGGGTTTGCTTTCTCCTTCGGGAGGATTTAAGAGCCCTGGACAAAAAACAATTCTCTGGCCACTGAGCCCCTTTTATGTGACCCTACCAACAACTACCTCTAAAACTCGGAAGCTTCAGATATTAGAGGACTGTCTGCTGGATTTCTTACGTGCCACCCTTTCATATCCTTAGGTGACAACACTTTCATACACTAATTTATTTAAAGGGTCTTGTATGCAAATGGAATATTTTATAATAAAGGTACAATTGCCTGGGATTAAAAGTGAGTGTCATCTAGCTTAATGGAATGTAGTACGGAAGCCCATCCCGATCAATTGTGCCACCCTTGAAGCCAGGCGGCCCCAGGAGAGCGGATTCTGCACACTACCATCCTGGAGGGAGCCCAAAAAGAAGTTCCTGCTCAGAGGCCCAGGAGGAGCAAGGGGGAGACCCAGATCAACTGGGGGGGTGGGGGGGGAAACTAAGAGGGGGAGGGGCAGATTGAGGCGAAGTAGCACGGAGTCTCCAGCAGTGTCTGGACTTGGGCTGGTTGGTTGGGAGGGAGGGAGGGAGGGAGGACTGGGCAATGCCGCCTAAGAAACCACCCACAGGTGGCATTGCCTCTCCTGGGTCAAACTCCCTTGCCCTCCAGTGGCCTCTGGAGTGAGACCTCAGTGGGTGCAGTTGGCTGGTCTTCATTTGAGGCTCTGGGGTGGCAGCTGAGGGGCCTCCTGGCCAAACCCAGCCTGCTCCAACTTGCTGAGAAGGAGAACTTGTTGGGGCAGACCAATCAGCTGGACCAAGGGCCCAAAGTGGCTGCTGGAGCCTCTTCTGCACACCAAGCAAAAGAAAAAGAAAAACACAATTTCACCTCCACCATGAAATTATACCAGGCATTTTGGCACAGACAGGCTCCTGTTCTAGATTCTCCTTTTCTTGGTCAGGTGATGGGAGGTGATTACCGGCAGTCCCGGCTGGGCTGCTGCATTCCAGAGACGGTCATAGGAGTGGTTTGGTTCAGGTCTAGCAAGTCCTGGGCGGCCAAGCTGGGGCCCAGGCAGCAAACCCAGGCTGAGGCAAAGGGCGCGACCCGGGCCAAGAGTCTCCTTCGAGAGCTGCCGAATCTCCATTCCTTGCTTCGGATTCCACCTTTCATCCGCACACACAGAGTCGGGATGCGGTTATTGTCTCAGCAATCGCTCTTGGGAAGTTGCCGGACATCAGGGGAGTTTCCGCCGCCCCTGCCCGCCTCTTTTCTCCAGTTCAGCTTCGCTCCCGGAGGAGATTGAAAAGCGGCCAAAGCGCCTTGACCGCTGCCGGACGTCTGGCCTCCCCACGGGGGCCCCTGCTCTCTTTCGCCTTCTTGGCCGGATCCACTCGAGATCTGCCGGTTCCTCCCGAACCTTCACGGGGGAGGGGCGCGGGGGGCGGCCGGCCCTACTTCCTAAGAGCCGCGGCGGGAGAAGCGGGGCGCCCCTGTTGCCAGCGCTGGCAGAACTCCTCGGAGCAGGGCCCGCCTCTTCCGGCTTCACCGGCCGGCCGGCTGGGCAGGTGCGGCAGGTCCCGGAAAATGGGGCTGGAGCGGAAGCAGCCCGGCGGAGCGGCCGCGCTGTCTCTGCTCCTCTTGGGTGAGCAGGGCTGCCGCACGGCGGGGATGCGAGGCGGGGAGGACGGCGAGCTGGGGAGGGGGTCGCGGCGGAGGCCTCGGCCAGGGGCCCGGCCCGCTGCCACCCAGGACCGGAGGGCGGCGGGCCCGGGAAGGCGGCTTCGGGCGGGGGTTCGGCTTTCGCGCGCTCCGAAGCCCCGCCGCGGCGGTCTGCTTTCCCTCCCGACGGGCTCCGGTGCCAGACAGGTGGCGGAAGAGGGCCCGGGGGGCTGCGGCCGGGAGGCTGACCGGCGCTGCGGCTGTGCTTGCTTGCAGCGGTTGCCAGAGTCCACCTGCTGGAGATCCAGACCGCTGCCCAAGTTCGCGCGTTTGTGGGCGAGCCGGTGACCCTCAAGTGCCGGTTCAAATCCTCCGCTCCGGTCACAGAGCAGCTCACCATCGACTGGACCTACCGGCCTCTTGCCGGGGGCAACTTGGAACCGGTGAGCTGCGGGAGGGCCCTGGTTCTGCTGCTTTGGCAGCCCTGAAGTGGCACAGTCCACGGGAGGAAGTCGGGCAGCCGGGTGACCTCTTCTCCCTGGGGGAGTTGGTTGCTGTGGGCTCTTCTGCTCTGGCTTACCCTCCCCTCCCCTCCCCTCCCCCAGGTCTTCCACTACCAGTCCAGTGCCTACCCAGCCAAGAGAGGGAGCTTCCGGGAGAGAGTTTCTTGGGCTGGCGATGTGTCCAAGCAGGATGCTTCCATTATGATCTGGAACCCAACCCTGGAGGATAACGGGACATTCACCTGTTCTGTGAAGAATCCCCCTGATGTGCAGCACAACATCCCTCAAACCCTGCTGACCGTCAGTCAGAGAGGTAAAACAGAGGGAGGGGGGCAGGAGGGGGAGGGTGTGGCAGGCCCCGCATTGCCACTGCCAGCTGCTTCCTGAAAGTCTGCTCCTCTTGGCTCAGGCTGGTCGTCCTTCTGCCTGCCCTGCAGAGGGTCTTCCAGTTTGGGGTGCCTGGGGTAGCTGAGGGGGCTGCACTAGTCCCTAACGTTGCCCTGGGGGACTCTTATAGGCTCACCTGGGGCTTCCTCTAGCAGGCAGCAGGAAGGAGTTTTGCTCTGCCTGCCCCACCCTGCTCTGTTTCCAAAGGTGCCTCCTTCCAGCTGACCTCATCTGGACTGCTTTCCATCCTGGTCTTTCTTCCCTCTGGCATTGTGGTGGTTCTGCTGCTGGTTCGGATGAATCAGAAATCTGGGTTGATGAAACCAAGTAGGCAGCTTGGTTGCCAGAAGTCCTCCATCGAAGTCTGCGTCGAAGAGTAAGAGCGATGAGGGGAGGGGTTGAGCCTTGGCAGAGGGACTGATTGCCTCCTAAGGGAGGTGAAGATGGCCCTCCCTCTGCTACACCCCAGGGCAAGTGGTAGCTGAGAAGGAGAGGCCCACCCGGTATAGGAGCAGAGGGGCCCACAATTGGGCTGCTGGTGGAGCTAGTTGCTTCTCTCTTCTTTTTCTACAGACCTGAGCAAAGGGGCTGCAGGGAGCGACTGGTTAGCTGTTGTTTGCAGTGCCTGGTAAGCTGAAAGGTCATTAGGAGAGAAATCTTTTGCATTTTCCCACATGTTATGGAAGCACCAATTCCTGCATCCTCTCGCTGGGAAGCCAGCAGGGGTTCAGCCTCCTCCCTGCTGGCATCTCTCTCATTCTTCCCCACTGAGAACCAGCAGACACTGGCAGAGTGCTTAGACTGCCCTCGGGCTGCCTGGAGGGTCGCTGAGCTCAGAAAGGTGGCCCAAAGAGACTAAGTAGAAGGTTGTAGGAGATGCCAACAAGGCTCTGTGATTGGGAGCGAGGGGAGACCTGCTGGAGATATGAAACTTATTGGCAGAGAAGAAAATGTGGACGGAGAAAAGTCCTTCCTCCCCCAGCAAATGCTGTAACTTAGAATCATACATAATCTTCCTTTACCAGCTGTTCCTTCAGCAACTGTTCGAAGTCCTGATGGTGCTGAAAAAAATAACTGTACATTCCATTTATGACCTTCACAGAATCCCTGTCATGTAACTTCCATTATGTTCAATACACAACATGTGTGTGTGTGAACTGTGGTCGTCCCCCCCCCACCCGGCCCCTTCTTGTGGTTTGGAAAGGAAAGAGTTACAAGACAGGAAGCCCTTTGCTCTTCTACACATTGAAAGCAATGAAATCCCACTGGCAAAGGGAAAGGGGCCAGGGATGAAGAGATTCCTCCTTTCCCCCCTCTTCCCTCCACAGAGCAGAGAAGAAGAGATTTGAAAAGAGTGCTAGAAACTGTGTGCCACACCGGTGGCTCCCAGCCCTGGGTGGCCAGGACCTTTACGTTAGTTTCCATTGGTACAAGGACACTCCAAAAGGGGCAAACAAAGCGGAAAATGTGACAGAAAGCAGCATCCAATCCATTTAGCCGTCTCTTTGCTTAGTTGCAGGGTTGCCAGTTCCATCTGAGGGGGTTAAGTGAAGATTATCTACGAGCATAGAAGATCGGTTTATTATTTGTTAATCAATCAAATGTATATAGCTGCCTTTCTCACACAAATTAATTTTAGTTCATGCACAATAAAACCAACAGTTGAAATATTCCATCAAGGCAAAAATAAATAGGAGAGCAAGGTCATGAGGGAACGCGCCCGAGTGTTGCTCATGAGGCAGCCAATAGGCGGGATCCCCTGTAGGAGAATCCCCCACCACAACTGGGCAGAGGGATGACGCTCTCTAGGGCGGGGGCCCCAGCAGGGAAGGCTCTGCTCCTGAGCAGGTGGGATGAAAAGATGTACAGGCAGTCTTCGACTTATGACTACAATGGAGCCCAAAATTTCTGTTGCTAAGCAAGACATGTGTAAAGTGGATTTTGCCTCATTTTATGACCTTTCTTGCCATAGTTGTTAAATTAATCGCTGCAGTTGTTAAGTTAGTGACACGCTTGTTAAGTGAACCTGGCTTTCCCATTGACTTTGCTGGTCAGAGAGTTTCAAAAGATGAGCAAAGACCCCAGGTAATTACGACTGTCCTAAATAGGAAACAGTTGCCAAGCATTCGAAGTTTGGTCAAGTGACCCTGGTGCTGCTACAACAGTCATAAGTGTGAACAATGGCCACAAGTCACTTTTTTCACTAAATGGACTGTCGTAAGTAGAAGACTACCTGTAATCAGGGCGAGGCCTCTCTCAGATTCAGAACCATAAGAGAGGACTTCCTTCTACCAAGCTTCATTCTGAGGTTTGCCAGCATCAGGAATAGTCACAGCCACCACTCTCAGGGGTGTAAAACTTCGAATGGGATTTCTTACCCATCCAATCTTGGGCATCATGCCAAGGGCTGGCAAGAGGGGTGAGTCCGCCTGCTGTGGCTTGGCTTGGCCGGGCCTGTGTGAATGGAATGCTGGCTGGGGAGACCCACAGGCTGCGCGCATTATTTGGGGCAGGGGGATGTTTTCTGCTGGGGGGAGAGGACTTGAAGGGATCTTCATCCCTGAGCCAGCAACACTTGTGACCCAAAGGGCTGGGCTGAGCGAAGGGCACGTGGGTCTCCCCAGCTCCCTCCCTCCCTGACAGCTGTCCCTTCCCTCCCTCCCGTCCAGGACACCGATGAGGAGGAGCCATACTGATGCTGACAGAGGGAGGGAGAAAGAGTCGCTTTTGCCGCGCTACTAAGACCCGGCTCTGGAAGTCTCCAATGAATGGAACTTTTCCTGGAGTAAAATGATCGGATTTCATTCCATTATAGGAATTATCCTGATTTGATATTTTCTCTTTTCTAGCCTTTCTCTTGCCCTGTGAATAGGCCTGGAAGAGTGGGTAGTGGAGGGTCTATCTGGCAGCTAGGCTCTTGGGCTCTCCTCCTCCTCCTCCTCCTCCTCCTCCTCCTCCTCCTCCTCCTCCTCCTCCTCCTCTTTCTTCATGAGCTTCTGCTCATAAAATGTGAGGACAGTTCCAAGCCCGTCCCTGGGCTCTTTCTGTCCTGAGAAACCACCCATGTCATTTGAGCTCACTGCCGGAAGAGGAGATGGTGAGGGTGAAGACCACGAGTGGGTTTCCACCTGTTCTGTCCACCTCTGTAGAATCTGTAGCTCTGAAGAGCAGCAGACATAGAACCAGTTCTATGTCTGCTGATTTTTTTGCCCACCCGCCCACCTGGGCTCTTACCTGATCTTTATTTCCTGATTTCTCAACTTCAGCTGCTGAATGACGCACAGCTGCAGTTAAAAAAACAAGAAAAGAGGGCTGTTTCAAAGGCTGCTTCTCTGCACACAGCATGCTGATGACAATTTACAGGGGACGATTTAGAGGCACACTGCTCACATCACCAAACCTCACAAATCCCAACCAGTAGCTAACCCTGTCATATCCCACCCCTGGTGAAGACTAACTTAAAGGCACAGGATCGGGCTCTTCATGGACTCCCCTGTAGGCAGTAAATGTCAGCCACCGGTGTGACCATTGCTGGATGTAAGCACACGCCTACAGCAGCTGCCTCCATATCTTTCTGGATCTGGGCCTCCTGTGGAAAGAGGGCTGGGCCTCTTAAGCCTCCAGCTGGTCTTGTGGAGCATTGTGGCCTCCACGTGGAAAGGCAGATGAACCGGCTGAAGCTAAATGTCCAGACTGTCCCCAACCCTCAAGAGTTGGGACCGCTGGCCTTAGGGCCTTCACCTGCAGATCCACCCTCCCTTTCATTTCTTCCTTGGTCAGCTCCTCTCTGCAGAGAGCCTCTCCTTCTGCAACCAATAAAATGCCTTCTGCCAACTTCTTTGTCTTGTTGCTTTGACCAGAACTGGTCTATCATTCATTGGGGGGTGGGGAGCAGGGGAGGAATTGGGAAAAGCACACATCTAGATGTGTGCTTTATCTTCCCTGTGTTTGATTTGGACAGTGCCTGCTGAAGACTGAATAACTTTCCAGCCCAGAAGGGTGAAAGGCCAGGATCCTGGTGCCAGCCAAATGGCACAAATCCTTGCAGATAATGGAAAGGAATGGCCTTCCCCAGTTTACCACCCAGAGCCTGGCTGCTCTTCTCCTCTCCTTTAAGGGAGGGGCCAGCTGGGGCATCTCTCTGGCTCAGTGAGCAGGGCCAATCACACCTGGCCCCTTCGGAACCACTTCAGAACACCCCACCCCACCCCCATGCTTCCAAGAGCTGCTGTGCCTGATGATGACATCATCGTGTACATGGAATGATCAAGGGGAATCAAGCAGGTAGAACCAGGTTGCTCTGATGGGGGGGAGCGGGGAGAGGCCGCAACTTAGTTCTTGAAATACCAGGCGTGAGAATACGCCGTCCTGCTAGAGGGGTTCCCTAGGAAGCAGTGGATGGTTTGGTGAAGGTCCCCTGTCTTAACATGGAGGCTCAACAGGTTATGGGGTCCAGACTCTCTCTGTTGGGCTCTGGCATTGTGGACATTCTGTGCTTCTGTGCCACCTTAATGAGGATTTAAGTTCCGTGCAAGCTTAGAGTGGCTATGGGGCTGAAGTTCTGGAGTTTACTCTGAGCCATTGGCATAGTCTTTACAGTCAGTGACAATAACTGTGTGCTAAATGTGCTGCCATAGTAATGTGAGTGGCCACGGTTATCTTCTTGGTTCTTATTTTGGTGAAAAATGATTGTTCACTTGGCCTTCAAGAGAATCAACAGTTCTATTCCTGGTTTTTGTGGACACTTGGAGATGTCCCAACAATCTGGTGGGCAGCTTCTTCAGATGCCAGTTTGACCTTCAGTTCCAAAGGCAGCGGAAGCCCTGGCAGCTTGTTCTGACCAGCCCTCCCTGCATGTGGATTTCAGGCAATGAAAGGTTAGAGAGATGCCTGGAAGGAGACTGGTGGAAACCAAGGACATGACTGTTGGCTCTGGGCCATGGCAGCTGGGCCCTGACGGAGCATGTCTTTGGCCTTGTTTAAGGACAGCCACTTGGAATCAGATACTGGCACTCTGGATTCCAAGGAGATGATGTGATGGTGCCTTGGAAACTGACCCTGTAAACTGAGAGGGGGGTAGGGAGAGGGAGAGGGGGAGAGGGAGAGAGAGAGAGAGAGAGAGAGAGAGAGAGGATGATGATGATGGTCTCCAACATGGTTCCTTGGTTCTCCCATCTTGTGCAACTGCCAGTAAAGGGAGGAAGGGTTGGATTCAGCCCTTCACAATGAGGGTGGGGATGGAGGGGCCCTTGGATTTCTGTCTCCTTAAGAAGCCACCCTTGACCCAGCCATAGGAAACAATTTTTGGCCAGTCTCTGATTTTCTAGGGAAAACGGTTGATAAGCTGATCAGGCAGCAGTTCCAGGAAGTCCTGGGTGAAAAGGATGGTTTCTGTTCTTTCCAGCCTGGGCGCAGCCTCCAGCATCGGTTCAGCTTTATTTCTTGTCCTCTTGCATACGGAGTGGTGGCCGAGGGCTAGAGCCTGTCCAGCTTGGGGAGTCTCTCTTGAAGTTCAATGGCCCACAGACCACACCTGCCCTTGACAAAGGCCTGTAGAGCAGCTCCCGGAAGATCTAGGGCATCGGTGCTGCTGTTGGCTCTCTGTCTCTGGGATTTGAAGAAAAGGAAGGCCGACCTCGGACTGGCCGTGCTGCTTCTCCCTCGGGCTCGCTCCGGGCATCCCAAGAGGAACTAGGGGAGCTTTGGAAACCCAGCAAGAAGCCCGGCCCGTCCTTGCACGGACCTGCAAGCAGAACAGGAAGTTCGGCCGGCTCCAGCCAGGGAGGCTCCCGTCTCGGGCCTCCTCTTCCCTCTGCCGGGTGAGAAATGGGGGCGGCGGGAGCGTCTCCCTCCGCCCCAGGCCGTCTATGCAGACCCCTGCACGAGCCTAGGGCGGAAAGGCAAACGCCGAGCGGCGACTGCAGGACAACGGACAGCGGCGCGGCTGAACCTGAGCCGCCGCAGAGCCCCTCTGACCGCCCCCGTGCCTTAAAAGAAGCGAACCCGGGGCGGAAGGGAGTCCCTCACCGCGGCCCTCTCGAGCGCCGCTCAGTCCGTCGCGGTGCAGGGGTGGGAGCGCGTGCGGGCAGCTCCCCGCCGGAGCTTGGGCAGACAGCCCGCGGCAATCTCTTGTTTCGCGTCTCCACCCGCACACGTTTGCTAACAAGAGCATCCGCTCTGGCGGCTGATTTTCACTGGAATCGCGGCGCAAATTGCGCGGCCTCTCGAGCAAAGGAACTCCCACGAACGGAGTTTTTGCGGCTGCCTCTTTTCTCGGTGTGCGTGAGAAGTTACACCCACAACTCTTTCCATGGCAACCGTAGGAGCCGCTACTTGGGCGGCGGGGTGGGTGGGGTGGCGGGGGGGATACAGTATAATCCTTGGATTATATGCAATGGTTCTAGACGAGGGGAGGGAGAGAATCGCGTCGAGGGCCACCCTCCCGCTTGTTCTTAGCCACAGCCCTTTCCCGCCCTCCCGAATCCTTTTTGCAATCCACCAACCAAAGAATTTTTCTGTCCCCCGGTTTTTGGTAGTGGCTGTGGCCGCCACAGTGGCCGCCGCCCCTCCAGCCGGCCATCTTGGAGCCGAACCCCGCCGCTGCCCAAGGACGATGAGTCTCCGGACGGACACTTGACCTTCGCCCGGCCCAGCTGCTGAACCCCGCGCGCCGCCGCCCCGAGGATGAGCCCCGCAAGCTCGGCGCTGCAGCTGCTGCTGCTGCTCTTCCCGCTGGGTAAGGGCCGCGGGGATGGGGGCGGGGGGCGGGCCGATGACACCCGGTGGCGAGTCCCCGTCCCCACCTGCGTCCCCGAGGGCTGCCCAGCACGGTGGTTGGAGGGGGAACCTTTGGAGAAGGGGGCCGGCGGGGCCGGTGACTCTCCCGCAGGCTGCCTGGGAATTTTTCTTCCTATTTCTTCCTCCCCCTTCTAGCGGGGGAGGGTGGCTTGGGCGGTGGACGAGAGGAGACCCCCCACTCTCCTCCCTTCTCTGCCTGAAGCAAAGGCCGGACTGGATGTGAACTCAGGGGGGAATGCTGCCTCCCCCCTGCCCCGGATGAATTCAGCACCCGGTCCTGCTGCTGCTCCTGCAGCGAGGGATTTCAGCAGCTGCTTCTGGCTGCCCAAGCAGATCCCTCTTAGTGCTCCCGCACTAAGGCTGCGAAGGAGGCGCCAACTTCAGCTGCAATTCGATCTGCTGAGCAGAGTTGGCCACCGCCCCCCCCCCCATAGCTGCATCCTGTCCCCTACGGAGAAGGCTGGTCCGAGAGCCCCCGAGTCCAGCTTTGCTGCAGGGCGCAGCCCCGCCCCTCCTCTCTTAATGTATCCCAGTTAGTGTCCTTGGTGAGGGTGGGCACGGGCACTGGCATAGTGCTGGTAAATTAGGCTGTGAATGGCAGAAGCAGAGCAGTTCTTGGCCGATCCAGCAGTGGGACCCCATTGAAGAAAGAGGGGGGAGGTCTGCTGGGAATCCCCACAGCTGAATGGCTAGAACCTGTGGCTAAGCCCGCCCTTGCCCTGGTCTGATCATGGATTACCCTTCAGTTCTTGGGAGCTGCCCCTTTGACTTTTCCTGCCTTCCTCAAGAATAAATCTCTAAAAGCTGCCCCTCCTCTCTCTCTCTCCCTGGTGGTCCCTTTTGCTCAGGGCACGGGGGGGGATACAGGGCATGCTCTGGACTTCCACTCACCTGCAGCTGCTAATTTGGGGGTTTAAGGGCTTCTTGTTGAGGACAAAGTGCAGAACCCTTCAAAGCCAAAGGCAGGCGACCTCTTGATCCCAGTGCATGGGGGAGGAGACTCACTGGAGTGGGGAGGGGGATTCCCTTGTATTCTGCTCCTGCCCCAGCCTGCCCAGAGAGACAGGATCAGGGGGCTTCTGGCTGCATCCAGCATCACCATTTTCCTAGTGAAATCTTCTGTGGAGACTCCGATGATTCCAGCTGCAATAGCAACTCCTGCTGCTGCTTTGGTCATGGCCGCTTGAGGGACCTGAGGGCCTTCTGGCAACTCCCATTGCTTCCAAGGATCTCCAGAAGACATTGGAGTTCCTTTCTGGATTTGGGGGGCGCGGGGGAAGCCTGAGAGCTCATCTCCACCTGGATGAAAGCAAAGAAAGACTGCACTGCCCAGCACACCAGCCTTCCCCAGGACTCCCCCCCCCACCAAAAAAAGCACATTGGATGACCTTCCCATCATTCTTGCTCATATAAAACAAAGAAGGCATTTCTCTCCCTTGAAGGATGGTAATTGCCAGCATGTGGGGGGGGGGGGGACGGAACTCCAAGGTTTGCAATAATATACACCCAAGGTAGAAAACTCAGCTGGACGTGACTGTGCTGTCCAGCCAGTGTATGGGAATTGGATAGTTAGGTAGCAATTGTGAGCTGTTCCCTTAAGGGAATGCATCATGGTAAATGTAGTTAAGGTATCCTGGGAAATGTAGTCCATGTCACATGACCACATCTGCAATCCTGATTGGTCACTAAATTGACCCTTGATGGGTTGGGGGAGGTTTCCTCACTCTTGGCTGAACTCACGGACTCGTGGTAACTGTTCTATTTCTACCGCTACGAGACGAGAGAAAAAGGATAGCAGATAACCATCTTTTTACCTACAAGACAGATATGCAAAGGATTGGTCATTAAAGAAGAACATTGTCACAAATGTGAGTCATGAGGACACCTGATGAACCAATAAAAGTACTTTGTATGGATGTTTTGTGGAGTTTATCTATCTGCATCTGTACAGAAGACAAATCTACCACTGTACAGAATACAGAACAGTAAAAAGATGATTATCTTGAAATCCTGAAGCCCATCAATATAAAGACAGTTAATTTGGATTTGTGATAAAGCAAAGTAATATTGAAGCCAGGAGTGAATATGCAATGTTAACGTAAGCCTGCATTATCTCATCCTCTCTCTCTCTCTCTCTCTCTCTCTCTCTCTCTCTCTCTCTCTCTGAGCAATGGGACCCTTTACATGCTGTTTGGTTGGTGGGAGGGGCTGGAATTCCCCCACATGCTAGAGACAAAGAGAACTCTTTCTGAACTGCAGAATTGCAAACCAGTAACCCACCCACCTCTCAATTTGTCTTCCTGCTATCCCAAAGACTCAATTTGCATGACAAGAAGGAGAGCCAGAAACCAAACTTTGTCTTAAAACCCCTTACAAACGCAGTAGGAAAGTTTGAGAAATCTTGTTTGTATTCTTAAATGGAAACGAAAGCTGATTCTGCTCTGCTCATCTGGAAGGGAGACAAAGCCATAAAAGAGACCCTCTCCAACCAATTTAAAACCTGATAAAGACACATCGTAGTTGAAGGAAGGGGCAAATTCACCCCCCTTTTCTCTTCAGCGAAAGAAGTGCTGTGTCTCAAATTACAACTCCTAACTCAGAAAGAACCAATTTGTAAAACAAAGGGAGGGGCCAAGTATCTCTCATCCATCCCTGTATTCATCCAATTACAAACCCTTTCCAAACGCAATGAGAAAGTTTCAGAAATCTTGCTGGCATTTCTAGAAAGCAAAACTAACTTTGCCCTGCTCATTTCAGCTGAAAGGCTTTGCATTTTTCCAGCTCAGAGGCAATAAGAGAAGCCTCTCCAGCTATTTTTACAACTAGTCTGGCGGTTTTATTGGGGGTCATAATTCATTATTGACAGATCATCTTCAAAGCAAAGAAGCCCCCCACCCCACCCCAAGAAACAAGGCTAATCCAAACAACATTTTAAAAAGGAACAATTTTTCTTTCTGCTCAAAACCTTATAATTTTTCATGTTCCCCTATCTTTATTAAACTTTTTTTTTTAAAAAAAAAAACATATAACACTGCAAGCAAACCTTTGGAGTGTTGTATTCGATTGATTGGTTTTTCTTCCAGCAAGGAAATGATAAATTCCTCTGGAGTTCACCCCCCCCCACCCCCAACTCAAGCAAAGCAGCCCACAGCACTATCTGGTGGTCAAGGAGAAATTTCCCAGCTTTCCAGTACATGCTTGCAGAATACAGAACAGTGACAGTGCCGGTTCTGTGGAGTCCACAGTTTCTATCCTGTTGGAAGCAGCACTCCACTGCCTCCCTGGCTGGAAGGCTCTGCAGTTTGTCTTAGTACAAAAAGGAGTAACAGCAGATGTGGGGGGGCGGGGGGCCTCTTCTCTTCTTGCTAGTGCTGAACACGCTGGGCATGGAGCTGATGGCCCCAACCACCCTCTATGCGCTGAACGGCTCTTCCATCCGCCTCAGCTGCACTTTCCATTCCTGCTACCAGGTAGACAAAAAGCAATTCTCCCTGAACTGGACCTACCAAACCTGCCAGAACTGCACCGAAGAGATGGTGAGTGCCTTGGCTGGGGGCGGGGGGGGGGGGCTGGGCCACCACTCTGCCCCAAACTTGAATGCTGCTTGTGCCTCTCTGGGAAAGTCCCATCAACTGTGCTGCGTGGGGTGGGGGGAGCCAATGGGCCAAACTCTGCTTCGCAGGAACTCTGGGCTTTGCAGCCCTTGGGTGGGAGGGGCCGTGGGGATGGGATGGATGACCCTTGTCCAAGTTTCCTAAGCTCCCTGCCTCTGCTCCCTCCCACCCTGCCCTCCAGCGCCAGGAATCCCAGACCGTAGGCTGGGCTGGAGGGTGGGCTGCTCCCAAAGACCCCACAACTCTCCTGGTCCTCCTATCTCACCCAGTTCTTGCAGTTTAAGCTGAAAGTGGTTCCCGTGGAGCTGAACCGTTTTGAGGACCGCGTGGAGTTTACAGGGAACCCCAGCAAGAACGACATGTCCTTCACCCTCCACAACGTGCAGCTGGAGGATGCAGGGCTGTACAACTGCTACGTGATGAACCCGCCTGACCGACAAAAGGGCCACGGCCAGATCAGCCTCCAAGTTCTCACAGAAGGTCAGGCCCTGGTTCCACCCCCTTCC
This sequence comes from Pseudonaja textilis, assembly GCF_049901715.1. Lineage (NCBI taxonomy): Eukaryota > Metazoa > Chordata > Lepidosauria > Squamata > Elapidae > Pseudonaja > Pseudonaja textilis. The sequence continues at coordinate 27,407,612 of NC_141998.1, forward strand.
CTGCCCACTCGCTCCCCTCCCCAGAGGTTCCTGGGAAAGGGAGGGCTCCCTCTCCGGGGCCTTTCCTGCGAATGCTGGGAGGAGACCCCCAGGGCTGCTCCTTGCCTGATGCTGGGCTTCTCTCTACAGAACCCCCAGAGCGGGACTCCACAGTGGCTGTGATTGTGGGGGCCACTGTGGGGGGCTTCCTGGCTGTGGTGATCCTGGCCTTGGTCATTGTGAAGTGTGTCCGGCGCAAGAAGCAGCAGAGGCTCAACACGGATGACCAGAAGACCGAAGAAGAGGGCAAAACCGATGGGGAGGGGAACCCGGAGGAAGGCATGAAGTAGGGAGGGGAGGGTCTCCCCCAGGCTGGCCTTCCTGCTCTTCCTTGTCCCTGCCCTCCCCTCCCCTGGACTTTCTCTGAAGCAAAGAGTTCCACCCAAACTGTCCGAAAGGCTGGGCTGCTTCCCCCGTCCCTCTTCATCCCTGGGGCTCTTGGGCCAGAGCACAGCAGTGGGGAGGGGGGCTGCCCGCGCTGGGTTTTTGTGTGTGTGTGTGTGTAGGAATTTGTGGGACTGAAGTTGAAAGCCTCCTGGGGTAAGCCTGCATTCCTGTCCCAGACAGGCAGTTCCTCCATTTGGACAGAGGGGGCCCTGTTGTGTGTCTCTGGCAAGAAGGCCAAGCCCCTCCCCCACCCCTGCTGCTGCTGCTGCTGCTGCCGCCTTCGTGGCAAATCTTGGGGAGGTGAAAGCCTGTTTCCTTTGCTCGTGGAGCCCAGGGGTCCCTACTGGAAGAGGCCCCGAGAGGAGCCAGGTGGCTTGGGAGCCGGTGAGGGTCCCCCTGTGTATCTCACGGCCAAGCAGGATTTCCTCTCCAAAGCAAAAACTGCCATTTTACACCCTCCACCTTGAACACCGAGCACAATTCGCCACTGCCAGGAGAAATCACTGCCGGGGGTCAGCAGCCGTCTCTCTTGCAGGCCAGCACTGAGCTCCTCCCCCCATCTTGGAAACCCATGGCTGGACTGTTTGGAAGGAATGCTGTTGACCCTCGCCCCTCTCTCATGAAAACAACTGAAGGTTTTCTGCCTGGCATAAGCAGGAGGTGTGTGCGTGGGCAGATGTGTGAGGGGAGCAGGAGAAGGAAGGAAAGGAAAGGGAGGAAAGGAAGGAAAGGAAGGAAGGAAGGAAGGAAGGAAGGAAGGAAGGAAGGAAGGAAGGAAGGAAGGAAGGAAGGAAGGAAGGAAGGAAGGAAGGGTTGTCTGTTTGGGATTTAGTGGAAGAAGAGTTTTCCACCCAGACTCACTGCAGCCAATTGGTATTTACTTTCCCTGTTTGCACATCTTGCCTGCTAGTTAGAACCCCAAAGCCAGAAGGGCCCTGGGGGCCTCCATTCCCCCCACCATGACCCCTGCTGGGACCCTCCATTCCGCAGCAGCCCCTGAACGGGCCCCAAGCTCTCTGGGCCCCAAGCTCCTTCCCTAGGATGTTGCCCTGGCGGGTGAGAGCAAGTGATTCCCCAGTTGGCTTGTGACTGTGCTGATCTGTCTTTGGCTCTGCGGCTTCTCCTTGGAATTGCACTTTGCTGTCTGCTGTTTGCAACCCCCCCTCCCCCCTTCTGTCATGTTCCCAACACCTGCCCTCAGCTGAGATGGGTTATGCAACTTTTCTGTCCTTATTTTGCAAAATTTGCAATTCAGATTCATCAGGCTCTGCCTGAAAAGTTTTCATCACTCTTCTTGTAACTGCAGAATTGAGTTGGCCTCCATTTGCACCGACAGTGACTTACTGTGCTGCTGCGCTGGAAATCAATGTTTCTTGTCCTGGGTCTGCTCAGGAAGTCCAACCGTCACACGAAATAAAGCAGAGCTTGCCTCCCCACATAGGCAGACCTCTGCTTCTTTCCCCGGAGAGGGGTGGGCGCCTGGTGTAAGTCGGCTCTCTTCCCCCACCCTAACATGGCCCGTGGGCCTTCTCCCCTATTTACTCCTCCTCCGCCTTTTCCTTTCCTGGACCGCTCTCCATTAGGATCCATTAGCCCGATTCAGAGCCAGCAAATCTGAAGGGGGCTGAGGGTGGAAGCAGCTCTGGCGGTGGGGCGATGCTCCTTGAAACTCAGGATCAGCCGCCTGAACCTCCTACCATAGATGAGGGTCTCAAAGAGTCATCTGGGGTTCAGTTCTTGAAAGCCTTTCGAGAGGAGAACCGCCTTGGACAAAGGTCGAACTGCCCTCAGCAGGCACTGCAGCCAGTGGCTCCTGGCCTCTTCATCTGACACCCGCCCTCCCAAGAAAGGGACCTTCACAAGATGCCCTTTGGGTCAAGGTGAGAGATTGAGCAGGTAGCCTCCCTCCATCTTGGCTCCCTTTCTTGGCCGGGAGGCTGGGAAGGTTGGTTTCTCTTCCAGCCCTCAGCTGAAGGCCAGGAAACCCACCACCCCTTTGGGTGTGGGCAGAACTGCTGTCCCGCTTGGAGGCGAAGGAGGCGCCCAGGAATTGCCTACTGTCAGCTGTGACTCTGAAAACCTGCTAACGGGCAGACTTGGCCACAGAATCTTGGCGTCGGAGCTCTAGGAAAGGAAGCGGGACTCCCCCGAAGGAGCGCCAACATGCTACAGACCCCCACCTAGTTGGTCGGGTAGCTGGCTGCCCCAGAGGACCGGAGCCGGCTTAAGCTGCTGGGTCTGGCTTCTTTTCCTCTCTTCTGTCCTTTGGATGGTGCCGCGCTCCAGGCTGCTCCGGATCAGGGCGTTCCTCGGCCCAGAGTAAGTTCTGCAGCGGCCCATCCAAAAAATGCCGCTCGAGGCTGCGCGGGCGCCTGACTCCCTCCCGCGTCTGCGACCAGAAGGCCGGGAAGGAAAGAAATGGGGGCAAACGTCTCCCTCCCGCAGAGAGTCTAGCGGTCTTTGCCGGAGCTACAAACCAACTCTAGCCTGCCGACAGCGGCCGAAAGCTGCGGGATTCGTGTCTCCCTCTTGGGCAGGCCGAGGGCGGATCGCGCGAGAGATGCCACTTCGCCGCCGCGCTTCTTACGCGCCGCTCTTTCCTGGCGGATGCCCAGGTCTCCGCTGCAACACTTCGGCGGAGCAGGAGGCAGGCGCGGCCATCGGGTTTGCAGCCTAGGTGCGGAAGATCCCGGCAGGGCGAGAGCCGCTGCGGCTCCGGACTCCTTTGGCTGGGAAAACGGAGCGCTGACTTGGGCCGGGTGTCTCGCGGGAGCCTGCAAGCATCTCCCGTGGGCGGCCGGAGAGCGCGGCCTAGATGCGCTTCTCAGCCTTCTCAGGGCTTGTGAGCAGGGCGGATGCGCGCGCGCGCCAGACCCCTTCTGGTCGGGAGAAACTGCAAAGAAAGGCCAAGAAACGTCCCCTATGCCGACTCTCCTCCTGCCCTCCGAAGAGCTCAGGAACCCGGACCGTCTCCTAACCTGAAGGAGTCCACTTTCTTGTCTGGTGCGGAAGAGAACCGGTTGGAGCGCCCTCGAGGAAGCCTTGGCTGGTTCTCCCTGAAACTGTCCCGCGCCTGGGTTTGGTCAGCGGGAAGAGGCCCTTCGAGGCTTCAGGCTGGGGAGGGGGAAGCGATGCCGGGAGTGCGGAGCAGCCGGCGCAGGAGAGGCTGAAGCAGCACCAGACCGCGCAAGCGGGAGCCGGAGGTCCCACGGCAGAGGATGTCCGCAGCGGTTCTTGGGCTGTGCAAAACGCCTGGTGTCCTAGGAGAGATCCCGCCCCCCGCCGCCACTCATCCACCCCGCGGAGGCGGAGAAACCCAACTCCTCGGCCTGGACAGCGCTTGAAACCCAAGGACTCGAAGGGAAAGTTGCGAAGCCAGCACTTTGCTTCGCGCCAGCTGGGCGCGCTCCCGGCCCTTCTGCTTTTGCGCCCGACGACCAAGCGGCGCGAGTGAGAGGGCACGAGCAGGGCATGTGGGCGGCCGCAGCCGCGCAGGCGAGGTCAGCCTGAATGGGAGGATCGCCTTCGCGGGAGAGAGCCAGATCGCCCCCCCCACTTCTGCGAGGGCCCGTCGCGGTCTCAGGGAAGCCACCGGGTTTCCTCGGTGAAGTTCTTCGCAAGAATGCGCCGGCGCCGGTGGGAGAGGCTGCTGCTAGGTCGCCGAGCTGCAGAAAGTTTTACGGGGCCGGTAGTTGTGAGGCCTTGGGACCAAACTGCCCCCTTCCGGCTTCCTTCCCGGGAGGGGTTCAAGCGGCAGAAAAGAACAGAGGAGCGTCGGAGAAACGGAGCAAGGTTGGGCTGCTGCCGCCACAGGGAGCCAAGCTGCTCCGGCGAGCGCTGGGATTCCTCTCCGATGCTCACTCTTTAAGCCCTGAGGCTCGCTGGCACCAAGCAAACGCCCCTTTGCGTGGAGAGCGCGAATGCCCCTCCTCCTCTGGAGAGTCCTGGCCAGCTCCTGGCTGAAGTCCAGCCAGGCCCTCAATGGGACTCGGTTCTTGGCCTAGTGCCCCTGACTTTCTGCAATGGTCACCCGCAACAGAGGCATGGAAAAAGTATTCCCCTCCCCATGCAGTAAGAGCTGCTCACAACCGCCCCGCCCCCGCCCCGCCCCCCGGCTGCTGCCCGGAATTTCTGGCACCTTTACAGTTTCTTCTTCTTCTTTTTTTATCTTTCACTGCACAATCCCTGAGTCATGATTCTCTGGGAGCTTCAGAAGCTGCCACGACCGCAGCATCTCCGCACCCTCTACCTGCCACCTCAGCAGACGCTAGCCCGTGGCCCAGGATGCCCCCCAAGATTGGCATCCTTTGCCCTCCCCCTTCAGCCAGGAGCGTTTCCTTTTTTCTTTCCCCCATCTCCCCACTTCCTATGTGACACCAGAAGGAACTCGTTGGGGGGGAGGGGTCTAGTTTGGGTGGTATTGCTCTGGCACACGCTAGGCAAGGCTGAGAGTCGCTCTACTGAAACGGCGGCCGGCTGCTTCCCAGAGAGTGGGATGTTGGAGCCCCACCACTTCCTCCATCTCTGGACCTCTGTGAGCTCTGAATTCCTTCCCGCGATGCCTGAAGCAGGCTTGGGCTCGGAAGAGGCAGGGAGCGTTGATGGGAAAAGCCTGTCCCTAAAGCCAGCCCAGCTAAATGGCAGCCGATTCCAGCTCCCCACGAGTGAAAGGGGGCTTCCCTCCTGCTGCTTCAGCAGTGACTCCACCTTTGCCTGCCAGAAAGAAGCTTCTCTCTGCCCATTTGCTACCCCTCGCCTGATTTTCCTGCTGCCCTTCCTTCCCCTGCTCCAGAGGTTCGAGCCACCCCATCTAACCATCCGGGGCAACCTTCTCAACCCCCAAATATCCCACTGGAGGGACCGTTAGCTTCCCCACTGCCCTGCTAGTAAACAGATGCCTTGCCTGCTCCTGGGGAGGACAGGCCAGTCCCCTCCCCCCAAAAAGCTTCCCTTGGCTACCGTGCTTGGAAGTTCCTAAGGCCTCATTCAGCCGCGTGTGTAACAGCCAGCCCACAATTTGCTTAACCGTGGCTGGTGGAACAGACCAGGGAAAGACGCCGTCTCCGTGGAGGTAAATGCAAAGCAACCAACGCCGGGAGGGCTTGGCGCGCCTGCTCCAGCCGTCTCTCCGGCTTTGCGGGCGGCAGCGGGCAACGACCTTCGGGGAGGACGGTGCTGCTCCCCAGGCCCGGTGCGACGTGGCTGCGCGCGCCCTCCGCGGGGGGCCTGGCATCACCGCGGAGGCGGTTCCGGGCGTGTCCGCCTCCGCCTCTCGCTGCCTTTTGGGCTGCCTTTTGGGCTGCTGGAAGGGGCGGCCCGTGCGCGGAGCCAGTAGCGGCAACTGCGGCGGTCGGTCGCTAAAGCAACTTCGGGAGTCGGAGACTGCGGCGTCAACGGAGAGGAGAGAGGCGGCCGAGTAGTTGCAGAGATGGCCGTGGACTGGCTGGGAGTCGCCTTGCTGGGTAGGGACGCGGAGCCGCTCTAAGCTTCGGGGAACCGTCGGTCGCCTGCGGGCTGAGCCAACTGACCGGTCCGCGGTCACCTAGTAGGCGCGAGGCTCGGGCAGAAAGCGAGAGCACACCTGCCTTCCCCTCTCTCCGCTGGCGCGCGCCACCACTGCACTTCCCTTGGGCCCATCCCGCCGCAGCTCGGCTGCCGTCCCTGCGCGAGGCCGGGGCGGCGGGAGGCGGGATGGGGGACGCGCAGGACCGGCGTTTTCTTCCGCATTTGCTGTAGCGAGTCGGGGGACTTTTTGCTCCCGCTGGCAGCCTCTTCGACCTGCCTCCCTTCCGGGTATCTTTTTAAAGATTCGAGCAGAATCCTAGAGAGCAACGCCCCTGGCCTGGAGTAAGTCCGACTTCGCTGTAAGTTTGCTTTGGTTCCAAGAAGCCTCGTTTGCACAGAAAGTTTGTGGCGAACTCCGTGCTGAACTTCTTGAAAGTGGGGTGCGGGAGGGGGCTGAATCCCCGGGTGGCTCGATCCGAGGCACCTTCCCTTCCCTTCCCCATCTTTACCGCTGATGCTGCTCTCTTTACCTGGAATGTGAGCGTCCCATCCAAGACGCTGAACAAGTCAGAAGGACTCCACTTCCCTTGGGCTCAATCCTTTCTCTGGAGCACACAATGACAAGCATTTGGGAGAATCAGATGGGCCTTGTAGTCCCCCTCCTTTAAATGAATTCTACCCCCTATGGGAGGGTGCAGTTCTAATTAACCTCTTGCAAAACAGAAAAAGAAAAAAACCCCCACTCATGTTAGCAAGGTCAGTCCTGAGTTGTTTTGTTTTCTGAATGCAAAATACCCGTAGTCCAATAATCTAGTCTAGTCTAGTGCCTGATAATTATTTTGTAATAAACTTTAATTACAAAGCCTCCCCCCTCCCATTTTCCTCCCTGGATCAGTTGTGTAAGAAGCCCCTCTTCAGGCCCTGAATGGTGCTCTGTCCCAGGCAAACCAAAGGCTCTGGGGTTGGCCAATTGGCTGGATGCCACTCAAAGGCTTGGCACCTTGCAGAAGTCTTGCTCCATTCAAGTCCCTGTGAATTGCTTCCCTTTACCTATACCTGGACTAAGCATATCCAGAGTTCCATGGCTTTGCAGTCTTTGGTGCTGTGGGGAGCAGCGTGGGTGACTTTCTGAGCAAGGACCAGCGCTGGGCTCGTGCCTCCTGCCAGAGGAGACTGAACCCACTGGAAAGTTGAGCCAGAGGTGAAGAGGCTCTTGGCTGTGGGAGAGGCAGCTACCTCTGCCTTTGGAAGCGAAGGTTTTCCCCTTGAGTCTGAGTGAGCTCTCTTCCTGAAACACCCGGCCTATCCATGGTGATGACACACCTGAGTTGCTCTGTGGTCCAGTTCCCTTTGGGGGCAGAAGTAGAAAACCTGCCATTGGCTCAGGGAGTGAGGTGGGTGGATCATCTGGGTCTATACTCCTTTTGTTTGGGAGAGGCACCTCTTGCCTTCCTTCCTTCCTTCCTTCCTTCCTTCCTTCCTTCCTTCCTTCCTTCCTTCCTTCCTTCCTTCCTTCCTTCCTTCCTTCCAAAAGTTGAAAACAGCTTCCCTGTGTCTCTTCTTTCTGGTTATTCCCATAGCAGCTCCCTCGTGGGGAGGGCTGAGAGGAAATAACAGGTCCAAAGTTATGCAGGGAGTTTCTATGGCTGAGGGTGGATTTGAAGGGCCTGGATCTGCCCTTCCCAACTGGCTCCAGGGTCTCTCTTCCCTGGGTGTGTGGCTTTTGAATTCCAGGCATTGGCTTGGGTCGGGGTTGCAAGGATGGAGTGGGTGGACCCTGCACCCCGTGTGTCAGCAGGCAGGAGAGTAGCCACCCCTGCAACGGCCAAGACTCATGAGGGGCAGCTGCCCTTCCCTCCCTCCCATGGAAGCCAGCTGGGCAAGTGCTTAGGGAGGGCACCCTCACTTGGGATCATGCCACAAACAGGTTTAGTTCTGGATACACAGCAACCCAATGCCTGGAGTGCAGATTGCACCCATCTCAGGCCACAGTCCCAAGTCCCCTTGCTGATGGGATGACTTGGCCTACCAAGAACTGGGCTCACTTCTACCCATGTAAGGAGGCTGGGAGGAGGTGCTGGAAGAGAATTTGAGCAGGTGCTAAGCTCTTGAGTGTCCTTGAATCATGAAAGAACACTCTTGCACAGCTGACTCTTCTCTGTAGCAACCCCCCCCCCATCGCTGCACCTGACTGCTACAGGAACTCTTGTTCTTCCGCCACTTCACGGATTCTGACAACTGCCCTTCACCAGGTTTCAGGGAGTACAACATAAAGAGGCCTTCTTTTTTAGGCAAGTCAGGACCCAGATATCTGAACTGGAAATCAGAGCTGAAATTGCAACTGGGTCCCCTAACCTACTTCATACAAACTGCCAGTTTGTTTTAGCTTGTCTAGCATGTTCTGTGAACTTAGTCTGTATGTTAAGCTGCAAAGCGGGGAGGCGGGGAGTGGCCTCTCTGAGAAGTTGGACCAGTTACCATTTTCAAAGAGCACCATAAGTCCATTCTTGGCTTGCAAGAGGTAAGGCCATCCTTCCCTTCCGACAATTCTGTTTGGTTGGTGGCATCCTTGGAAGACACGCTTTGGCTGAATTGGGACCTTCTCAGCATTCTGCTCAATTTGCCCAGTTGTAGCATCTTCAGTTGAGGGCATAGAGGCTCTTCATTGGACACTGGAAAATTTTGTAGATTAATTTATGATGTCAGTAAAGATCCAGTTCTTCCGATAAACTCATTCTTACATTTGGTCCAGTGTAAGAACATGTTTGGTCCGACATGTTTGGACCATGTTTGGTGGCTGCTAGAGATGATGGCTCTTTGCCCTCTCCCCTTTCCCCCCTCCCCAAGCTGATTCTGTAGAGGAAGCTGTTTGTTCAGTTTGCTGTGACTTTTTTATGGGGTCATTGGACAAGCTCCCCCCAAAGAAGGCAAGAGTAGGATATACATTTGGTGTGAAAAGAGTCTGTCTGATCCAAAAAACTCAGGTCAGATAAAAACAACCCTGCCAAAATGAGCATTGTTTGTTCTTTCTTTCTCTTCCTTCCTTTCTCTTTCTTTCTCTCTTTTTCTCCCTAGGACTTCAGCTGTGCTTTCGGACACTGGCCTTGGAGGTGTCGGTGGGCAAGGCGCCTGTTATTTATGCCAAAAATGGCACCAATGTGCTACTGCCCTGTACTTTCAACTCCTGCATCGGCATTGAGAAAGCCAACTTCATATGGAGCCACAACCACACCAAAGTGCGTGGCCTGTGGGGATTGGCACTGGGCAGGGCTGGGGGGCCTGCTTGGTTTAAGGGTTAGAGGTTTTGATGAAGCTAGATTCCAAGCAACAAGCAGAGACACTTATGGCACCTTGAAGATGAATGGATCTACAAGTAGTCCTCGCTTAACAACCACAAATGGGACCGGCAGCTCCATCATTAAGTAATGCGGTCAAGAAATAAGATATCGAGTGACCCCCATGGCTTACAATTTTACTGCTACCTTCTCCATTGACTTCTCTGCTTGTCAAAAGCTGGCTATGAAGCATGCAAATGGCAATCACATGACAGCTTTAAGACTTGTGGACTTCAATTCCCAGAATTCCTCCTCCAGTCGTGTTAGCTCAGGAATTCTGAGAGTTGAAGTCCACAAGTCAACTTACCAAGTTGGAAGACCCTTGACCTAGACTATTCAGTTTATGAGATAAATTCCTTATTCTTTAAGGTGTCATGATCATTGGTGCTTTTATGAATGACAATTAGCAATTGAAGGTAGCCTTCATATTTAATAAGTAGCAAGGAAAGAGATTCTTCCAAGTCCTCAGCCTTGCTTGAGGACACAGTGTTCCCCCCATTCCCCCCAAAACAGGGGCCAAGTATGGAGGGAAAAAGTTGAGAAGTCTACAGAAAAGTCTGCATTGCCAGGAAGCACAAGCAGCCCATCCTCTGCACAGCGGGGGTGGGGGGCGGGGGAGGAGTGGGGACGGCTGCCTCAACCTCACTGCGTCTCCCTCTCAGCACTTTGTGGAGAAGATGCTTGGGGAGCCGTGTCAGGTAGTTCTTGCGCAGCAGAGAATTTCCCTTGGGAAATTCCACCTTGAGGAGGACAGAGCCGTGCCTTCATTCACTGCTCTTCCCCTGCTGCAGATATTCAAAGGGGTCGTAAAGAACAAAGACTCCAAGCCAGAGCCTCATCCGGAGTACAAGTTCAGCCTTAAGCACATGTTGCCACCTGACCTACCACTCAGCAAGGACAACCGGGAGTTCAACGTTTCCCTCCTGTTGCTTGATGCTGACTTTGAGGACTCTGGGACATATACCTGCCTGGTCAAGAATCCCAAAGAGAAGGATGCCAACCACAGCGGCACCTTTACTCTCAAAGTGGTGGTGATGTGTGAGTAGCAGCTGGGCAACGGACGCTGGCCTTGGTTCGGTCGTGCCCATTTAGAGGCAACCAACTGAGGCAGGCCTGTATTTTCCAGCTCCACAGTTGGGGGGGTGGGAACGGGACTTCCTCGGAGCCACTGGCTTGCTGAGCTTGGGTGTGGGGAAGCCCATGGCTGGAGGGTGCAAGTAGGGGGCTCCTTTCTCCCTGGCCTTCACTGCCTTCTCTTCCTCCCCAGTGGAGAAGGTGGACAACACACTGACATGGATCATATTGTCCGTTGTGGGTGGCATCATTGGGCTCCTCATCCTTATCATGCTGACCAAGAAACTGGTCCTCCTCATCCTCAAGAAGACGCGGAAGCAGAAGTGAGTGTGCTGCTTGCGCTGCCTCATACAGAATATGCGCAAGCCACGTGGCTGGCTGGCTCAGCGACAGCTGCCTGGTTCTCCAGACAGGAGGCTGGGTGTGGGAGCAGGCCCGGCTGGCCCTCCTCCAGGCAGTGGAGCTCCCCAGAGGCCTTTCTCCTGGACAACACGGGGTGGGGAGCCGCCTCTGCTTGGGACCTCCAGGGTGTAGCCAGGCTGAGCCGGTCTGTTTTCTGTCTCCTGCAGGGAGTGCCTTGTGAGCTCTTCAGCAAACGAGAACACGGAGAACGGGGGGCTGCCAGGCTCCAAGATAGACTCTAAACCAGCCTCCAAGGCCTGAGTCCCTGAAGGGCAGGTCTCTGGGGTCCAACCCTCCAAGCTCATCTGCCGGACGGGCAGGAGAAGCCCCTCTTTCAAATGACTGATGCTTGAGACACAACTATGTTACTCAACTGGCTGCAAACAAGCGCTGCTTCTTGGGAGAAACTTCAGAGGTGGGTGGCAAGACTGGCATGGCTCCTGTCTGAAGGATGGAGGGTTCTGGACGCAGGCTGAGCTTTGGTTTCTGTAGCTGCAGGAATGAGGCTAGATGGGCACTGGACCAAAGGCCTGATTCTCCTCCTGACAAGTCGAATATCATCAGCATTGGGGTGTGGGTTGGAAATGCTGCCTCCCTCCCTCCCTCCAAATGTAGAGGAGGTGACTGGAGGGGCAGGGCGGGGCGCTGGGTCTGCTCTACCTGCATCTTGAAGCCAGTAGATGCTCCCCTGCTGAATATTGGTTGCTGGGATGCATCCCTATGGAGGGGGAGGGGGGCGTTGCTGGAGCCATCGGAGGCCCAGGGGAGCCAAGCATGGGGTCCCTATCCTCTTCCGTGGTTCTTCAGTGCTTCAGGATGGAGGGTGGCTGCACCTGGACGTGGGTCTTTCTCCAGGCCTCCTCTTGGCAAGACAGCAGAGCAGACCTGCAGGGATGCTTCAAGAGACAGGAATCGTGTGCGTGTGTGTGTGTGTGTGTCTCCTTTGCATGGTCCCATGGTTTTAGGCTGCCCTTGCTCAATGGGAAGCTGGTGTCCAATGGCTCCCCTGCCAAGCTGCCGATCCTTCCCCCCAGCGTCTCTCCTTCACTTGCATGCTCGTTTCCTGGTCTCCTGGCCTGCAGGAGCTGGGCTTTTTACTGGAGCATGACAAGAGCATCACTGCTAAGGCCTTATTACCCTCCTGGCCCAATTTAACACCCCATCTATAGACCCCATCTATAGACATCTATAGGCAAGGGGGGGGCTGCCCAGGTGAACAAGATGGCAGGTTGGCAAGACACCAAGTCAGGATGTTTGAGGAGCAGCTGCATCCTGCTCAGCCCAGGACCCCCTCCCTCCCTGGCTCTCTGCAACTGGCAGCCCTTCCGGACCACCAGCCAGGATGCCCAGGCTGTTTCCCCACAGTTTATGGTGTTTCTCTGCCAGAGGAGGCAACATTTTTAGGTTTTCTTATTTATTCTGAGGTATAATTTGGGAGGGGGGGGGAGAAATCATTACCAGGCGTAGTAGCTGTTATGATTGTAAAAGATATGCCCCCTCCTACACGTACGTCAACTACATTCGCTACCAAACCTATGAGATGTTCCCAACCACCACCAATACACATGAGCTCTTACCAAATGCCCTTGTAAAAAAAACGTTCCCAGCAAGCTGGATTGACCCAGGTGGTGATCAGGAGAGGACTCAGTCAGGAATCTGTGGTCTATTTGCTTTTCTGAAAGATGCTATGGCCAGCAAGTGACCTTTTTCTGTCTTCTGTACAGAGGTGGATTTATAAACTGTACAGATGCAGATAGATAACTCAATAAGACGTCCATAACAAAGTACATTTATTGGTTCATCAGGTATCCTCATAACTCACATTTGTGATGAAGTTCTTCTTTAATGACCAATCCTTGGTATATCTGCCTTGTAGTAAAAGATGGTTATCTCCTAACCCATCTGGTAGCGATAGAAAGCAGCTGGCTCCAGGCAAGGCCCCTCCACAACCCAGTGAAGAACCCCAAGCTTTCCAGCTCTGCTGGCCGTGGAAAAGCTCCCTGTGCCTGAGGTACTCACCTGGTACCCTGCCCAGTTTCCCCAAATGGCCAGCCAATCAGACCCCAGTTCCTGCCTCAAAAATCTTGGCTTTCTCCGTAGTTTGGGGGCCCCCTTTCTTGTAATGCAGACATTCAACAATCCTTGCAATAAACATGGTTCTTCTCCTTAGTGTTGTGCTTCTTATTTTGGCAAAAACCCACAACAGTATATACTATATGCAGAGTTCTGCCTTTGGGGATCCTGGGGAGGAGGCAGACCCCTTGTATCCAGCACTGAGAAGGAAAGCTCTGGGGATGGGATCCCAGCTCAGCTGTCGCTGGATCAGGGGAAGAGGCAATGGAGGCTCTTGTCTGGAGAAGCCCAACCTTGCTGTTTATTCAAAGTGATTTGGTTGCTTGAGGTGAGCCAGGACTGGCCACAAGACACCCACGAGGCTAGCCCTCAGTGAGCAGGTTGAATAAAATATAGTTCTTTAAGCAGAAGAGGTGTCAACCCAAGGTACAAATGAGGGTAAGGGAAGAGAGAGCTTGATGCTTCGCATGAATCCAGCTGCATCCCTTTGGGAGGGACCTCGCCTCTTCCCTGGGACTCTTAAGGACTCCCCCCACCACATGGGAGGCAGCAGGAGACCCCCCCCCAAGTCCCAATCGCTGGGAAAGAGCTTGGCCTTGGCCACCCCAATGCTTCTGGGGAAGGCCCGGCTGCCTTCCGCGGTCTCAGAGAGCAGGGCTGCTCAGAGCCACCCGCCTTCCCCGCTTCTGCTGAACCTGAAGAGGCTCGAGGCGGAGGGCTTCGTGCAGAGCGAGGGAGGACGCCGAGGAGGACGGAGGAGGCCAGCGGGATCCATTTCCGGCCGGCATTTCGCCGCACAGTCCTCCGCCCTAACGCCGCCTCTTCCCAAATTTCCTACGGATCCCTAACAGAGTTTCACCTCCAGCCATCCCCAGCGGAGCTCTTCGGTACTCTCGACCCCGCTCCCTCCTCAAGGCGTTGCTGGGGGGCGGGGGCGTTCTCTTTCCCTTCAAGACCATCGCCAGGATGGACTGAATAGGGGGAGATGGGCGGGGGTCACTCTCCAGCGGTAAAGAAGGTGGGCAGAAGCAAGCTCTGGGTTTTGTTTGTTTGTTTGTTTGTTTGTTTTGTCAAGCGATTGTAAGATAACAGGTATAAGTATAAACATCATTATGAATACATGAAATGGAACGAATAAGAAACATAGAAACAATAGGACAGGGACAGTAGGCATGATGGTGCGCTTATGCCCGCCTCCTACAGGCCTCTTAGGAAAGGGGTGAGGTCAATAAACAGTCTGAGGTTAAAGTTTTTGGGGTTTGGGGAAGAATATTGGGGTTGGTGGGGTTCAGTGCCCGTCAGAGAAGCAATTTGTCTCACATTGGATTCCAGCCATTCAATCCATTGGATTTAAGCCCGAGCTCCAGTAAGGTGGGGATGATCTGCCTATCTCCCATCCAAGGCATCTGGGAGAGACGGTCCCAGAGAAGGTCCAAGCCTCCATTCTCCCTACCCCCCTGCACCGGGCAGTGACTTCTTGGCCAGAAGCTGCAGTTTGATTCCCCACTCCCACCATGGCTTTGGGTTGCCTGGGCAGCCAGGAGAAAGAGGCGGAGCCTCAGAGCAGCCTGGAGACCAGGAAGCAAGTGCGTTGCTAGGTGACAAACTCCAAGATTGGCCCCTGGACCAGTCATTGGGCTTGTGCTAAGAGGGCCGGACTTGGAGGGAGAGCCTCCCTGCGCAGAAGGATTCCAGGAGAGTCCCTGCAGCTGCTGCCGCTGCCGCTGCCGCCGCCGCCGCCATTGCTGAGAGCTCCCAGGGAACAGTTACTTCAAGAGTCTCTTGGCCAGAGCAGTTCAGCTGACCAGCTGCAGGCAACCCTTGTAGTCTGTAATGACAGGTAACGGTTGCATTTTCTGGGTTAGCTCCCCACCTCACCCCATGAGATGCAGGCCCCTGAAGATGTACCTATGGGTGGGGGTGGAATCCCAGAGCTCTGAGAAATAGCCGGGTTTCCACCTGGCTTCTTCTGGAGGTTTAGCATGGCTCTTCTTCTGGGTGGCCCTGATGGGCAAAGGGGAGAGAAAGCAGGAGGGCTGAGTGATGTTTCAAGGGCTTTGGCTCAGCAGCCTCACCCTGGACCTGGGTAGGTTGTGTTCCCGGGATTCTCTTCTGGCTAACGACATTGACTGTGCAAGGAACTGTCGCCAGGTGGACTGTGCTTTTTGGGTCTCTCAGCCAGTTGGATGACAGAAGACACTTTCTCTGAGGGTTCCTTGAATTTAGGTGATGAAACTTGGGGGAGAACATGTGCAGAAATTCTGGAGGATTTGTGATGGCAGTGGTTCATCAACAGGAGAAACAAATGGTAGACCTACAACAAATGCTTGCTGAGGGAAGGCTGGCCCACCAGAGGATGTGCTTAGATTTTGTCCATCTTGGAAGAACACAAGTGGCCTCAATACCTCCTCCTGGGTGGAGATGGCCCAGCCTCAATTATCTGGGTCTTCCAAGGTTGGCAAACGCAGCCATGTGCAAGTCTACTCTCAGAGGCTACTCAGAAAAGAGTTGACTGGGCTTGTCCCTTTCTGTCCTCTGCTTCTCCCCTCATGCTGCATCCCCAAGCCATGTCTGCCATGTCTGTTCAGGATGGAATCGAGGCCCTGAGGTTTGCAAACTCTTACCATTCCTCAAGAGGCTGGACCATTGCTAAAGGAGCACCTACTTGCCTCCCATTGGCAATGAAAATGCTATTTTATCAAGATTTACTGGATATCATTTTTCTTGCTATACTATGTGCTTAAAATTACATTTTCAAATGATGTAGTTTGACTTCTTGGAAGATTTCTCTTGAAAGAAGAGAAATGTAAAAAGAAAGAACAAAGAGCACCACTCCCCTGAAAAGACACCTGAGTTTACTTGGGAACTGTTTCATGCTTGATAAGAGAAAAAATATAAATATGAATATAAATCACCGGGACCTGATGGATTACATTCCAGAGTTCTGAAGCAGCTGGCAGATGTTATCTCAGAACCATTGTATTATATCTTTAAAAAATCCTGGAGCACCGGGGAATTACTAGAGGATTGGAAAAGAGCTGATGTAAAAAAGGAGAGAAAAGAAAACAGACCTAGGAAACCTCAGACCAATCAGCCTAACATCAATATTTGGGAACTATTGGAAAAATAATAATTAAAAAAACAGATTTGTGAATACCTAGAAACAAAGTTATAACTAGTAGCCAACGGGATGTTAAAAACAGATCATGCCAAACCAATCTTATTCTTTGACAAAATGCCTAAATTAGTAGACCAAGGAAACACTGTTGACATAATATACTTAGACTTCAGCAAGGTGTTCGACAAAGTAGACCACAACCTACCAGTACTTCTTGATAAACTAGAAAAATGTGGGATAGACAGCATCACCACCAGATGGATTTCTAAAACTGGTTGACAAACCATACTCAGTAAGTAGTCCTTAATGGTACTACGTCTACATGGAGGGAAGTAAACAGTGGGATACCACAAGGTTCCATCTTAGGACCAGTACTCTTCAATATCTTCATAAATGGCTTAGATGAGGGAATATCAAATTTGCAGATGACACTGAGCTGGCAGAAATAGCCAACATCCCAGAAGACAAATCAGGATCCCAAAAGATCTTGATAAACTTGAACAATGGACCCTATCCAACAACATGAAATTTTAGGTGAAGAAAAGAAAGGTTTTACACTTAGACAGGAAAAAACAAAGGCACGAGTACAGTGTAGGTGAAGCCTGGCTCAAAAACAGTAACTTTGAGAGGGATCTTGGAGTCCTAGTGCATGATCCTTTAAACATGAGCAAGCAGTAAACAGCAGCACCAAAACAGCTAATACAATCCTTGGTTGTATAAACAGAGGCATAGAATCAAAATCATGTGAAGTAATAGTACCACTTTTTAAAGCTTTAGTAAGGCCACACCTGGAATCCTGCATCCAGTTTTGGTCCCCACATTACAAAAAAAAGATGTTGAGACTTTTGGAAAAAGTGCAAAGAAGAGCAACTACAATGATTAAAGGCCTGGAGCACGTCTGCGTTCCAAGTGCTATTATTCCCAGGAATTTCTGCATATAAGAACATAATCGGGGGGACCTTGTCCTCTCTTTCCTCTCTTTCCTCTCTCCTTCGGTTCTGTTCTCCCCAGTGTTTGACTTTTGCGGTGCCTTCTTTCGTGGAGAACAGACAGGATTCTTTGGGTCTCTGCTTTGGGGAGAAAGAGAAAGGAAGGGGGGAACCTAGCTTGGAAAAGCTGGGTCTCCCTCCTCAAAAGTTTTCAGTCTAGAGTGGATGCTTGGCTCCAGTGGCTCCTGAGCACATCCATCCCCTCCCACACAGAGGAGGTTTGCATGTGCAGACAGGAGTGCCTTCTACTACTCTGCCCCTTCTTTTGGAGTCAGGTGCCCCAGGCTCAAGCTCAAGGGCCTTTCATTTGGCAACTGGTATCAAACAGCCCACCGCCTCATCTTCCCCAGACCTTACTGTTTTATTTGCAGGAAGAGAGTCCATCAGCACCCTTGGTTTGATCCTTGGTGTCAGCCTCTCCCTCTTGATCCTCGGAGTTCTTGGCTATGTCCTGCTCAGGTGGTACCGGGAAGGACCCTGCTGGGACAGTAAGTGGGGCAGAATGGAGACATAGAGGTAATGGCAAGGTAACTGGTGACCCTAAGACTTTAGGGACAATTGGCCAAGGAAGAACCTGACTGGGGAGATTTCCTCATCTCAGACAATGGTCAGCAACGGTGGCCACATAGACGGCAGGCTCTCCAAAGTTGAACTCAGATTTTTAAGAATGTAGCCCAATTTTGGGAGGGGGGTGGAGGGGAACCGGCCCTTATCCTTATATGATCCTGCAGCTGCAACAGTGAATGTGGGGGCTCCTATTGTATGGGGGGGGTTAGCTGTGCATGACATAGAGAAATGGAAAATATTTTTATTTTATTTATTTATTAAATTTGTGTGGGGTCCGTCTCACTATCGAAAGTCAGCTCAAGGGGAAAGACTAATCCCTCCACACAGCTTCCCGCTTGGGCTTGTTCCTTATTAAAACGGCAGAGCCTTAAAGAGGGACTCCATCGTCTCTTCTGTAATTTTTCTAGAGAAGAAGTATTAAAAATATGGTGCTCAGAATTTAACTGTCTGACTTGCTTGCCTTGTTTTATTTCCTTTAGGGCCTAATTTTGTGTTCAGGTTTTGTCACATCCGGTAAGTGCATTTCAGGAAGCTGCTTTGGGGTTCATAAGAGTTGCAATTTATAAAAATGTTTCCTGCCTTAGAAGTGTACTTTTGTTCTGCCTATTTATTTATTAGATTTCTGGGTTGCCCATCTTGTCTTTTTTTTGCTTTGTGTCCATTTCTGATGCTCTTCTGTGTTTTATTAATTTATGGGAGCTGCTGATCAGATCCTGGTTCACCTTTCCTGGAGATAGCCCTCGGAAGGGCAGGAAAAGGCAGCTGCACTCCCACCCCCATAGGCCAGCCCAGGCAACAAGCAGAAGGGCTGAGAGCCAGCCCTTCTCCAGGAGGCCGACCTTCAGGGCTGGCCTAATTCTTTGGAACTGGCTCTCCCCCCCCACCCCCCCGAATGGATGCATGTGCCTTTTGTAGTGTTATGAGCCATAACACTAAGTCTGCCACCAACATGCTTCTGCCAGTTGATGTGCCTTTGCCCCCTTTAGCAACCTGAAGCCCCTGGGACTGGAGCTGGCCCCTCCCTTCACCATCAGTGGTTCCATGCATGGAGCAGGAGTCGGCTATGAGCAATTTCATGAGAGGGACTGTAGGTTGGAGAAGTGTGTAAGTGACCCTGAGGCTCTTCCAGCATCATCCTGGCCCCGTTCCACAGCTGCCATGAGGATCTGAAGTGCTTGGCAGCAGGAGGGTAAGTTTTGGGTGGATTTGGACAACTGTGAGAGAGCAGAGATGTGTGGACATCCACTGCCCCCACCCCTTCTGTATTGCTCCTTAGTACCCCTACCAGACTGGCCTGAAGGTGGCTGGCCAACCAGACTCAGTGTGTGGTCCTCGGTGGAACTACGCCTACCTGGAGGGAACTGTGCAGTGGGGTCCTTCCGGGTTCTGTCTTGGCCCCAGTGCTCTTCAACCTCTTCAGAAATGACCTACAGGAGGAGGGGATAGAAGGAGCACTCACCAACGGTGGATGACCCCAATTGTGGAGGAAATTGCTAAAACTATGAAAGATTGAGAAAGATTTTGACAAATTTGAACCTCGGGCCTAATCCAAGAAGATGCGGTTTGGTGGTGAGAAAAGTAAAGGTCTGCCCTTAGGTAGGAAAAAGCAGACGGAGAAGTGCAGGATAGGGAGCATCTGTCTCAACCATAGTTGACAGGGATCCAGGATGGGCTCTGGCTTAAGCCAAAGTGAGCCGTGTGCAGCAGCTGCCAAAAAGCCAAAGCGGTTCCAGGCTGCCTCAACAGAAGGATAGCACCAAGGAAGTGACAAGGCTGCTCTATAATGCAGTGGCGAGGTCACCTTTGGAAGGTTGCATCCATCCAGTTCTAGTCACCATGATACCAAAAAGATGCTGAGGCCCCAGGAAGAATGCAAGGAAGGGGCACCGAGGATGAATCCCACGAACAACAATGAAGAAACAAAGTCTATTTACAATAGCTTAACCAATGTCTACGGAGGATCTCAATCATCCAGGTCATGGTTGTCCTAAAGGTGCTTCCCCCCCACCCACCCCCAAAAAAATCCCCCAAACAAATCTGAACAAGCCCTTTTGCTTCTTGGATGAGAAGCAAGAAATTTTCAAAGGAAAAAAAAATCAAGAAACTCCATCAGCTTTTTGGAAAAAAGGCACCTTTGGAAAATAGCTTAACAAAGAGAATACTTGAAGGGTGTCCACAAGGCAGATTTAGGGTATGCGTAGCACCTGAGGGTAAAGCGAGAAGCCATGGGTGGAAGCTAGATAGAAGGAGAGCCAACTTGGAAATAAGGATGACGTTTCTGGCAGTGAGAACTCTGAAAACAGCAGGGAAACTTGCTTCCTGGAGTAGAGGGTGCTCTATTGCTGAAAGTTTTCAAGAAAAGATTGGTCATGGATTATGTCCGAGATGGTATGAGGACTTCTGCCTTGGGTAGGGAGCCCCAAGGTCCTGCCACTTCTATGATTCTGTGATAAGAGCCCCTGAGAATTCAAAGCCATCCTGGAAACGATGCATGGGGTATGTGACAAAGAGCAGGAATAATATCTCCACATGTATCCTTTTCAGGAGGGTAGTGGGAGGAGCATGGGATGGTCCTGTGGATCGAGTCATGTGTCCTATTGGGACTTTAGGGGGGTAAGCTGGATTATTCAAATTCCTCCTTGGCTGTTTTGCGTGATATGGAATTGTCTGGTGTCAGAAATCCTGGCCGTGTACAGGCCTCTTCTGTGTTCTATAAGGTTACGGCACCCTTCTCTTTAGGCCAATATTCTTGGCCAGTTGCAGTTCAGAACTGGCTGCAGTAACAACCCTGCAGCAAGCCAACCCAACACCCCCACTGATGGAGCCACTGAGCAGCAGTAGTTGGACAATGGTCTGGACTCCCTTTGCTTGCTTCTGGGCTGCTTCTCTAGAATTCTGGATTCTCTGCAGATGGGGGTGTGTGTGCATGTGCACACATGTGCGTGTAAAATAGAAGGACAGGAGTGGCTTGCAGAGCTACTCTTTTAACAGAGGAGTATTCCGAGTAGGTTTCTCTGGCGCCAAGTGGCTCAGCCCATGCTTCTCTTTTATAGTGTGAGTAGCCCCCCCCTTCCCATTTCTGGGACAAATCCTTGCTTTTAAATGCTGCCAGAGGGAGGATGGCTGGTCCCTGTTTAGGACAGCAGGGGAAGGGAGTGGGGGAGAGGCTCCATCCCCCAAAGTCTGAATTTACCATCATGGAAATGCATTTTTTATTGTGCTGTGTTCTGTATTCTGTACAATGGTAGATTTTGTCTTCTGTACAGATGCAGATGGATAAACTCAACAAAACATTCATACAAAGTCTTTATTATTGGTTCACCAGGTATCCTCATAACTCACATTTGTGACGAAGTTGTTCTTAATGTCCAATCCTTTGCATATTTGTCTTGTAGGTAAAAAGATGGTTATCTCCCTATCCTTTTTCTCCCATCTTGTAGCGGTATAAGTAGAACAGTTACCACGAGTCCGTGAGTTCAGCCAAGAGGAGGAAACCTCCCCCAACCCATCAAGGGTCAATTTAGTGACCAATCAGGATTACAGATGTGGTCACGTGACATGGACTACATTTCCCAGGATACCCTAACTACATTTACCATGATGCATTCCCTTAAGGGAACAGCTCACAATTGCTACCTAACTATCCAATTCCCATACACTGGCTGGACAGCACATGCTGTGTTCAAGGTTTAATCCTGAAGGATCACATAGCTAAACAATATTTATTAAATAAGGCAAAAGACATTGGTAAAGGTAATTTAGCTGCATTTAAAATAAATTAAATAAATAAAGTTGGTTTGTACAAAAAGATTCAAGGCTTTTTAAGATGATCCTTTTGTCTTAGGCTACTGTATTAACTACAAAAACTCTATCTGATAGTTTGATTGTTGGCTTTATCTTAGTGGTTTCTTGTAAGTTTTTCACATTGTCTGAGTTGGGTGGCCATATAAATTCTTTAAATAAAGAAATACAAATAAATAAATAAATGAAATAAAATAAAAGCTGGTCTGGGGTGCCCCCTTTAGGAAGCTTGGCCTGGGAGGACAGCTGGGGGGGGGGCAGGGGGCGGGCAAGATTTAAGGTGGTCCTGTGAGTTGCAGCAGATCTGGGCAGCCGAGCCTTCCCCCCAGCCTGTTGCCCAGCACCATCCCAAGCCAAGAGCAGGATCTCTGTCCCCTCCTGGCTCTTTCTCCCTGCTTGAGTTCCTTCTTAGAGGAGGAACCCAGATAGACCTCCAGTTTAGGAATGGCTGGTCTTGGGTCTTGCAGGCATGCAGCAGGGTTACTGCAGGGCTCCTCCTCCTCCATCGGGGAAGTCAACCAAATTGGCAGCTCCTGCGGATTTGGGGAAAAGCAAAAGAGGGCAGGAGGAAGGGATTTCTCTGAGAGAAATAGATGGAGCCCCATTCCGGGGGGCGGGGGGGAGTGCTGGGGCCGGCAGCAAGGCACCTGTTTACCATTGGGAGGATCCCAAAATGCAGGTCTTGCTTCTGCTGGAGACCTGCATGCTCCCCTTTCGTAGCACAGCCCTCTACAGGGGCATATGCTTTCTCTCGTGGGCAAGGCCCTTTTCAGAAGAAAAGGGAGAGTGAGCCATACCACAGCTGCTCCTGCTTAACGACTGCCCTGTTCACCAACTGTTCAAAGCTACGGTGGTGCTAAAAAACTAACTTTACGACCAGTCCTCACATTTACATCTGTCGCAGTGTCCCCACAGACATGTTCTTTGCATCCAGCGAGCAGTTACAATTATCACAGGGTCCCATGGCCATGTGACCAACATCTGTCAGCTTCCTAGCCAGCTTAATACAAGCAGAGCCAATGGAGGAGCTGGCAGTAAACAGCCAGCCGGGGTCAGAGAGTGGTTGGTCCAGTTACCAGATCACTGGGTGAAGGAGTTGCTGGTCCCAGCTGTGCTCGTGAAGCCAGGACTTCCTCACCTCTTTTGCTTTTGTTGCTGCCTTTGGAACACCTTCTGGAACAGCTTCTCCAGGCTGACAGGCTGCTCTTTGGGAGAGTGCCAAGGTGGTCAAGGTTGGAGCGATGTCCAATGAAAAGAAGAGGCAACCGGGAGCTTTGCATGTGGGATCCCTCTCCCCTTCTCAAGACGGGGTCTCCCTTCTCTGCAGAGTTCTGCCTTTGGGGATCCTGGGGAGGAGGCAGACCCCTTGTATCCAGCACTGAGAAGGAAAGCTCTGGGGATGGGATCCCAGCTCAGCTGTCGCTGGATCAGGGGAAGAGGCAATGGAGGCTCTTGTCTGGAGAAGCCCAACCTTGCTGGAACTGACTTGCAGGGCGATGGCTATGGTCCCAAGACATCCGAGGCCGTGCTGCTTGGGAACCGGTCCACACGATGAAGAAAGTCCTTTGGGAGAGCAATCCCCTGCAAGCCAGGGGGCGCTTCAAGGAAGGTCTGCTTCAAGTAGCCAGTTGCCTGGCTGGGATGAGAAAGCGCCTCCCCATCCACGCTGGAGGGAGGCCTTGGGCAATCCTCCGGATCCAAAGGAGCCCCTGACTGTTGCTTGTACCCAGAAGAATGGGCTCGAGCCAGATCCTTGGATGGTGACCCCTCCTCGCCCAGGGGCAGTTGCTCTATTATCCCAACGCTGCCTGCCTCTTTCTGCGTGCCAGTCTTTTGACCCAGGTCCAGGGTGAAATGCAGATTGTCCAGGCTGCCAAAGGTTTCTTGAAGGCAAATGCCACTGTCTGCACTGCAGCCGCTGCCTTCCTCCAGCCCTCTGCCCTCTTCCTGCTGGCAGTTCTTCTCTGGAAGCACCGCTCCAATGCAAAGACTCCCCCTCTTTGCCAGGTGTGCCTGATCCTGTGGACCCAGGAAGAACAGCTGCTGGATGGACTCGGTCTCCATGTGCAGAATGTGGCTCTTGCTCTCCTCCCTCAGACCCCAGCAGAAGTTGTGCCCAAGGGGTGATTTCTGGTATGCAAAAGAAAAGAGGAGGGGGAGTCAGCCTGCAGAGTCTCCAGCCAGCCCAGCTAGTGGTCACTCCAGCTCTTCCAAGAATCTCACCCAATTCACGAGATTCTTCCCAGAAAGAAGATTCTCCGCCCCCCACACACTCAATGTCCTCAGGCAGACAACAACCCTTTCCAGGGGAATCAGCATGTACAATGGCTGAATCAATCAATCAATCAATCAATCAATCAATCAATCAGAATAGAGCTGGAAGAGACCTTGGAGCTGTCTGGCCTTGTAGCTGTGATTGATCATCCTCTCTTAGCTTCAAGTGAGGGCAGTTTTTTTGACAAACGGCTTGTAAGTTTAAAGAAAGTTGGGCAGTTTGACTCACCCTCTAAGACACAATTTCTTCCTTTACAGTTTTTGAGGGGCTGGGATTTGGCTTCTCCGAGGGCCATCTGGTTTTGGGAAGGGAGTTATTTTGGGGAGGGGGGTCTTACCAGGACTGAAGGCATTCTTGTGGTCTTCTTCGTGTAGACAGAGGCCAAGCCCAGTGCTGCACCCAGAATGCCAAGACTTAGAAGAGTCAGGAAGGCCAAACTTGGCGTAAGGACAGCGTACTCTGCAAAGGAATGTTCCCACACACGATTTATCAGGGTAGGCCATTCACCCAAGATAGGCAGTGCTGGGCAAACTGTGCCCTCTCACTCTGGCCACCAGATGTATGAGCAGTTGTGTAGGAAACAAGCCAACAGTTTGATCCAGAAAGACACAGACACCAAGAGTGGTTGTCATATTTAGGACAGTAAAAGAACTAGGAAGATCCTAATGCTGAAGAGCTAGATAAAGGTCATTATTCTCCCTGTTAGTCTTGGGCTGAGACCAATAGCGCCTTCTCCCCACTCGACCGGTTTCTAGTCTAGAAATTCCAAAAACAAATTTTATCTCAGAGCCACTCAGAGGCCTCCAGACTTTTAAGGAAAGGAGTAAGACCAGTGACTTAGGTAGGCCAGCAGAGGGCTGCCTCTAAGATGAGTTTCACTCTGTGTGTGAGAGAGAGAGGGAGGGAGACAGGGTCTGGCTTCCTCCTGTGCAGGGAGTGAGTGAGTCAGAGGTAGAGAGAGAAGGCTAGTGCTCACCTTCTAGCGGGGGTATTGAGACGCACTGCTCCTCTGTCCAGTCGGCAGCGTTTGGCAGGGAGGCCACCCGAGGCTTCACACTGATGCAATACTGCTCTCCCCCCAGCAGTGGAGGCAGGTCAAATTCCAGGCTGCTGTGGACATGCACAAGCTGTGGAGGAGAATGGGCAGAATCGTGTCAGGCCAAAGAAGCCTTCCCTTCCCTTCCCTACCAAGCTCAGGACAGGCCACTTGTTGTCGGGGCATGTGGCACCCTTGGGCTCCTGAGGGGTTCCTCAGCCGCCGCCATTCCAACTCCCCCAGTCAGCCCCACGGCTCACCTGGGCACTGGTGATGGCTTGAGGCTCACCTCCTGATTGTTGGACACTCTTCGGACTCGGGCCAGATATTCCCCCCATGCCTCATAGCTGCCTTCATAAGTGAGGTTGGCCCAGCAGCTGGTGGGACGCTGCAGAGAGACCCGGAGCTGGTTTCCGCTCCTGGAGAGGGTCACCTTGGACAGCCACAGAGTTGCTGGGGAGGAGGAGGTGAGCAGTAAACCTGGAGGAAGCCGCGAGCGGTCGCCCTGAGCAGCTCCCCCCTCCCACTTTCTCCTCCTGGGGCCGCCCCCGCCAGCCGGTTTGGCCCCCTCGGCCCTCCAGGAAGAGCCGTTTCGCGTCCCCGAAGGAGAGGCTCTTCGGCGGCCTCTTGCGCTACCTTCGCTCGGCGTAAATCGGCGCGTCCATGTCCAGGCAGAGGAGCGGTTCCCGGCTATGGCGCGCACCCGGGCCAAATAGTGAAACGCGGGCTGCTGAGTTTCGCAGGTGAGGTCACAGGAGTCGAGCGCGATCCGAGTACAATTGGCGGCGGCCCTCCAGCTGTCCTTGCCGACCCTGCGGGCGGCGGGAAGTGAAGCCGAAGGCTGTTCTGACCCGGAAGACAGGCAAGGGCCCGACCAGACTCGCCTCTCGCTCCCGCCTTGCCCTGCCCTGCCCTTACCGCCGATACTGCACCTCGTACAGGACCCCGCCGGCCGGTTTAGGGCCCGGTTTCCAGCGAAGCAGGTGATGGAAGACGCGGGCCTGGAAGCGCACATCCGTGGGCGCGGCAAGAACCCGCTCTCCTCCCGAGGAGACGGGCAGCGGCCGGGCGTCCTGGGTCCGGCACCCGCCCCTCCCGCTCGCCTCCTGCGGGTCGGCCGCTTGGCAGTCGCCGCGGTTGGCTCTTCCCTCACCGTGGCCCGAAAGACAGGAGAAGGCGAGGAACAGCAGCAGCAGCAGCGCCGACACCCACCTCTCGGCCATCCTCCTAGGCGTTTGCCGGAGGGCGACTGAAAGCGGAGCCTTTGCTGGCGTGCGTGGAGCAGCTGGCTCGGCTTTCGCTTCCTCTGGGCATTCCCCGCTGGCCCCCTTTTGGGGAAAGCCCCGCCCGCGCCGCTTCTCCGCCGCTTCCTCCCAGGCCCCGCCGGTTTTGCCGGAGAAGGAGCGCAATGATGAACAGGTCTGCGCTGGGGAAGGAGCAGCTGACGGGGCCGAGAGAACTGCCGGAAGCCCTTGCCCCCCCTGCCGCCCCCCCACGCTGCCCACCTTCTGCTTCTGAACTGGGACCTTTCCTCGCCTCTAGACGGCCCCTGTCTTAACGGGAGGGAGATGGGGAGTCAGTTTGGTCTAGTGGTTAAGGCACCAGGAGAGAAACCGGGCGCCGTGAGTTCTAGTCTTGCCTTAGCATGAAAGTCAGCTGGGGGACCTCCGGCCACTAGAGAGGTTTGGTTTCCGAGCGCCCATCCTGATTTTCAACGGCTCGGCCTTGGGATGTCCTCCCGTGGGAACTGCCGCCTTCCAAAGCCTTTGGGGGGAACTGCTGGGTTCTGCACTCCGAGGCCGTTTCTGATATCCGCCACTTGGGTCTCCCCTCCGCTATTCTCACTTGGGGCTGTTTCTGGACCAAAAGACCCGAGCAGGTGCTGGAACGCGAGACCGAATAAAATTGCGTCCAGGGAAACCGCCTTTCCCACCCTCTGGAATTGACTTGCTGGGTGCAGGATGTAGGAATTCCCCCGCTCAAGCCTCCGTCCTTCTCATTCTGCAACACTAACCCTTTTGGGAGGGCGGGCGATAAAGAGAGTGACGTCGGGAAGGGCTTTAGAATAGAGGCAGCTCGTTTCGTTTTCAACTCCCGGGTCAGGCGCCTCTGACTGGCCGGTTTTCCCAAGCCGGGCTTTCCGATGCGCAGAGGCTGCGTTGAAAGCGGCCTCTCCTTTGGATGAGTGGGGCACGCTCGGACTTCTTCCATGGCCCGCTTGAAAAAAAAAGGCTGCGTCCCTGGCGGGAGGCCCTCTCAGCTAGCCCCCTTCCACTGGACTAGTAACATGCTCCTCCGGCCCAGAAGCCTCCACCTGTGCCGGGCAATTGAAGAGGGGGAGATGGGAGGGAGGCATCTGCAGCCACAGATGCCTCCCTCCCAGGGAGAGAGACTCAATGCCCAGCCTCTTTCCAGCTGGAGTGCCTTTTCTGGTAGCCCTCCCAGCTGGCTGCCCTGTGTCAGACTAATCTCTGGTCAGCACAAGCTATCTGCGTGGTGTCCTTGACAATTGTGCAGGAGGGGTTTGTCCTGGCCTCCTTTTGGGATGTTTTCCCCTGAGTTTTGGTCCAGGGATTCTCTGGTGGTCTCCCATCTTAGCATTAACCTTGTTTAGTTTCTTCCAATTAATCCAATGAAACGAACAGTGGTCACTGAAGTCCCCCTCCCCCTTTATTGGCTTAGTCCCCTCCCTCACTGCTCCTGTTGGTGACCATTAGGAAGTGTATATTCCTTAGTTTAATTGTGCTGGATGCAAAAATAACTTCCTTAATCTTCCCTGAATTTCTCACCATTCAACCTCATTAAATTCTGGTATTATAAGAAAGAGATTTTCTTGGGAGTGAGAATGATTTTATAAATGTACACTGTGTTTCCATTTTAAGAAACAGAAACAGAAAAACCCCAAATGTTGTAATCGTTCTGCTCTGAGGAATTTGTTCAACCCACTTCCCAATTTCATTCATGTTCCAGTTTAGTTGTTCCCCCCTGAGAAATAGTCACAGCATCTGTGCACCAATTTGTTTCCGCCCCCTGCACCAGTAGCAGTTTTATTTTCAGTTCCTTAAAGGCCTCAGGACCACATCTGCTTTTTCAGAGTTGGTGAAAGAGGGGCTGGCAGTGGCAGATGCCTCCATTCTTCAGGCTTTTCAATGCAGATCTGGGCCTGTGAGGCTGGTGTTAGGCTTTGGAATGAGAAGCACCCGTTTATACTATCTGGAGCCAGGAGGAGGAGGAGGAGGAGGAGGACTGGGTTACTTTCAGTAGCCAAATATCATTGGTTTGTCATTGCTACAGACTCTTCCTGAGTTTAGACACTAGAACGGTGGTTCCAACTTTCAAAGGCAATCCAAGGCTTTGGGTCTCCATATCTTCGTGGTTTCCATGTCCTCAGAGCTTCCTGGCCAACAGCAGAGGTGGGTCTTCCTACCTAACTGCACATCACCCTCAATGACGCTTCAGTTCCTTGGCAATTTGCTGGTGTGTGGGAGAAGAAATGAGCGTTCTCCATCAGCAGACTTGCCCAGGAATCCACTCCAGACAGTTCGATGATCCTGGGCTCATCCAGAGAGTCATACGGATGAGTTCTGTAAGTGAATCCCCTGGATTCACTTGCTTGGGCTTTTGCTATGAGTTACCTTCCTCCCCTCCCCCTGGCATTGCTATGGGGAGCTCTTAAGTGGCCTCTTCCGAAGACTCCCCCCCCCCCCCAGCTTTCTGACAAGAAGCATGAGGGGCCCGTGGGTGAAAGCCCTCCAGCTGCAGGAGGATCCCCTGAAGCTTTCTTAAGGTCATTTGCCTTCCAGGCAAACCCAGACCCATTGTGGTGGGATGTTTTGTCCTGGTGCTGCCCTTGGAGACTGTCCTGTTTGCAGCAGCTTTTACTTGTTTGTAATGTGCCTATTTGCTTCCTTTTCTTTCCTAAGCTGTTGGGCATTTTGACGAAGGGTGAGGAAGTTAGGAAAAATGGAAGAAGTATTTTTTTTTCCTTCTAGGCCTCCAATCACCTCAGTTGCTGTCCTCTGTCCTATTCCAGGTCTCTTTCCTAAAATGTGGCATCCAGAATTGGATGTTATAGTCCAGCTGCAGTCTGACTAACGGGGAGTGGAAAGGAGGAGTCACTGCTTTTAATTTTTGATAAGGAGCTTGCCTAGGATTGCATGAGCCTCCTTGATGACTGCATCTTCTTAGTGGATGTTCACAATTTGTTCTAACCAGAACTTCTCCCCATGAACTGCAGCCCTCGGTTGTTTCTCCAACTACAGCCTTGCTTTTGAAGAAGAGTTGGAGAAGTTGGGAATCTTTAACCTGTAGAAGAAAAGATTACAGGGTATGTTATAGTTACCTCCAAATCTGAAAGATTGTTATATGGAAGTTTGGGTAGATTTATTCAAAAAAAAATCCAAGAAACTTTGGGCTTAATTGTCAAGAAACAGCAGCAAAAAAAAAAAAAAAAAAACCCTCAACAGCAAAAACCACCGAGGAGAGTGTCCTGTACCCACTAACTATCCCATTCCCATACACTGGCTGGACAGCACAGAGAGGCTTCTTCAGGAAGTAGCAAACGCCCTTTTGCTAGAAATGTGTGAAAAAAAGGGTAGATGGCGATCCAATGCCTTTGGAGGTGGCCTCTCACGCCTCTTCCACTGGTCCAGGATTCCAGAAGCGCTTTCCTGCCTACCTCTTTTAGTGGCACGCAATCTGGTGGGAAGTAGAACGGGTTGTTTTTTTCTTCTCACCCTTCCTCTTCTCCTGTGTCAGGTACTCCCTTTGGATGTCCTCCCTTGGGTGTGGCTGCCCTGATCTGCTCTTTGGCTGGGGAGACCAGCTCAGGGCAATGGCCAGGGAGCTTCAGAATGGAGGCGTGTTCGGCAAGACTCCCGTGTGAGGGTCCATTGACCAGCCAGCAAGAAAAACCCTCTTCTCTTGTCAAGGGGGGTGGAGTCCCCATTGGGAGATCAGAAGCCAGCTGCTCTCCGAAACATGGCAAGAAGGCTGAGCTGTGCAGAGTAATCTTTCAGGTCAGGCCAGTTTCTTCCCTGCCTGGCTCTGGAGGTTGCCACACACAGCTAGCAGGGAGGGAGCCAGGCAGGTAAGACAGGTAAACTTCCCACTCAGCTCAGTTGTCCCAGAGCTACATTGTGGGTTGGCTGCTGGCAAACCTGTGAATCTCCTACGTAGGTTTGAAGGAAAGCAGGGAGCCATGGACCTTGAAAGGTTGCAGTGATCCACCAGGGCTCCTGGTGGTGGGAAGAGGCCCATGGAACAGCCCCCATACCTGGTAAGTCAGCTCAGGGAGGGAGGGAGGGAGGGAGGGAAGAACCTGCTGATCACTGGAGTGATGGGATGTGGTCAGTAGACAATACAGATCTTCCTGGAATTGGTAGAAATGAGCACCAGAGAGGAAGGAGGAGTGGGCTGGAGGCTCCAGCAATCCTAGGACTGGGTGGCTTTCTCTTCTCCAAGGCTGTTCAGAGTGTGAGGGAGCCCCTCCTCCATAAATCCTGCATCCACAGTGCTGGGCAGCACTAAAGCAGGTCTCCTTGGCAAAGGCTGTAACCTCCTCCCGAGCCTCTTCCCTGCCCAGTGCTCTCATCAGCATTGGAGGAGGCTGGGGGGGCGGCGGGGGGGCAAGAGCAGATTGCAGGGTAGGCAGTCTTTCTAATCTGTGATTCTGGGAGAGCTGCTTCTTTCCTTGAGATACATTTCTTAAGAGCATTTGCCCCCCCCTTCCAATATTTGAGGGGCTGCCCCAAAAACCTCCAAAGCACCAGAAGGCAGGACCAGAAGCAATGGATGGAAACTAATCAAGGAGAGAAACAACCTGGCATTAAGGAGGAACTTCCAGACGGGGAGGACAATGAACCAGTGGAACTACTGTCCTCCAGAAGTTGTGGATGCTTCATCCCTGGAGACTGAACAGTCGCTTGTCTGAAATGGTATAGGTCTCCTGCTTGAGCAGGGGGTTGGATTAGCAGACCTCCAATGTCCCTTTCAGCTTTGTTCTGGTTGGTTGATTGATTGATTGATTGATTGATAGGCAAGGCCTGGTGCCAACCTCTCACCCAGCCCTTACGGAGGGCAAAAGCCTTGATCTGTAGTAGCCAAGGAACAGCAGGCATTCTCTGCCCTCCTCCAGTCCCAATCTGCAGAGAGGGGGCAGGGCTGGGTCACCGGGGTGGGGTCCTTTCCTCAGGCTCTTTGTCTCCCATCTTCTTCAGACAGACATGGTGGGGGGGGGGGCAGCGTGATGGCCTTTTTCATCATGTTCTAGTGCACTTTCTGAGAATTGGTGCTGCCAGTACTGGACGTAAAGCGAGCAGACGGGAATAGGCACACCAGCACATGGGCCGAAGCACTGGAGCCTTGGACCAAGGAACTTGTCCAAGTTCCCCCTGATAAATGTGCCTGATAAACTTAATGTGCATTATGCTTCAATGGCATCACCATCTGATATAATCCTAGTGAATTATATGATTTGACAATTTATGATTAAAAATAACCTGGGAAATAATTTCCAGATACATAACAAACAAATCCATTGTGGAGAGACTGAAGAGGGGTGGGGGTGAGACTGAATGCCAGCCCCCCCCCTCTCCCCCCAGATCCAGTGTGTTCTGCCCTTTGGGAAAGAGCAGCGTGGGGCAGGACGCAGAGCTCAGAGGCCTTAGCTGAGCAGCTGGTCTTTATCCAGGGCTTCAGGGAGGCTGGCAGGGGCCTCCTCTCTGCCAAGTGGAGGGGGGGGTGCTTGACTGAGGTGGGCACATTGGCCAGTGGGCTCTGGGATGAAGGTCTCTCGATATCCCTCCCCCTGAGCTCCTGGCCGGAAGGAATGGGCACGGCCAAGGTCTGCATTGTCCAGCCTCTGCCAACAAGCTGACAGGTCTGCCTGGAGGGCTCCACTCCTCTTTGGCCCTGGTGAGAGAGGGGGTTCAGGAATGGGGGGGGGGCTCCAACTGGCTCAGGGCAGCATCTCTGGGACAGTCCAGTGTCCTCCTTGCCCTCCCCCCATCCATCTCCCAGCCATGAAGGGAAACAGGGGCGGGTGGGGGGAGTGGACTGTTATCCGATCTCTTTCAGGGAGGGTTCAAGCCCGA
The DNA here is from genome assembly GCF_049901715.1 of Pseudonaja textilis. NCBI lineage: Eukaryota > Metazoa > Chordata > Lepidosauria > Squamata > Elapidae > Pseudonaja > Pseudonaja textilis. Next base: position 27,439,307 of record NC_141998.1, read on the forward strand.
CCATGGGACAGAAACGGATCAAGGGATTCCCCTTGTGGGTGATCTCTGGTGGGAGTCAGATGGCGGTGGGACCTCCATCCTTGCTCTCCTTGGCACCTTTCAGTACCATCGGCCGTGGAATCTTCTGGACCAGCTGTGGGATTCGGGCCTGGGCAGTGTAGTGTAGCAGAGGTTCCCTTCCTTTTTCTGTGGCTGGTTCCAATCGGCCTTGGGGGTGGGGGGTGGGGGAGGCAGAGCACTTCCTTTGGGCTCACAACTCTCTCTGCCCTCTTCCAACCTTTTGGCTCTCCTGGATTGCATTGAAGAAGAACAGTCTTGGGCAGCATATAAAATATATAATATAGTTAATTTATATAATGCATATAAATCACATAATAGTGTTGAAAGTTTACGAACTTGTGGGGCCGCATTTCTAGCTGTCCAGGGCTGCATGCAGCCTGCAGGCCAGAGACGGAATACCCCGATCTCCATGAAACCGCTGGGTATGAGGGATTTCATCCCTGGGGATGACCTAAGCGATGCCCTGGCTGCCCTTTTGCAGGGCCTGGGATCTGTGGGGGCCTGGACGGGGTGGGTGGGGGGGCAACAGCTTTAAGGGAATCCTGGTCAGAGGGAGTGGCTGTGTGCATGTAGAGCCTCAGGATCACCTTTCATTCTGGATGGGATGCAGACCTGGTGTTCACCCCATCACACAACATTTTTGTGGTGAGCCCCTTCTGGATCGTAAGGCCCTGTGCTTAGCCGCTCATGCCCTGGTCATCTCCTACTTGGATTATTGCAACATGCTCCACATGGGGCTACTCCTGAAGAGGATTTGGGAGCTGTAATTGGCCTAGAATGCAGTGGCACGAACAGTTTTGGAGGCCCCAAGCACATGTGAGCTGTGCTAGCTGCCGATCTTCTTCTGGGTGCAACACACAGTGTGGGTTACTACCTTCCAGCCATTGAGGGGAGGTGTCCAGGATACCTGTGGAACTGTCTTTCTCCAAAGGGATTGGCCCATCCCGGTGTGCTGGCAGGAGAGGCCAACTACAGATCCCATGAGCCAAGGAATTTTGGCTGCTAGGATCCAGGAGAAAAGCCTTTTCTACCATGGTTCCTGACCTTTGGAACATCTTGTCACAAGAACTAAGATTCTTTCTTTTAGCCTTTGGGAAAGGCCTTAGAACTTGGCTATGCTGTTGGCTGGAGGTGATCAGTGGACTAGCAGAGAAAGCACCCCACCTCTTTGCTCCAAATCCATGTTTTTTTAGTTCGTTTTAACTTTTTGTCATTTTAATATGTTCTTATATTTTAAAGTTTGATATTTGTATATATTATCATACTACAAGCTGCTCAGAATTTTCTGAAACGACAAGATGGGCAGCAAATGAATTTATTACTAATAATAAGGTTGCAAGTGAATCAGAAGCTGGGAATCTGGTCCTCCTGAGTGACATCAGAGCCCAGCGGCATTCCGGGTGGGCCAGGAGGAAGTTGCTACCTTGCAAGCAGCCAGGACAGGATGACTGGAGGCTGAGAGCCATACTGCTCAGCCCTGAGTCCTTTCGGACGGCTGGGGACCAGGCGGCCGTCCAACCAGGGACCTGGCCTGGCTGGGAAGATTCCTGGTGGAAGATTCCCCTGCTGGTGCAGCTTCGGTGAGCACAATACACACACTCCACATTGCTCCTTCTAAGGAGGTCAGGGCTCAGCCCTTTCAGAGCAGAAACAGCCAGAAGGAAGAGGCCTGGCCTTGCCTTGACATGCCCTGCCAATGGGGAACACAGCCTCTGGCAAGGATAGCACCGGTGTCCTAATTCAGGTAGGCAGCTGGAAACAGGGCTTCTCCAAAGGAGCACACCCAGTTCCTTGGCAAAGAGGCCTGCCCAGAAGCAGCTCAGGAAGAGTATTCTCTTGGCCTGTGGTGCCTCTGGTAGGAAGAGTACTTGGCTATGAATGGCAAGGTTGCTCAAGGGAAAAGAGGGGGCTTAGGACCCCCACTCCTGTTCAGATGATCCTTGGACATCTTTTCCAAATGTGGTCTTCTTTGCCCACAGGAAGGTCCACTGTCTTTTCAGGAGATCCGGAGCCCCGTTCTCTATGCCTTCCCATCTGCTGTCTCTCAAGTAGTCCCATCAGATGAGCCCATTCGAGGTGCCACCCTTGGACCTTATGCTACAGGAACCAGACCGAGCTCCCCAACCTGCATAGCTGGTGCAAGTCCAAGTGGTAAGAATCTGCAGGAACCTCCTAATGAGGGGGTAGAAGTTACACTGGGGGGGGGGCTAGTCCAACCTCTTGCAATAGGAAAGACCCCCTAAGCAGGGGACTGGGAAAGGTAGCATTGGGGGATGGGCTGAAAGAAACAAAAGCAGTCAGCTGGTTCTTTCTTATAGCTCCAGAGCCTCTTGTACCTCTGCTCTGTTGCACACAATGGCAGCTTCAGCAGTCCAGGCCTCTGGTGATGCAGAGGAAGGATGGAGGAAGGCTGAATTCAGCCTGCAATTAAGCCCAACTCTTGCCTGCTTCCCATCTCCCTCAGTTCCAGCCTGCTGGAGATTCCCAGAAGAGGGAATCTGTTCAGCCTCCCAGCCCTCAGTCTTTGACTTCTCCTACGTAGAGCTCTAAGCTTGTCCCACAACCTTCTTCCTCTCTCCACCTGCAGCTTCCTCCAGCCTCGCTGACAAGGTATTCTGGGGAATGGGCCCGAAGAGGGTGGTTCTCATCGTCTGCCTTCTCTTCCTCATTGTGCTGCTGGTTGCCCTCATCCTGCTCTGTGAGTTCTTCCGTTTTCTCTTAGAATAATAAGTTTGGAAGGGGCCTTAGAGGTCTTCTAGTCCAATCCCCTGCCCATGGCAGAAAACCCTATACCATTCTAGACAAATGGCTGTCCAATTTCTTCTTTAAAACCTCCAGTGATGGAGCACCCACAGCTCTGGGAGGGAAGCCGTTCCAGTGGTTAATGGTTCTCCCTGTCAGGAAATCTCTCCTTACTTCTAGGTTGGAACCTAAATGATCTTCCACCCATTACTTCTTGTCCTACCTTCTTGTTTTGCTTGCTTAGAATAAGAATAGAATAGAATAGAATAGAAGGGAAGGGAAGGGAAGGGAAGGGAAGGGAAGAGGAGAGGAGAGGAGAGGAGAGGAGAGAAGAGAAGAGAGAAAAGAATAGAATTCTCTATTGGCCAAGTGTGAGTGGACACACAAAGAATTTGTCTTTGCTGCATAAGCTCTCAGTGTACATAAAGAAAAAATAAAATACATTCATCAAGAATCATAAGATACAACACTTAGTGATAGCCATAGGTTACTATTAAGCAATCAAATAATCATACGAAACAAATAAAACAATATAAATTTTAAAGATACAAGCAATATGGTTATAGTCATAAGTGTGAAGAGATAGGTAATAGGAAGGATGAGAAGAAGAATAGTAATACAATCAATAAATAATTTGACAGTGTTGTGAGAATTGTTTAGCAGAGTGATGGCATTTGGGAAAAACTGTCCTTATGTCTAGTTGTTCTGGTGTGCAGTGCCGTATAGAGCTGTTTTGAGGGTAGGAGTTGAAGCAGTTTAGGTCCAGGGTGTGGGGAGTCTGTAGATATTTTCACAGCCCTCTTTTTGGCTCAGGGTGCAGTATACAGGTCCTCAGTGGAGGGCAGGTTGGTAGTGATTGTTTTTTCTGCAGTTCTAAATATCCATTGAAGCCTGTGTCGTTCCTATTTGGTTGTAGAACCAAACCAGACAGTTGTAGAGGTGCAGATGACAGATTCAATAATTCCTCTGTAGAACTAGATCAACAACTTCTTGGGCAGTTTGAGCTTTCTGAATTAGTGCAGAAAGAACATTCTTTGTTGTGCTTTTTTGATGATGTTTTTGATGTTAGGTGCCCACTAAGTCTTGAAATACGATAGAACCTAGAAATTTGAAAGTCTCTACTATTGATGCTGTGTTGTCTAGTATTGTAAGAGGTGGTAGCATAGGAGAGTTTCTCCGAAAACCTACCACTATTTCTACAGTCTTGAGTGTATTTAGTTCAAGATTGTTCTGGTTGCACCACAACTTGCAAGTTATGGTGTGCAGGAATGACTTCCTGGTTCTTTCCACCTAGACAGAAGTTCTCTGTTGATATCCGAAGGGAGGCTCAGTCCAAAGAGCCAGGTCTCTTTGGTGACCAAAGGAATTATCAGCACAGTTTCCATTTCTGGTGAGATCAGGTTCCATGAAGGAAGGAGTAATACTCACTCAACCCTGGGGTGAGTGGCCGTGGACAGTGGCTCTTCCTTGGTGGATCGGCAGTGCTCTGCTTCCCGGCTCTGACTGGGGTGAGGGACAACGGCAGGCATGCCTCCTTGCTTTTCTCTTGATTGTTGCAGGACAGGAAACACGGCTGGGTCCCTGGGAGGGAGGGCCAGTCTCACCCCTAGGATTACTTGGTCTTTTTGCAAGGGTTTTGCTGCCTCTTTCAAAGGCACCATCCTTCAAAAGCTGCTCTGTCTCCATTGTAGGCAATATTATCACACACCCCATACCCCTAACTCTCTTCCTTGTGCTATTATGGAGGAGTAGGGCGACCCTCCTTCTGTGAGTCAAACACTGGGCAGGGCCTTTCTGAGCAGGCAGAAGTCCAGCCTTTCCTCCTTCTCAGAGATTCACAGACCGTTCTCCTGTAGGGGCACTGGCTGAAAAAAGAAAGGGCCTATTCTGATACAGAGAAATGCATGTGAGTTGGTGTAAGTATGTGTCCCACATTTCCAAGGGGTGACTTTGCAGAGCCTCAAGGAGAAAACCAGGTTAAGACCTGGCTTCGTTGTTATTCCTACTTCCTGCCAGAAACACTTCCTTTTCCTTCTTTGTTGTTGATTTTGGAATCCCTAGAGGGAGAGAAGGAGAGAGAAGGAAACCAGCTGCATGCCAGTGTCTCCCTCTTCTCCTCTTCCTTCCCTCATACAATGGATGGACGCTAATCAAGGTGGGAAGAGAAGCAGCCCAGAACTAAGAAGAAACTTCCTAACAATGAGAACGATTAACCAGTGGAACCGCTTGCCTTCAGAAGTTGTGCGTGCTCCACCACTGGAACCTTTTAAGAAGAGGCTGTAGAGTCACTTATCTGAAATGGTACAGCCAGGTTTCACCTAATTTGTATTTGTATATTTGGTTTGTCCTGCCTCAGTATAAAACGTTACTTTTCTTTACATTAAATTTCATTTTGTTGATAGGGCCCAGTATTCAAGTCTGTCAGGATCCATTTGGATCCTGGACCTATCATCAGGGGTGTTGGCTATTCCTGCCAGCTTAGTGTGTGTCACCTGCATATTTCCTGAAATCCAAGTATACGATGTCCAGAGCATTTTGCTGCCTTTCTCCAAAGCTACTCAGAAGTGCAGTGTCCAGAACTGGCCAATGCAAAATAATTTGAAATGATTCATTATGTGCTTTGGAAATGATAGCTAATGCTGTGACACCTTCTTGAGGTGTGAGATATTTCATGAATGTGCCCAGGAATGGACGTAGATCATTTTTGGAAACCAGCACCTGATCCCTAGCAAAGGCTACTTGGATTTTGCTGATGTCCCACAAGCGTTGGGTCAGCAGCACATCTGGTTTCTGTTTCTCAGCCCCTTATGCCACTTGCAGAAGCAGCTGCAACATGTCCCTCTTTTTGTGCCCTTCTTGGAGATACAGAAGAGGGGAGAAAGAGGGAGGAGGTGAGAAAGATCCTCCTAGCAAGTTTGCTGCAACAGGGAAAGGACTTCCACACCCTTCCTCCTTCTCAGTCACTGGTTTTAATAGCGTGGTCAACTCTGAACAGATGAGAAATGAACAAACTGCTGCATTTCTGGGCCACAGAATTCCCTTTCCCCGGAATCGGGGGTGGTGGTGGTTTCTGCTAGTATCTTTTGCATTATCATATTTTACTTAAAGGCAAACTTTTACGAGCTGCAGCTGACTTCATCAGATATATATATTTTGTGGTCAGAAACGATGCTGCCAGACTCCATCTGATTTTTGGTTACCCTGGACTAACCTAGATCTCCTTTAAAACTTTTCCCCTAGAGATTCCTCTATGGTGATGCCTGCACATCACAATGCTAAGGAATGATCTCTGGCACAAATGCTGTTTCCCATGCTCTGCAAGAGTCTCTGGAGGGAGCGTACCTGCTACCCACTTCCTAATAGCAACAAGAGCTGGGAACTTGTTCAGCTGGCAGTGCCAATGCTGAAGAGGTGCATTTGCAAGTGCCGTGTGCCAGACATTCCTCCGTGCAGTCTAGACAGGACACAGTTAATCCAAAGAGTGAGAAGCTCAGAAGCTCTAATCAATGGTCTTTCTGAGAAGGGAAGCTGGAGCGACACACGAGAATTCCAACAAGTCCCTTATTGGTCTATTTCTCCCACTTTCTACGTATAGAGGGGCAGGAAGCTTGCCTCTTTTAGGGGCCACCTGCAATGGTTCCCTCCTACTCAGTGGTCTGGAGTCTAGATTCCTTTTCTCAATATAAGAAATAATGCCCCTACCTAAAAACTCACCTAAGCCTCCATTCGTCCATTGTTCTTGCTTGTATCCTATTCCCAGTTTTGTTCTGGCGATCCAGCACCGGCATTGTGTACAAGCAGCCAGCAGAGAGCTGCAGTGACCACGCTGTGCGATGTGATGGGGTTCCTGACTGTTCTCAGAGGAGCGATGAACTGGACTGCGGTACGGCCGGAAGGTTTTGGGGATCCAGAAGACGGAACTTGGGTTGAGAGGCTGGGAGGCTACTTCCCGCCCAGGAACGCCCATTCTGGTTCCATTCTCTTCTCTCCTGCTCTGCAGTGCGCTTTGGGTGGAACCAGTCCTTGCTCCATGTCTACTCAGGAGCAGACAGGGAGTGGCTGCCTGTCTGCAGCCAATCCTGGACCGAGGCCTTCTCCCAAAAGACCTGTCAGCAGCTTGGATTCCTTAAGTAATTCTGGGCTTCCTCGTAAGGTGGGGAGGGAGCCCACCGAAGGAAGAAGTTACTCTTAGCCTCTCGCTTGTCTTGCTGGTCCTGTTCCCATGCAGAATGCCCTGGGGGCAACTTTTCAAGCAGTGGAAAGAGCTGTTTGTGGACTGCACTCCTTCAGAATGATTCGGGGAGAGGGAGGGACTTGTTGTGAGGAAAAGACAGGGGGCTGTTCATAAACTGAGGATCTGGGGGAGGGAAGGCTACCTGCTGTGCCAGGGATGTTCACTTTTTAGTCACTGTCCACTCTTGGCCAAGCTGTATCCATGGTGGCCTGGCCTGCCAAGGGCTGGGGAGCTACTCCACAGCTGCTCTGTGCAACCCTACCCAGGAGTCCTTTAGCCGCAACTCTCTTCTGCCTCCCTAGCGCTTCTGACACAGAATACGTCCCTCTGGCGTTTTCTGGGAAAAGTCTTTTGGCTGGCGAGATGCGAAAAACCCTTCAGCAGAGCCTCAACAGGTAATGGGCTGCTGGGGTGAGGTGGTGGGTTGGAAGGAAGGAAGTCCCCTCCATTGTGACCCCTTCATCCTCAGCTGCACCTGTGAGAAGTCAAGGTGAAGGGACTCACCTGTCCCTCACTGTTCTCTGCAGCTTTCCTCTGGCTGGGTGCTCGAGGAGAAGAAGAGAGAAGGTCTTTCTCCCAGGCAGGCAGACCCACTTGGGGATTCTGAGTGCTCCCCTTGGCTGGTGAAAGACTCTGCTGGCTGCAGGCCCTGTTTCTCACTTAACCTCTGGCTTATTGGTCTCCTCTATAGCTCCCAGTGCCATTCTGGAAAGCAAATTTCTCTCCGATGCACAAGTAAGGAGGCAGAAGAAGGTGGGCCTGGCTCCGACTCCAAGGGAGGGGCTTTTGTACTTCTGCGCCCTAGTTGAGGAGGGATGAGGCAGTGCCCTAGGGCTGACCTGCTCAGGCCATGCCCAGCGGCACTCTTTCTCCTCCTTTCACAAGCTCCTATCTAAACAGATCAAAGCAGCATGCAAAGCCATGGCCACCGGGTGCCCCTGCCTTCTGGGGCAGCAGAGAGAATACTATATGGGGCAGAAACCTAGGACATGCACGTCGCCTGGGTTCTGCATGGGGCTGGGAGCTGGGCTGGGAATGTAGAAGGAAGACTTGGTTAATGAAAAGAGGCCTTGCCTGTACCTCCAGATGGATTGGTGTGGTGCATGTGTGTATTGGGGGTGGGAGGTGGGGGCTTGTCTGAAGTTTTTGGATGTTTCTCCCTGCAGACTGTGGGCAACGGATATCCGGCCGCATTGTGGGAGGCACTGAAGCTTCTGCCAGTAAATGGCCTTGGCAAGTGAGCCTCCAGTATGGCTCTGCTCACATTTGTGGTGGCACTATCATTGATGCTCAGTGGGTGCTGACCGCAGCCCACTGCTTCTTCATGTAAGGCCAATCTCTGGATTGACTGGGGAGGGCGGTGGGATGCCTGTCGAAGGGAAGCTCCCTATCACGATGCCTGCCAGGAGGCGGCCAGGCTACTCCAGAAAGGCAGGACTTCCCATCTGGGGCTCTGTCCGTTATCCTACCCACCATTTCTTGAGATCCAGCCAAAAAATGAGGACAAAAAGCTCCCATAACTAATTCTCATCGGCGTCTTCTTCTGGATCAATTTGCTGACTCAATTTGAACAATTGGATTGATTTTCCAAAACAGCCCCCTATACAGGATCAGGGTGGATTCCCATGTCCCTCGTCTCAGAGGGGTCTCCCCCGGATATTTACGCCCTGGGCAAAGGCAGAGACACCTGTAACCTTTTGCCTTTGGACTTTTTAGAAACAGTGTGAAAATCCTGGATGAATGGAAGGTCTACGCTGGTGTCTCTGACCTCAAGCAGACGAGGGAGGGAATCCTGGTCTCGGAGGTCATCATTAATGCTAATTACAGTGATGATCATGATGACTATGACATTGCCCTGATGAAGCTCGCGCAGCCCTTGGTCCTCTCAGGTGAGGTTCTTGGATGCCTCCTCAGCTCCGAGGCCAGCAGGGCCCTTTGCCTTTTGTTCAAGGAGGGGCTCACTTGCTTCTCCCTCTTTTCCAGCCCAGGTTCGCCCAGCCTGCCTCCCCATGTCAGGCCAAAGGTTTCTTCCTGGGCGGGGCTGCTTCATCACAGGCTTTGGCAAAATCAGTGAAAATGAAGGTAAGCCGGGCGAGCGGGCCTCACTTGCTAGGCTGTGGCACAGAAAGGGTGAGCTTCCCTCTCGCCGGACCTGTCCCGAGTTGCCTGCCAATATGCTATGGGGGTGGGACGGGGACTCCTTAGTTATCGTGAACTTTTTCTATTGGAGATCCCATGTCCCAATTCGATTCCAGCTCGGGAGGCTGAAGGGTGTCCAGGGCTCTCTTTTCATCACATAATTTTTGCCTTTTGCAGAGAATACATCGCCCAAGCTGCGGGAAGCAGAAGTGAAGATTATTGACTATCGGCTCTGCAACAGCCGTAACGTGTACGAGGGGTTCCTGACCCCCCGGATGATGTGTGCTGGGTTTTTGCAAGGGGGCAAAGACTCTTGCCAGGTAAAAGAGGTTCTCTTGCCTGACGAGAAAGTGGAAGAGTTCTCCTATGCAACCTTAGGCTGATGCAACGAGTTACAAGTCTGGCTGGTTTTAGTGACCTGTAAATTTTCCCACACCAACTGAGACAGGGATAAGGAAAGGTTATTGGGAAGATGGTAGCAAAAGTCTTCCAAGAAAAGAAAGCTGCTCACCCAGTCTGTGGTTCCACGTGAGCTCCTTGAAAGCAGATCCAGAACCCAAACCCCAAGCACAGTCCCTGGGCAAGGAACAGGGGAGGCCTGGAAGGGATGGCCTCAGGACACAGGAGGTCAGGGAGCAGGAAAGGGGCGTCTGGAGGACATGCTTCTATATGCCGTGTTCCCAGTTAGAGCTGCCTCCTTCTCTCCTGAGGACTCCAGTCTCCACCGCCTGTGCCTTGTTACCTGGTGGCACGACTGTGGGCTTTGGCCCTCTCGCTCCCCGAATCTGAAGCCACATTTTGCGCTGAGCCTAACTCACAAGGGCCGAGCAGCCGCCTCAGCTGGAGACTCAGAGTCCATCGGAGCTCACAAAATCAGAGGGGTCCATTCCTGAGGCACCCCGGGAACAAAGGCGAGGGGCCTCCCTTCTGGCAACCCTTCCTGATATCTTGCACGCTTGCAGCGGACTTTTGAACTTGGGAGAGCCGTTGCTATTGTGGCCCCCAACACTCCTTCTCCCCCCCCCCTCCAGTGGGATGGTTCCTTCAAATGCAGAATTACCATTGCTGTTACATTTTTTTCAGGAGAAAACCAGATTTTTGGCACAGGAAAGTTAGAGGGAACCTTGTTGATGGCACACCAACACACAAGAACAAAAGATGAAAGGCCTTCTCCTTGCAGGACACACAGGCACCCTCCACTTTGGGCTTTTGCTATGAAACCCCAATTCTGGGCTTCCAGTGATACAAACTACCAAAGCCTGGAATGCCAGGTGGGGATTATGACCCTTAGCTCTCTAACGCCCGTCTCTCTTTGCCTAGGGTGACAGCGGTGGCCCCCTGGTTTGTCAGGACAGTAATCGATGGTACTTGGCTGGGGTCACCAGCTGGGGAACTGGCTGCGGCCAGCGAAACAAGCCAGGTGTCTATTCCCAAGTCTCCAAGTTTCTTGGTTGGATATACAGCCAAATGGAGGTAAGAGGGTCCTTGCTCGCTCGCAAGGGGGAGTTCAGGTGGCATGCAGAGGTTGGAAATGGGCATGGAAGGAAGCTAGGGCAAGAGGGACACTTGCACCCTCCCCCCTGACGGGCTTGATGACACATGGGGCAGAGGCAAGCTGAATTGAGCCCCCCCACCTGATGTGGCAGGGCTTTGGTTTAGGCCTTGGCTGTATTTGGCATCCTGCAAGCTGCTCTCGGGGAGAAGCACCGAGGAGCCTCACCTTCCCTTTCCCAGGGGACATCCGAGCACAGAGCCTCCTTTCCCTAGGCAGCTATCAGGGAGAGGGAAATGACTGTGGCTGGGAACTTCCCCTCCAACTCAGATTACACATAATTTGGCATCTAGGCTTGTCCAGGAATCCCTTTTTCCCCCATCTTGCCTTGCAGAGTCAGACCCCCTAGAAGAGGACGACACGCGCAGCCCTTTCTGGAGAAGTGGAACGAGCGAGCTTGTGAAGGCCGGCGACTGCACCTCCTTGCCCTTGGGCCACAAGGACAATGGTGGGGCTGGGGACAACTGGGCTCTTCCCAATGTTCTCAGGGTCCCCCAGTCTGCTGTTGGAACCAGTTGGGTACTCTGGTTTGAAGGGTGCAGCTGGTGCTGGTGCTGCTGAGGCTGGAGCCAAGTGCTTGGTGAGACCCGCCGGGGCAGGGTGGAATGGCCTTGCTCTATGGGAGTGCCCTTCGGATCACATGGAGGCACCAGAGAGTACTGACCATGGAGCCCTCCGCAGATGGCACAGGGCCAGCTGCAACCCTTCCTAGGGCAGGATCTGGCTGGCAGCACTACAGGCCCCTGGAAACTGGACTCGCTAGGACAGCCCTTTGCTGCCTCCCCACTTCAGGGCTTCTCAACCTTTGCCTTGGCAGCCCACTGGGACCCCCTTCTCCCCTGCAGAAGAGGGGGAACTGCACGAGGAACATGCAGGCATAAACCACCCCTCCTGTTGATTTTCCACCCCTTCCCTCTCCGAAGCCTTTTCCTGAAAAGGAACCCCTTGTTTGCTGAAAACAGAACTGCCAGCCTGGGCCTGTTCATTCTCCAGATTCCTTGCCCCAAACGGCTTCTCTGAATCACGGTGGCAGCTGCTCCTTGCTGCCTCCTCTTCCTCCTCCTCCTCCTCGTCACCTTCTCTCCTCTCTCCTTCTGCGATGGCTGGGAAATGGCCTCTGACTGCTAAGGCAGAGAGGGTCTTCTTGAGCTCCACTGTCAGCAGTTCAGGGGTTCCCTTGCACATTGGCCAGTGTTACAGCTGGAGCCAGCCTGGAAGCCATTTTGTGTTTGTGCACGTGTGTGTCAGATTAAAGGTTCTAAGACAGGAGGAAAAGCCAAGGAGGCAGAAGCAGCCCAAAGGGACCCCTTGCCTCAAGCAGCTGTGGCCAGCAGGGCTCAGGAGAGGCTCCCAATCTGTGTCCATCCAGGCCCTCCTTTGACCAGATCCAACAAGACAGGCAATGACTTCTTCTGAAACCACATTTAAGTGGGGAACTTTAGGGTGTGACCTTTCCCCATCTGTGGCCAACCTAATGCATCTCCTAAGCAGACGGTGTGGATGTAGCTCTCACTGTTCTGAAAGCTCCATTTGGCTTTCTCCTCTGGCTTTGCTCCCCCACCCCCAGTAAAAAAGTCACACACTGGTCAAGGTACAGGGAGGGGGGGGGAGAGCATGGGGACCCTGCCTGGGCTTCTCTAGGCTGCTTGCCTGCCTCTCTGCCCACACACCTTCATGTCCACCAGCCAGGTCCTGGAGAACTGCAACTGACCAGCAGCAGGCACCACAATTTCAGGCTTCAGGGGTGTGGGAAGAAAAGATTAAAACCGGCAGCTAGAGGGACCCAGGCAGTCAAGCAGCACCCCAGTTCGCCCTCCCAAATCAGAGGAGGCAACCTTCCCAGCCCAGGCGCTGGACCCTGCAGGGAGCTAACTCAGGCCTCCCCGCTGTCAGATGGCAGAGCTGGCAACAGGTGGAGTCAAAAATCCACTTTCTCTCTAGGCAGAAAGCTGCCTCCCTGGCTGCTGCTTCCCCCTCCGCTGCAGGAAAAGTCCCAGGCAGGGAAGGCTATATCTGCCACCCCGCCAGCCTTGCTCGAGAGCCTCGGCTCAGGTCTGGCCGCCTGCGCTGACATCACATGCGGAGAGGGGGGGAGAGACCCCCGACCCTGCCCGCGCACGTCGAGCGCAGCCAGCGGCCGCCCGCCTTTCCTCCGTGCGCGCGCTCGGGTCTCCGCTGTCGCCTAGCGCCTGCCTTGCTCCCCGCCGAGCGCGGCCATGCCCGAGCCCCTGGCACGCCCAGCCCTTGCCAGCTACGAGGGGACGCGGGCTTGAGCCGAGCCACAGCCGCGAGGCCTGGTGCGCGGCCTTTCCCTCTGCGGACGCCGTCTGCCCGGGAAGCCCCCCGAGGGGAAGGTAGGAGGCGAGACGGGAGGAGCCCAACGGCCTCGCCCTTTCCCGCTCTCGGCAGCTCGACGACTCCGGGGCTGGGTGCGCGAGGCGTCCCCCTCTGGGCGGCGGGGGCCCTCCGTTTCCCGCGTCCGAACGCCTTTCCTCCGAGTGCGCAGTCGGTGCGTTCAGCTGGCGGCGCTTAGACGGCTGCACTGGGAAGGGGCTTCTGGGCACGTGCAGGCTGCCGCCAGTCCGCCCGTGAAGCAGGGGCGGCGGACCTGCCGGGCAGGCGGCTCCTTCTCGCCGGGGGGCGCCGTCCTTCCGCAGCCCGCCCTTCTGGCTTGCTGATGGCGGCCCCCGCCCTCCCCTCCAGCCGCCCGTCCGCCGTCTTGCGCTCTCCCCGGTCGTCGGGGGCCGGCGGGGTTGCCTGGTGACCGCTCCTCTCCCGCCCTGGAGCGCCAGGAGCCTCGGCGGGGAATCGCGCGCTCTTCCCCGGGACAGCCGGGACCCCTCGGAGGACTCCCGCCCGCTCTCCAGGGTCGCGCGGCTCGGCCCTGGGGAGGCGCCGGCTCTCGCCCCGCGCCTGCCCGCCCGCGCGCGCGCGCCACGACTCTGGGCCGCGCCTCGCCTGCTTTCGGCCCAAAGGGCTGCGAGGGGCGGCGGCCTGTTTGGCGGGCGGGGCGCGCTTTGTTTACGGGCCCTGCGATGCTTGAGGCGGGGCGGGCATGCCGCCGCCTTCACACGCAAAACATCTTGCGCAGGCGCGAACGTCGCCCCTGCTGGGGTGGGGCGGGGGGAGGCCGCCTCCGTCGGGCTTCGAGGCCTTCCCGCTTCTCTATTCGGAGAAGACCCAGCGCGCACCCACCCTTGCCAGACAGCTGGGACGCAGCCGCGGCGCCGGTCGCCCGCCAGGCGATTCGCTTGGATGCCGAACCAGAAACGGGCGGGTTGTTTCGTCGAGCAAAGGGAGGGCAGGCGCGCATCCTGGCCATAGGCGCCGCCCTTCGAGGGGGCCCAAAGGACGCCTGGCGGGCGGGGGAGAAGCGGCCAAGGTCGTGCTGCTCGGCCCGGCCAGGAATTCTCCACCTTCCAACTGTGCAGCTGGGCTAGGAAACATCTGGGGGGGGGTTGTCATTGCAAGACCCCAACCTGAAGGGCGGTTGGCATCGTTAAGAGAGTGGGTGGGTGAGCTTTGGCCTTCCTCTTGGGACCCCTTTGGTCTTCACCCAGGGAAATAGTTGTGTGGCAGCTCCGTGGGATTTCCCACACCCTCCCTTCTGCGGTGGAATAATGCCAAGAGAGAGCCCCTGATGGGTGAGAGATGCCCTTGCTTCAGACGTGCATGAATGGCACTCTGCCCTCTTCATCTGTGCCCAGAGGACCGGCAGCCCACCAGCTGCCCCAATTCTTGAAAGCACAGTATGATTCGGACCCCCCTTGGCAAAAGGGAGGGGAGGGAAGGCTTGGCTCAGAACCTGGCAGTGCTGTCCCTTCATGAAGTGTGCAGAGAGGTGGTCGCCTTCTAGGTGCTGACCTCTGCAGCACTGCCTGCCAGACAAATGAACAGGCCTTACTGTTGGGGGAAGGAGGCCTCCACCAGGTTGACCAACCTCCTGGTCTTGGAATAGCTGCCTGCGTGGGGTAGTTAATGCCAACTGCACCATAGATGTTTAACCTGCTTTGTGATGGCTTTGTGCATTGGCTTAAGAGGGCTGTTTGGTCAGGGATAGGCAAGGGAATGCATGGCCGCCCCTGGGCCTGCCTGTTTCCCTAACAGGCATTTCTCTGCCCACCTCTGCTTTTTGGCCCACTGATGGTCCAGATCCAGAGGGAGTTGGCTGCATCCATCTGGGTTACAGTACTATGTCAAGTTCCCAGAGCGTAGCTGATCGTAGCTGTGGTTCATTATGTTCAAAAAGCCCTGGCTTGCTTAAGCCAGTCTTGGTTAACGAAGCAGTCCATGGCTCTTTGTTTTGGCCTTGAGCTGGTTGGCTATTGGTTGCCCCTCAAGGTGATCATCTGTTCTAGGCCCTGATCGCGTTGCGTGGTGGGGGGAGAAAGTTAACTGGACGAGGCCTTTTCCAGTGGCCTCCATGGTGTCAATCCATTAAAATGGGGACAGAAACTGCTGATGTGGGCTGTGGTGCCTGAATGATGATGAGAGATGTTTTGCTGACTTCCACAACATGGGAGGGGGATTTAATTATTTATTTGTACCCTGATTTTATTTGTACAAATATTTTTACAAATAACTCAAGATGATGAACACATCAAACATACCTTCCTCCTATTTTTTTCCACAAGAACCACCTGTGAGGTGAGTTGGACAGAGAGAGAGATTTGCCCCAAATCACCTACCTGGCTTTCACGGCTAAAGCCAGACTGGAACTCAGTCTCTCCAGCCTAGTGCCTTAGCCATTAGACCAGCTGGCTCTCACGGGGGTGGGGTGGGGGCAGGAACGGCTAAAGATGTGGGCCAACGTGGCCGTGAGAAGAATAGCTTGCTCTGGTTCTTCCTTCTGGCATTGGGTGGGCTAGGATGGAGGCCAAACAGCCACTCCGTGGGAAGGAGGCCTTCTTCTCCCTCTTGCTAGGACTCCTGCAGTGGACTCTCCTGTCCTGAAAGGCCCAGCTGCAGAGAATGCAGAGCTTTGAAGCCTCTGGAGCAAGACCCTGAAAATGCTGCTCTCGGTTGGCTGGGCTCCTGCTGCACCCGGACTAAAGATTTATTCCTCCAAGCTTTCATTCTGGAGAGAGAGAAGTTCACAAATGAAGGCGAATCTACGTGGTGTCCAAGGATGATGTTGCGGGATCCAATCAGGATCAGTCACTGGGACCAGAGATTTAGTTTTCTGAGCTTTCAGACCGTGCTAGAGTCCATCCTCGGGGAGCTTCTCTCCAGCAGACTGTGCTTTGGGCTGTTCTCTGTACGTTAAGAGTTGCTGGTCCCACTAGGGTTGTTAAACAAGGACTCCCTGTAATAAGATGTCGATGAAGGTCTGGTCACTTCTGGGGTCCCTCAAGGATTGCCGTAAAGGGTTCCCAAAGGTCCTGTTGCAACTGAGCTGTTGGTACTTGGTGGGAGCCGTTTGGAGGCTGAGATGGACCTGGGCACAGAAGTCGCTCCTTCCTGGATTGGACGCCTGACCCATCAGCCAGCGCTCCCAAGAAGCTCTGTAGCCCCCAAGCAAACACTTCAGGCCAGTTTTCCTCAACCTTCACAAATCAGCCAATTCTTTTTTAAAGTCAGAGAAACTCTTACCCAGCATCACACCTCATGATAGCAAATTCCAAAATTTAATTATGTATTGTGTAAAAATATTTTTGAAAGTGAGATGGGTGGTACCTAAAATCTGACAAATAAATGAGAACGTTCTCTGAAAATTTTAGCTTTTGTGGCAGTCATGTTTACATAGCCCACTACTTTCCCCAAAAACTTAATAAGTACACAAAATGGTAAAAACACATGTTTTAAAGAAGCATTCCCTGTTTTCTGCTAGAAACTATGCAGTAACGCAGATCTTTCGGCTTCCTCCTTAGCTTCCAACATGAGCTGCCCAGGGGACTTCCAGCTATGATTCCTCCAAGGTTTCTGGAAGAAAAACAGCAGCAGCCTGGAAGGATGCTCTGGGTGCGCTGTGGTTAGGTGTGCAGTATTGCAGGCAAACTCTGCCCACAGCCTGGAGTTCAATCCTGACGGGGCACAAGGTTGACTCAGCCTTCCATCCTTCTGAGGTCTGTAAAATGGAGATCCAGACTGTTGGGGGCAATAGGCCTCAACTACCCAGAGTGCTGTAAACAACTGGGGGGTGGCATACAAGTCTTAATTGTTATTGCTATTGGTATCACCCAAGGTCATTAGTTATTATTGATTGTAATAAATTTTAAAGACTACTATTATTAACCTCTCCCCTGATGAAATGTTCCAGAGCAATCAAACATTCACCGGCTCCTTTGTACCATTTTGGAAGAGCCTGTCTGCTAGCAATCGGCACCCAGATGAGCATGGATTAATTCCAAGATTAACATCAGAGCAACAATCAAGTAAACAATAGCCCAATCAAGCCAACAATAAACAGACCGACCAAACAAGATTCTCCCACTAAGACTGATGGGCAAGCCACTGAAATATAAACTGAGAGCAAATCCCACTCCTTCCTAGCACCGATGGTGTTGCTAGTTTGGGTAATGAAACATCTGCAAGAAAACAACTGAGCTCAGAGAGTGCCAAAATCCCTTCATTTCAACCCTGTGCTGCAAATATTTTCCTTCGTTGATATATGCAAAATATTGCATGGCCTGCTAACTCTCGTCCTATAGGGGCCTGGTCATAGGGGAGGGACAGTCAGGTGAATCATTGAGGCAATTGAAGGGGGTTGTTGCTGGGTTCCCTATGATAGAGGCCCCTGTGGCATGTGCCCGAGAGCTGCTGCCGGTTCAGGCCCATTACACAGAGGACGCTTGTTGGAGGCCAAGGACATAAGGAGCCCCAGACTTTTCAGGCAGTCCCCAAATGTGGAGGGGTGGGTGGGGGGTGGCAACAGTTGCCTTTGGGCCGGGTGCCCTTTGGGAAGCCTTGCTGCAGCAGCAGCAGCACCCGAGGGCCCTTGCGCTGTCCCTTCGTTGTCTCCCAGCCGCTGCTGAGGCTGCTGTGCTGAGCTTTGCCTTCTATTTTGGGTGGGGATCCAGAGGGCAACAGGCAGGTAGGCAGCTGGAGGAACAGGATGTGCTGCTGGCTGGGCTGAGAAGTGACCTGGGTCTGGACTGGAGGATGCCTCTTTGGTTGTAGGGCTCTCTTTGGGGGCGCTCGGGTCCCTTCCTTGCTGAGCCAGGAGGCTTCTACGGGTTGAGGCAAAGTGAGGAAAGATGGCTGAGAAGAAAGCTGGGGGCTCTCCCTGGACCTGGGATTCAGGCAACAGGCTCCCCTCGGCCTGAGCTGCAAGCAAGCCAGTCTGCCATGATCCAGCCAGGCTGGCTTCTCAGCAAGAGAAGATGACACAGAAGGGAGCTGGGTGGGAGGAAATCACAGTTTTGCAAGTGGCAGATGATCCAAAACAGAGTCCCCAAAGCACAGGATTGTGCGGAGGTTCTGGAAAGTCCCTCTGAGAGCCTGAGCCCAGGAACCCTGACTAGGCTTCCCTCCTGCCCAGGGCTGCCTGAAGTTCTCTCTCCCCCCCTCTCTCCCTCCCTCTCTCTCTCTTGGTTGCCTGCAGCACAGCCACGATGGGAAGCAGCCTGCTTTTCCTCTGCTCTTTCCTGGTTCCAGGGATCTTGGCAGAGGGTATGTATAGCTTGTGGGGGCTGGGGGAATGGGCCTCCCCAGTGTCTGTGCCCCAGCCTGCTCTTGTGGCAACTGCTGGGGAGGAATAGAATTGGCCCATTTCCTTGCGTGCCTGCAAAGTCAGAACAGCAGGTGGAGGTCCAGGACCGGGTCCTCTCTGGCTGCGCTTGGGGGAGGAGGGGGGAGGACTTGGCTCCCTCTTGCACTGCCCACAGAACGGCCACATTGTGGATGTTTTGTTTGCTCTTTCCAGCGACCGAGCAAGAGAAAGAGAAGGATCCCTTCAACTATGGTGAGACACAGACACCTTGATTTGACCCCTCCAACATTTCTGAGCATTGCTGCCCCTTTGGAACTGCAACCCTACTTCCATTTGGTCTCTCCCATTCCCCCCCCCCCCAGACTACCAGACCCTGCGGATTGGCGGCCTGACCTTTGCCGTGGTTTTCTTCACGCTCGGGATCCTGCTGATTCTGAGTAAGTGACCTCCAGATTAAGGGCAGGAATGCCGCTTGCCAAAAGCCCGGCCTCCCTGGTGCAGGAAAGGAAGCCAAGTGGCGATGGCCTGCTTCCCCTGGGTACTCTGGCCAAGGTGAGGCTGTGACAAGAAAGGGGGCCCAGGGGATAAAGTTTTCATCACCCCCTCTGCCCGCACCAAAAGAAAGAGATGGAAACGGGAAGCAGCTGACGACGACCATCCCCTGGGCTGGGGCTGCCCGGGTGGGCTTTGCGGGTGAGGGCACAAGGTGCCACTGGCTATGCTGAGGAGGTGCCCATGCCAGACCTGCCCTTCCTTGCCCAATGAAAGAGGAAGGCCAGTGGTTTGTGCTCAGGGCAGCTGCTTTGTCAAGTCCCCCCCCCCAGCTCAGCATCTGGTCTGCTCTGCTGCCACGGTGGGAGAAGTGCCCAGGCCGCCAAGAGAGTCCTGGGCAGACAAGACTTCTCCAATGTCCCCCACCCAGAGCCATCTCCTCTTGCCTCACCATGCCGTGTCTTTTCCCTCAGGCAGGCGATGCAGGTGCAGCTTCAACACAAAGGCCAGGTGGGTGAGGCAGCGTTGCTTCCTGGCTGTCCTTCCCCCGTCACCCCTCTGGGGAATGGGAAGGTGGTGACGCCTCCTGTCTGCTCTTGTTCTGCAGGGCTCCCGGTGATGAGGAGGTGCAGGCTGAGAACATGATTGCGTCAAACGGTAAGGCTTGGCTGCGCCCTGCCCCCATTCAGAGGGAGGTTTCCTGGCCCCAGAAGGGGGCAAAGGGTTTGCGGGGCCCATTCAGTCTTCCACCTGCCTCCCCTCCCCACTTGTGCCACTTGTTGGGCAAGAGAGGGGCCTGGGAAGTGTGCCCGCATTCGCATAGAGGGCTGCCTGGCCTCCTGGGGGAGCTCCCCCTTTCCCGTGGCTGGGAGGGAGGGACCGGGCCCACCAGAGTGACCCTCCTGTATGGGCCATGGGAACTTGATCTGTGGGAGAGAAAAGCATCAAAGGTGGGTTTTTTTTTTTTTTGCAGCAGCAGCAGCACCACCACCACCACAGAAAGAAGAGAACTGAAGTGAAGGTGTGCAGGTGAGTGTTGAACAACAGAAACTGAGCAAATCTTGCCAAATTGAAAATTCGGGGATTGTCCTGAGAAGGAGAAAGGAACAGCTGACCGAGAAAACCTGGGTGGGGAAAGACAAAGAAGCCTGAACCTTTTGGGAAATTTGCATGAAAAGTGATCTTTGCTTTCTCCCAAGAGTGGCTACAGTTGGCAAGGCTTTGTGAAATGGGGCTCTTGTTTTGTTAAATGTTATACCAGATGTGCCTTCATGTGCTGCACAGGGGCTTCCTGTTTTGCCACTGTCTCCTTCTCTTCTTCAGCAAAGGAGAGCCGACACTGGACCAGGGAATTCCAAATGCAAACCAGATGAAGGGACATGGAGGTGATGGCCCCTGGTCCTCTAAGGGATTAATGTTGACATGTTGGTGTCCATGTTGGCCTGTGCCCTGGAAAATCAGTCCTCTGCTTAACTGTTCCCCATCAAATCCATGTCTGGTTGCATAATGTTCACCTGTCATCATTGTGGCCTTGATGTCGTCCTTGTGCAACTATCTCCTCCATGACCCCCCTCCTCCCCCATGCCGGTTTGATATGCTGACCCTCCCAGATGAAGAACTGGCCACTTCTGCCTTGAGGTGCGCAACGGCTATGGCTGCCCCACTCCCAGCTGAAGCTCCAGGAGGGAAGGACAAGGCCTGTGGGAAGGGCCCGGACTGAGGAAAGGGAGTCCGGGACCTTGGTGGTGTTCAGCCTTGGCAGCAGCGGCCTCCCTGCCCCCCGCCCTCTGGCCCTTCCAGAACCTGCTTGTCAGCAAGGCCATCCTGTCTCTGGTGCCTACCAGCCACGGGGCCAGGAAAGGAGTTGGAATAGGAGGGGCACTTCCCTTGGCTCCCCAGGAGGCCGAGAGGCTAGTCTGGCCGGGTCCTTTTCCTCGGTGGGTGCCTTGGGGTGAGGGCCAGGTCTTGGCTTTTTCACCAGGCCTTCATAGGGTGGGCTGAGGCGACACCTGTTACCATTGACTTGATTTGGATAGGGCATTTGTTCTGCCAAGTTCGCACCCCTGCAGGTTGCAACACAACATCCTGCAAGATCCTGGGTGCCCTTGGGTTCTTATTCTAAAGTGCTTGGCAGAATTGGCAACAGAATTCAGCCCAGGAAAGAGTGAGAAATTCAGTTCCAGGATGGTTTCCATTGGAAGTTCAGAGAGCAGCAGAGGCTCTTCCGGATGAGGGTGGGAAGTGGGTTTGGCCTGACCTTAATGCCCCATTCTCTAGCCCTAGAAATCCCCCCTCCCAAATGCAGAAGGCTTCCCTGGTCACTCCTTATCTTATGCAGCCACCTGGTTAGATGCCATCAGTTGAGGAAAGCAGAAGGGGACCCGGCCCTTTCCCTCCCACTCCCCCGTTTTGTCTTAGCTGTGGTTGCCACACCTTCTGTATTGCCATGTGGCTCTATCGTCTGTAGTGTGCAGTAGGTAACAACCATTGAAAACATCTGTGTACAAATGTAATTCCAAAACCCAAGCCATGGTTGTGCATTCCCTTGGTGTAGGCTGTCCTACTGTGTGGCTGTGATAAAGGACCCCCACATGTTCGTGCTGTGTCTCAACTCAAGGGGAGCATCAAATAAAACATTTCTATTTCAGTGCCTCCGTGTTCTCTTGCAGTGCATGAGGGGTCCTGAGGGGGGCTCCGTGAATGAGGAGGAGTTGGGTTTCCTGCACTTCCAGGGCCTGTGGTCCCTTCGGCCCAGGCCCTTCCCCTGTTTGCAAAGGAGAAATGCTTTTCCACAGCATCGACTGGTTCTCTCTCTCCCCCCCCTCCCCCCCCTGTCATCAGAGAGCACAATCCCATAAAATCTGAACAAAATACAAAGTGGGGCCGATGGGGGGAGATTTCCTGCCTGTGTCTCAGGTGGTGTGCTGAAAAGAAGGCCAGGGGGTGGCAAATGCACCTTCCTGGGAGTCTGGGCCCTGAGTGAAACCTCCACCCTTGGAATGCCAGGTGGGCAGCCAATGAAGGCCCCCCCCAGGAGGCTGTTCCGCTGAGTGGGTTGATGGCCAGAGGGGAATCTGAGGGCGTTTCTGGTTGACCTTGGGGAAATCCTTCAACGTGGCTTCCTGGTGTGGTTGCTTTAGTCTCCTTTAGGGGTTTCCGTGTAATGTCAGAGCAGGAGCCGGACATCAAAAAGCATTTGCTGGCACCTGACAGATTGAGGTGGATTATTGCAGATGTTTTAGGGGATCACAACTGATGGAAAAACAAACATGTTGGAGAACTTCAAAAGCCACATGACTCCGTTGCTAGGGAAAGGCTGTTTGCAATGGTATCTGCGCCTGCACCCCACAAGTTTACAGCCGATTGTTTTAAGCCTTTCTGCATCGCTACAGCAAACATTTAAAGCCACGAGCCTTATGCAGAATGTGTGCGCGCACAAGAATGTGTGCACGCTTCTGGGGTGGGAGACAGCTCCAGCTGTTTGGTTTTGGGGTACCCCGTATGCTTCATTGGCAGGGAGACCAGGAGGTTTCCTGTCTAGACGCAGACTGCTGCAGTGTGATACCACGGGGGAGGAAGCTGTCCAAAGAAGGTGGGCTCCCAGTCTGGGAGAGGCAGGTGTCCAAAGGACAGCACTGAGCCACCTGCTCATTCTGGAGTGGGTGATGGCATGGAAAGAGGGCTGGAGATGCGGCTTCTCCCCAAACTGGACCCCCCTATTTACCTCCACTGCAGCTGAGTCTCTCCTGTAACCCTGGTGCCAATTCTGGGGCAGCCACCACTCCATGCCAGCAGCAGCAGCAGGAGGAGGAGGATGGAGAATAGCAGAGCGGGGAGCTTTGGGTGGTCCAGGCCTCAGCCTGTGCCTTGTTTTCAAGGAGACGGGGCCCTTCCAGAGGAAGGTAGCCTCCCCCAGGCTCTGCCTTGTGACTGGGATAAACATTACAGGCAGCTGGTTAATGGTTAATGAGGTGTTTGCCCTCCCTGCTCCCCATTACAATGTGTGTGTGTGTGGCCAGGGCTGGCTGTCCCTATCAGGCAGCTGGAGCTGGCAGGTCGCCAGACAGGCTGGAAATGGGTAGGTGGGCCAGGATCTTCACAGCTGGAAAGAAATTACCCCCTCCACTAGCCCCCCTTCCCATTTCCTCCAAAGGAAGCCAGAGGAGAGTAACTCCGACCTTCTGATCCAGCCCTCTTGGAGGGACCAGGTGGCCAAATGGGACGGTAGATAAAGAGCACCATAGGTTAAGGAGAGGCCTGGACTCTGCCTTGCAAAGGCAGGCCCAGATTCCTCTCACTGGGGGGACCTGGACCAGGGGCGGGGGGCGGGCGTTGGAGAGCTGGAAAAACCCCAGAAGAGGCGTCCCCATCAGACGCGCGAGGGGGTCCTGCCTTGGGCGGGAGCGGGCGCCCTATTTATTGCCCCGCGCAGTTGCTCTCCAGGCCTTTCCGCAGCGAGATCCGGGCGCTCGTGGACAAAACCTGCGGGTGGCGCGATGGGACCGGCTCCTTTCTCCCCCACCGATGTGGCAAGTGGGTCTTTTCTTGTCGCCGCGAGCCTCTCGGGGCTGCCCTCTTTCCTCGGCTGGGGCGCCTCCGCGGGGTTGACAGCGTAGCCGGCAGTTCCGCCCTGGCTCCACCAGACGGCCGGAAAGTTTCGGATGCCGAATGCGAAAGGCTCCGGAGCCCGGGTGGCAGCGTCGCGTCCTCGGAAGCCCAGCCCAGCCCCGCCACTGCCCGGCTTCTGATTTGGTTTCTTTTCTCTCCTCCCGTTCCCGCCAGAAAATTTGCCGGAGACCGAGAACGGCCTCTTTTCTTACGGTAAGAAGTGGCGAGGGGGCTAGCTAGCCCCAGGAAGGGGCGGTACAGGGAATTGGCCGCCGCCTCTGCTTCCCCGGCAGGGGCTCCAGAGAAAGGGGAGACGGGCTTGAACCGCCCGGTCCGTTAATACCTACGCGAGACCTCCGAGGAATTCCACGGTGAAGAATAAGAAGGGAACGGAGAGGAGGAGACCCGACACCGCGGAATCTTGCCCCCCCCCCAAAAAAATATATATATATTCGTGTCATTTCATCTCTATCGCGCTTCCCTTTGAGCCAAACACAACCGAACCTGCTCACCTAAGGCAGAGCAACCAATAGGGGGCGCCCTCCGACCCCATTAACCCCCCCCCCCACCACCCCGCTTGCCGAGCCGCGCGCTCTCCGGGCACCTTCCTTGGAGGTGTCCGAGGAGCTTCGCCTCCTGTGCCGCTCGGAGCCACGACCCTCCCCGCGCGTTTGATTCGCCGCTTGTTTGGTAAGTAACCGGCCGGGGCGTTCGGCAGAGGCAGCTACTCGGTGCAACGTTAGCGCGGGGTCCTTGCCCGGCGGCAACCCGAGGCCAACTCAGTGGCCGCCGCGCCTCTCTCGCTCTGCCTCCGCTGAGCGCGCCTTCTTCTCTCCCCAGACTACGAGACCGTCCGTCACGGGGGGCTCATCTTCGCCGTGGCGGCCTTCCTGATCGGGCTCGCCATACTCTTCAGTAAGCGGCGGGGAGGGAAGGGGAGCGAGGGAGGTTCTGGCCACCTTCCCCCCCACACACACCCCGGGACCCAGGAAAGCGGGTCCCTTCCTGCGAGGAAAATAGGACCCGCCGCTGCCTCCGCCTTCTCGGTCTCGGGGTAAAGCTCCAGCTCCCGGGGGCAGGTGGGAGGGAGGACATCGGGGCGGCCAGGCGGAACCCCCAACAGCTGCCCGTCCTGGCGGCTCGAGGTTTCACCAAGTTCTTCCGTTGCAGGTCGGCGGTTCCGCTGCGGAGGGAAGCAGCAGCAGCGGCGGTGAGTAGCCCTGGCCCCATTATCCAAGCCTTCCGGGCCCGGGGACTTTCCTGATCTCCGCCTGCTCTCCCACCCCCTTCTCTCTCCAGACCCGGCGAAGGGAACGAGTTGTAAGCCCGGCTCTGCCCAGCGCCCCTTTCTGCGGGCCTCCGGCTCCCTCTCGGAGGGGGACGGGGAGTGAGGGCGGTTGTAGCACTACTGCGGCTGGGGTGCTTCTTCTCTCCCGGGAGCAAGAGGCTGCGGGCCGTGCAGTTACCACTTCTTGCTCCGAAGGCTCAATCGGAAGCGTCTCCGGGCGCGCGTCCGAGGAAGAGATGCGCCTAAGCCGCGCTTGAGTGCCGCCGCGCAGCCTCTGGCCATGAAATAAAGCGCCGCCTCCCAAATCGGGTTTTACCCCGAGAAAGCCGGCTCCGCTTGATCCTTTGGGCCGTCCCAAGTGGGCGGCAGCTGCGACGTTTTTCCGACCGGGCCAAGCTCTCAGACGAGGGGAGCGGGACTTGGGATCACGGCCGACGGGCAGGAAGAAGGCGCGGGGGTGGGGGCTTTCTGTGCCTAAGCTGCGCTTGGTCTGGGACAGGCTGCCAACCGGCGTGTTTGGATTGGGTGGGCGTGGGGGGGGTTCTCCTCAGCGGCCCAAGAGCAGAGTTTTGGTTTGAGGGCGGCTAGACTGCCTTTTCTTCGATGGATGTAAGCAGAAGACTGAAAGGGGCAGCAAGTGGCCCGAGGGAGGCAGGAGGGGTGGGGGTGAACGGTGCGGACCAGCATTCTGTATGCTGCAACTGCTAAAAGAGCCTCGGGCCAGAAGAGTATTTGCATCCTCCTAAGGTCTGAGCTGTGCCCCAGACCTCTGCCTTTGATGCCATCTTTTAATGGGGCAGGCTGATTTCATTTGCAGTCACAAAGAGACGTGGGATGGGATTCAGCCAGGATCGCTGCTAGCCATCTCTTCCTTTTGACCTTTCTCCACGACTGAATCCAGGTGCTTTCCTCTGCCATCCTTGAGTTGGCACAAAAATAGACCTGCATAAAAGTTGGTGTCCCAATTGCCAATCTCTATCCTGTCCCTTTGCCTGTTTCTGAGCCCTGGTTTCTGAGCATGTCAATGGTTGGCTTTCTCTGGTACCTTTGGTGCCCCCATCCACCACACACCTCCTGGTCAAGAGACTGCAGGAAGAGGGAGGGTGGTGGACCTTTGGGACCCAGCTGGGCTTCTCAGGCAAAATTCAACTCACTCTATCTTGACCAAGAGGGCTGGAGGGAGAAGCTCTCCTATGATATTAAGATTTTGTGCAACCACAGAGTTCCAGTTGTTATTGGGGTTTCTGTTTCCTGACCAGACCTGTTTCAAAGTGCTGAATGTGGGGATGGCAGAGGCCAGTGAGCCCCCCTTAACAATAGAGCGGCATGATCTGCAGATTGGTTGGCATGAGTTTATATGGGAAGGGAAAAATACATTTCATTCATACTTCCAGAGGCACAAAGTTAGAGACATCTCATTATCTGCATGGGAGAGAATAAAGAGAAATCATTACATGAAGATCCCAATTTGGTTATCCACCATAGAAGCAATGGTGTATCCCAATGTCCTTGGCTTAAATAAAATAGTAAGATATAAAGAATTATTGGATGATCAGGGAAAATGAAAACTAATCAAGAACTGAAGAAGCAGATTAGTGGCCTTATTTACAAATTCAAACAAGATGTAAGAAAGATATAGAAGAATCTGGAATATATAAAGATCAGCAGGAATTAGACAAAAGGTTCCCCAAATCTCTTTGCAACTGTTGCCTTCTCTTCCCACCATTCCTAAACTAAAGGAGAACCAAACACCAATATTCTGTAAAGAGGAAGGTCACAATCTTCCCTTGGGTGCATAAGCTTTTGCAGTGATTGTTGTTGCTTTTAATTGAGGGGAGGGGCAGATGCAGCGTTTTTGATAAGATAGGTGGGGCTCTTGAAATGGAGGACACTGAAAAAGCTAGAATCAGTATTAAGGCCTTACAAGATGCAAAAAGTAGAGGTGGGCTAGCGCTTCCAAACTGGGAATTATATTATTGGGCAGCCAACTTACTATGGTTAAAAGACTGGGTCAATTTACGGAATAAAAGAACTCTAGCCTTGGAAGGGCACGACCTTCAGAGAGGATGGCACGCATTTCTATGGGATGTGGGGAAAACTAAACAGGCGTACTTTCATAGACATCTTATTAGAGATTCACTATTAACTAATTGGAAAAAAATATGTAAAAAACATTATTTAAAAATTCCGATTTGGCTTTCAACAATGGAGGCAATGGTTCATCCCAACAATTTGGATATAACAAAAATGACTAAATATAAAGATTTATTAGATCCTTTAGGGAAACTAAGAACTCGACAGGACTTACAGGAACAGGGATTTAAAATTGATCAGTGGTTATATATACAAATCCATAGTAGATACAAACAAGATATCAAAGAGTTTGGAATTTATAGCAAATTACAACACTTAGATAAAATCTTATTAGGATCAAATAAAAAGAATATTTCTAAATTTTATAAATATTTATTGGAGGTAGAATTAGAGCAAGAGATAGTGAAAGGGAACATGATAATGTGGAGTAGGAATATTGGAAGAAGCATTACATTAACAGAATGGGAAAAGATCTGGAATAGAATCATTAAGATTACGAAATCTGCGGCGTACAAAGAAAATATGTATAAAATGTTATATAGATGGCACTTACCCCCTTCGAGGTTAGCGAAAATGAACCCAAACTCTAGTCCAAAATGTTGGAAATGTAAAAACATAGAGGGAACCTACTTTCATATGTGGTGGACCTGTAAAGAAGCCCAGAAATACTGGCAAAAAATTAGAAAATGGCTGGAGGAGATAACCAAAGATCAAATTGAATACAAACCAGAGTTCTTCCTACTAGGGATCTCTGATAAACATTTTCCTAAAAAGACGAAATACATAATAATTCATATTCTAACTGCGGCCAGATTAGCATTTGCCCAGTGCTGGAAATCATCCCGTTTACCTACAGATCAATTGGTCATTCAGAAAATATGTGACTGCGCAGAAATGGACAATTTAACCATAGCTCTTAAAAATAAAGAGTCTTCAGCATTTGATAATAATTGGAATGCATGGTATAATTGGTTATATCAGAGATAAACTGTTTAATGAGCATAAATAAGCATAAATATCCATAAATAGTGATAAGATGTGTATATTTAAAGTAAGGTAGGAGAATTGGATCTTGTAGACTGTCAAAAAGAATATTTGTCTGGTTTTAACGTATTTTCTTTTTTCTTCCGTCTCTTTGTTTGTTTGTTTTTTTTTTCTCTCTTTTATACTTCTTCTTCTTCTTTTTCGGTCGCAAGACCGAGCGTTTTTTTTTTTTTTTTTTCCTCTCTTTCTCTTCTTTCTTTCTTCTTTTTCTCTCTCTGTTTCTTATGTAATGTTGTTATGTTATTTTTTTAATTGTAAATTCAATAAAATTTATATGAAAAAAAGAAATGGAGGACACTGAGTGAGTGGCCCACTTGTATACAAGGGAAGAGCTGCACTTCAAAGAGATCCACTAGAGGTCAGTGTAGGTTCATAATATGTTCTATAAAAGGCAGGCAGAATTGTGTTGGTTCCCTGTAAAAGGATCAGTACCTTGATTAGGGACCCAAATGGCACAAAGGAGCTTTTGATTTCTCTGGAACACTTCAAGAACACTTACGTTGATAAAAGCTGTCTTTAAACATTTCTTAAAATTAATAGTACCTTGCTGACCTTGGCTGATAGCAATAGCAATAGTACTTATTCTTGTATACTGCTGCATAGTGCTTTATAGCATTCTCTCTTTCAATCCATTCCTCCCATGCCGCCAAAGCCTGGGATTGGGGTGCCTGCATCTGATCAGTTGCAGTTCTCTTGACCTACAGGAGCTAGCTGGTGGACTTGAGGAGGTGTGGCCAGAGAGGCAGTCAGACAGCCTAGAGAAACCCAGGCAGGGTCCCAATGTGCCCCTCCCCCCCCCATATTCTGACCAGTGGGTGTCCTCTTTATCGGGGGTGGGGGGCAGAAAAGCAAATGGAGAAAGCCAACCATGGGTGCATTCACACATTAGGACAAAGGCACAGGCTCAGAGTCAACAGAGGCAGGGTGAAGATTGGCATTGGAAATGCCAACTTTTATGCTAGTCTATTTTTGTGCCACCTCGAGGCCAGATGGAGCACATCATCTTCACCAAGTAATAAACTAACCTGATAGTATTTCTTCTGAAATGGCAGAACTGTTACACTACCTGCAGTTCACAGCGGGATGAAGCACAAGAGACCCTGCATGGCAAAGTTGCTCAGGGTGGTATGTATCCTTTCATATTATCAGCTCTCAATTGTTTGGTCTACCAACTATTGGGAGAAATTTGAACACTGTCATCCATGAGACTGGCACACACACACACACACACACACACACACACACACGCACAAATCAATTTCAATCCTATCATTTCTGCCTCTGAAAATTAAATGCAGCTTTTTGTTTGTCTTGGAAGAAAATAATTAATCCCTGCCCTCCTGAAGAGAGACCATCTGCCCCCAGCCTCTGTGGAGTGTTTGAGTGTAAATCTCGGGGGAGAGGGATTATATCTACAGAAATATATATTGTGGAGGGCCAACACCTTGTCTCTCCCTCCCTCTCTAAAAAGTGACTTAGTGGTAGCAATTTATTCCACATCAAGAATTCAGTGGGATTCTGTGTCAGGCACAGATGGAGGAATAAAACACCATTACCAATGAGACTCACTGGGAGTTATATTTCCTTTGTGTTTATCCAAAGCCCTATAGCAGATTGTGTCCAGTTAAGCTATTGCAATGGGACACCTGTAAGGTAACTCAATAAACGCTTAATCATAACCCCTTCCTTCTTCTGGCAAAATCTGAAAAGAGGAAGCACAGTCAGAGGGGACTTTACTCTCAGGTACTTGCCCCACAATGCTGGAGAACAGATTTTACCTTCTTGGTCATCCCAGGGCATTTTGCAACGACAGTGTTCCCTCTCCACAAAACACCCCTGGAACTGAGATACACTTAATTCAGGGACAACCCCTTCAGGCAAGAGCTGAGGCGAGGACAGCAGCTCACCTCATCCCACGGTGCTTGGGTCTTGAACCTGTGTTGCTGGTTTTCCAGCCAACAAGCCCAGGGTGTTAACTGCTGAGCCACCACACTACACTGGTATCTTCAGAACCTGGACAGCAATGAGAAAGGTATCCCAAGGAGCAGATCTCCTGTCCCAATGGTTGGTGACCTCCATCACTGCCGGATATTACTCTGAGGGGATCCGTGACAATGGCCTGCCTGGAAGCCTCACACATCAGCGAAAGAAAAAAGACCATCGCCTCCAGGGAGTCATTAGCCCAGAATTGACGAGCTTATCTCTGCTGGCCTCCTGTTAACCACAGAACGTTTGTGTCCAATTATAGTAAATCAAAGATGAGTTTATTAAGGACAGTAAAGACAACCACAAGGCATAGGGAGAACACAGCAGCTGCCCCACTGGGCAAGTGACCATTGTGATCTGTAAAGGATTGCCTACCTGGCTGAGGGCAAAGACTGAGGGGATCGTTCCACGACTGGTTTCTCCCTGGAGGAATATGCAGCTCCCATAGGACACCATTTCTCCCTCAAAGGAGACACTCCGGCTCCAATTCATATTCTGCCAGAATGGCGGAGGAGCAACTGATCACCCCGACCCCATGGCCTGTATTTTATACTTCACTCTGCATATGTAGCAAAGCAGGATAAATACCCCTCTATACTCCTGCCTACTTTCAAAAGACTCCTAAGAGTTCTTCTAACTTAGTTTCAAAAAATGAGGGGGCTCTGATAGTTTGAAGTAGCTTATTTGAATTTCATGAAACATTTCATGAAATGCTTTAAAAAAAAATGCCTGTTTTTGGTTAGACCTAATTTTAATTTTGTGTGGTTTTTATTTTCGCCTTTGCTTGCCTTTTGTTTGATTTTACCATAGCAAGATGGACTATATATTCTAGTAAAGGCTTTTTTTTTCTATTATGCTATCATAGCCCTGAAAGGAAGCATTTTCTGTGTTATTTCTCACATCCTTCCAGGCCACAGAAGATCGGAAGAGGAAACCCAGAAGAAAGAAAGGGTAGAGGCTTCGGAATAGGGCAACACAGGAGATTAAGAGAAGGAATGGTTGATTCTGAGAAGATGGGAAGGAAGGATAACACTCTGTCTATTTATTTATTTATATATTTTTTGTCAAGCAATTATAAGATAACAGGTATAAGTATAAACATAGTTGTGAATACATGAAATGGATACATATAAGAAAAATAAAAATAAACAATAGGACAGGGACGGTAGGCACGTTGGTGCGCTTATGCACGTCCCCTACAGACCTCTTAGGAAAGGGGTGAGGTCAATAGTAGAGTCTGAGGTTAAAGTTTTTGGGGTTTGGGGAAGAAACCACAGAGTCAGGTAGAGTATTCCACACATTGACCACTCTGTTGCTGAAGTCGTATTTCCTGTAATCAAGTTTGGTGCATTTAAGCTTGAGTTTGTATCTATTGTGTGCTCTTGTGTTGTTATGGTTGAAGCTGAAGTATTCATTGACAGGTAAGTCATTGCAATGTATGATTTTATATACCATACTTAGATCAGACTGAAGACGGCGTAATTTAAGGTTTTCTAGGTCTAGAATTTCAAGTCTGGTGGCATAAGGTATTCTGCAACGAGTAGAGAAGTGGAGAACGTTTCTTGTGAAATATTTCTGGACTTTCTCAACTGTATTAATATCAGATACGTAATACGGATTCCAGACTGATGAGCTGTATTCAAGTATTGGTCTAGCAAATGTTTTCTATGCTCTAGTTAGTAGTGTGATATTACCAGAAAAAAAGCTATGTAGGAGTAAGTTAACAACTCTTAATGCCCTTTTGGCTATGTAGTTACAGTGGGCTCTAGCACTTAGATCATTAGAGATGAGTCCAAGGTCCTTGACAGAGTTTGGATCATCAGTAAGGTCTTGACCATTCAGATTGTATTTTATTTTCTGATTTATTTATTTTTTGCCAATATGTAAGACGGAGCATTTATTTGTTGAGATTTGAAGTTGCCATTTGTTTGACCATTCTGATACATAGTCGAGGTCTTTTTGAAGGGTAGCAATATTGTCAGTGGTGTTGAATAGCTTTACATCATCAGTGAAAAGAACGCAGTTGCTCTTAATATGATCACAGTGGTCATTTATATAGAGTATGAAGAGAGTTGGTCCTAGAACATTGCCTTGGGGGACCCCACTGTTGACAGATACAGAGTTTGATAGGACACTCCCAATTTTGACCACTTGTTGTCTGTTTGTCAGGAATGCTGCTATCCAGTTATGCAGGCGTCCAGTGATACCGTAAGATTTTAGTTTTAGTAGTAGTTTATCGTGTACCACTGAATCAAAGGCTTTACAGAAGTCTATGTAGATTGCGTCTATTGCTTTGCCCTGATTGAGTTATGTAGTCCATATGTTTTTGCAGTGTAAGAGTTGCAGATTACAGGATAGTTTTTTTCTGAAAGCAAATTGTTTATTAGAGAGTAGGTTGTTAGTCTGTAAGTGGAGGATAATGGATTGGTTAATAATTGATTCCATGACTTTACAGGTGATGCAGCATAAAGAGATTGGTCTGTAATTTTCAACTAGGCTGGGGTCTCCCTTTTTGAACATGGGGATGACCGTGGCTTGTGACCATAGATTTGGCAAGGAGCTGGATCTGAAAGATTTTTCAAAGATTATGCTTAGAGGTTCAGCTATGGCAGTGGGTATCTTTTTAAAGAAGTGGGCACATATTCCATCCGGTCCAATAGATAGAGATGGTTTTAGATTGCATAGTGCTTTTTCAACGTTTTCTGTAAAATCGATATGTATTAGATCATTGTAGTTGTCTGTGGTTCGACTAGGAAATACTGGGCATGATCCATTGCTGTTTACAAATACTGAGCCAAAGAATGTGTTAAAGAGGTTGGCTTTAATGGTGTCATTGTTGCAGTCTTTACCATTAGGTCCTATCAGGGGTGGGATGAACCTTGAGTCTTTTAGTTTGTTGTTTACAAAATTGTAGAAAGCGCGGGTGGAATTGGTGCATAGAAGGTTTTCCTCTTGTTTAATGTGATAATTGGTGCATTCATTCTTTATCTGGTGGCATAAATTTTTGTATCGGCCTTTGAAGTTGGCAATGTGACCAGATTTGTTTTTCCACCAAAGTGATTTCTTTTTGGATTGAAGCTTCCTTATTGTTATGGGTATTTTTTTTTTCTGGTTTTGGGAGTTGTTGTTGGTAAATATACTTCGATGACTCTTTTGACCTCAAGTAAAAATATGTTGCAATGGTCTTCAATAGTATTGCATCCAGTGAATAGAAGTTGCCAATCATTAATTAATTAATTAATTGGAAAGGAAGGCAGGTTTCCAAGAAGATCAAAAAGATCCTCATCTTCCCAAGAGTAAGATCAATCAGATAGCGATGAAGAAAGGAGTGAGGTCCCTTTTACTGACTATGGGAGAATGACAGTCTTCCTGTATGCAGAAGGGGGCCAACCCGAAGGAAGTGGGTGAGGCGAATAAGCCCTTACAGAATTTAAAACACAATAAGGTGTTTCCCCCACCACCGAAATGGTCGCAGGGGCTGACTAGAGCTGAGCCTTCTCAATCAAAGGTCCTGATTGCAGAATCCCCTGCTGAGGGGAGGCATGGAAAGGCTACTCCATGGTCAAAGGTTATACACCAAAGAAAGAAAAAGGGAATCAGAGTTTTTTCCAATAAATATTACTAATCAGAGCTCTGAGAGATTTGCTTTTTGGATTAATTATTTCCAGTTCCAGTTGATACAAGTGAAAGTAATACGTAGCCATGCCAGGTACCATTTTAAAGATTAAAACTGAAGCACTTTGAATGGAAGTGTGTTAGCAACCCAGGCAGCAACCAAAGAATTGATATTCTAGTCTACGCTATAGTTCCAGATTATCTAACAGTCAACCCAGCCGGAGCTTCTGAATGATCTTCAAAGGCAGTCGAATGCTCCTGTGTTTTACAGTAATCTACCTGCAGGATGGTCAGTATGTGAATCATAGTGGTCAGAGCATGTTCATTATGTAAGATCACAACTGGCACACCCACCTCACCTGGCTGTGCCTTCACCTGCTGTATCATCATCAGCAGCAGACTTGAGTCTAGCAGTCTGGATGAAACCAGGCTTAATAGCTGTAACTGTGAGAGGGATCTTGGAGTCTTAGTGGACAACTATGATTCTTGACAAATGTATCTTTATGTACACTTGACAGCATATGCACCAAAGACAAATTTCTTGTGTCCAATCACACTTGGCCAATAAAGAATTCAATTCTATTCTATTCTATTTTATTTGCTAAATATGAGCCAGCAATGTGTGGCGGCAGCCAAAAAAGCTAATGCAATCCTAAATTGCATTAACAGAGGAATACAATCAAGATCAAGTGAGGTACTAATACTGCTTTACAAAGCCTTAGCCACCACACATAGTGTACTGCATCCAGTTTTGGTCACCACATTATAAAAAAGATGTTGAGATTCTAGAAAAAGTGCAGAGAAGAGCAACCAGGATGATTAGGGGACTGAAGACTAAAACCTGTGAAGAATGGTTACAGGAATTGGGCATGGCTAGTCTAGTGAAGAGAAATACCAGAGGAGACATGATAGCAGTGTTCCAATATTTGAAGGACTGCTTGCACTGGCACGAAGCTGAAAGCACCAGCCAGAGGATGGCGAGTGGGACCTCACCGAAATGTCACCAAGATACTCTTAATCTTACACGGGAAAAGACCCGAACACACCTAACGTCGCTACAACATAGTAGCACAACTACTATGACGTGGGAAAATACCCGAACAAAGCCGAATGCCATACATGTAAGTATCCGCGAAAACTTAAGAAAACAAATATATAAATACACACACACACACACACATATATGTGTGTGTGTGTGTGTGTGTGTGTGTTTTCTTAAGTTTTCGCGGATATTTATATGTATGGTATTCAGCTTTGTTCAGGTATTTTCCCACGTTATTATAGTTGTGCCTTTAAAGTTGTAGCAACGTTTTGGAGAATCGCATCTGCCATCATCAGGATTCTGTATTGTGTTCGTCTGATGATGGCAGATGAGATTCTGCCAAAACGTTGCTACAACTTTAAAAGCACAACTATAATAACGTGGGAAAATACCTGAACAAAGCTGAATACCATACACACAGACACACACACACACACACACACACAATACATAACACATTTTGTTGAAAACGAAACCAATGAGAAGGACAAAACCAATAAACACGAAACATATATATTTCTAATTATAATTATATGTAGAATAATGGATGGAAACTAATCAAGGAGAGATTCAACCTGGAAATAAGGAGAAACTTTCTGACAGTGAGAACAATCAACTAATGGAAGAGAAGTTGCCTTTAGAAGTTGTGGGAGCTTCATCACTTGAGACTTTCAAGAAAAGATTGGACTGCCATTTGTCAGAAATGGTGTAGGGTCTTCTGCTTGGGCGGAGGGTTGGACTAGATGATCTACAAAGTCCCTTCCAACTCTGTTGATCTGTCTCTGCAAAATGCAGTTCAGCTCCTTTAAATAGAGTGATCTTGTCCACAATTACAGCTGGAATTACTCTCTAGAACCAGAATGCTTGTGAACAAATAGTAGTTTTATTGTGCTGAGTTTTGGCCAGGACTAGACCCTGAATTGAAACTTCCTTAATTTTTCTTGTGTTGTGCCTAGGTAATATTGATGATACCTTCCTCAAACCAACAGAGGAAGGCAGAAAGCTGAGCTTAGAACCAAAGCACCCCCCTTGCTGGATTGCTCCTCCCAGCCATCCACTCACCTGTGGGTTGGAGCTAGTGCAAAACTGTGCCTCAAACTCTAGGCAGCCCAATAAGAGAACAGGATTGACACAGGCCACGTGTGCTCACTCTCCTACTGTCATGCTATGTAGGGCTGAGATCCAGTTCCTCGTGCATGTCCAGCCCTCTCACACCACCTCATACCCAGAGAGAGGAAGAGGTCACCTCATGTCCAGTAAGCTCCCACCTCCAATTCCAGCCCTGTTAGGAAGAGAATGGTACCCTCCCAAGGTATCCTTTCCATAGACCCTCCCTCACAGGTGTATTATACTTAGGCCTCTATTTTCAGTCACAACTGAGCCCAAAATTTGTTACCTAGTGAGTCTGTTCAATGAGTTTTGCCCCATTTTTACGACCTTTCTTGCCACAGTTGTTAAGTGAGCCACTGCACTACTTACGTTAGTAACGTGGTTCTTCAGTGAATCATGCTTCCCCATGGACGCTGCTTGTCTAAAGGTCGCAAAAGATTCCGGGATACGGCAACCATCATCAATACAAGTCTGAATTTTGATCACATGACCACGGGGAATGCTGCAATGGTCATAAGTGTGAAAAATGGGCATTAGTCACTTTTTTCAGTGGTATTGTAACTTTAAATGGTCACTAAATGAACTGTTGTAAATCAAGGACTACCTGTACTGAGATCCTATTATACTAAGATCTTAAGGAGCCTCCTCCCTTCAAAGGGAGCCACCTTGGGCAATTAGACAGCACCAATCCAGGTCCATTTCTTCACTGCCAAGGTGCAATCACATTTGGGCCACTTCTGAAGGATATGCCAATGTCATCCATAAAATGTGCCAGGGTATTTTCTGAGAATTAAGTTGGAAGAAGAAATTGTCAAAGAAAATATGATAATTTGGCTAAGGCTTTCGACAATGATAAATGGTCATTCCTTTTACAACAAATTAAACATATGGACATTGGTGAGAAATTCTTTAATATTATTAGTACAATATATTCAGAAAAGAAGGCTAAAATAATGGTAAATGGAGAGGCAACAAAGAATTTTAAGATTCAAAAAGGAACTAGACAGGGCTGCCCATTATCGCCATTACTTTTTATACTTACCCTGGAAGTATTGACCAGAATTGTTAGGAAGGAAACACAGATAAAAGGCCTAGAGATTTAAAAAGAGACATTTAAACTACAAGCATTTGTGGATGCTTTGGTATTCATTTTGGAGGAACCAGAACAATCAGGACCAAAGCTCACTGAGACATTAGAAGAATATGGTAAAGTTGCAGGGCTAAAAATTAATAAGGATAAAATGAAAACGCTAACTAAAAACGTGATAGAGAAGCAAAAAGAGAATCTGGCCCAAAAAATGGATATACAGATCATCAAAAAAATTAAATACTTAGGAATTATTATTTTGTCAAGATGCACCACACTTAAAGAAGATAATCATGATATATTATACCAACAAATTAAAAAAGATTTGGAAAGATGGAGTAACCTAAGATTATCACTAACAGGAAGTATTTCAATAGTTAAAATGAATGTCCTTCCGAAATTGTTATTTTTATTTAAAAAAATACCTGTAAAGCTGAACCAAAAATTATTTAAATAATTAAACAAGATAACTTCTAATTTTGTATGGCAGGGGAAAAAACCAAGGATTCAACAAATTATTACAAGAAGTCACAGAAAGGGGATGTTTTGGCCTTCCAAATTGGGAAATTTACCACCAAGCAGCTTCACTTACATGGATTAGAGATTGGATTGTACTAGAAAATAGAAGAACCCTGCAATTAGAAGGCCATGACTTGGAACAAGGATGGCATGTGTTTTTATGGCCTGACAAGCCAGGCTTACATAGACACTTTCAACAACATAGAATTAGGCAAGCGTTATTTAAGATATGGAATAAAACTAAAAAACAGATATATTTAGAAATGCCAAATTGGATATCAATATTGGAGGCCGTAACGCACCCACATTTATTGAAACAAGGGAAAGCTATTACTTATAAAGCTTCCTTAAATGAAGATGGAGAGTTAAAAACTAGACACGACCTAAAACAACTTGGGGTGGATTTAGAGTGGTGAAAGTATCGACAGATAAAAGCAAGGTACAAAAAGGATAAAAAAGAATGGGGAATTAACATGCAAACAACAGTCTTAGACAAAATTTTATTGGGACCAGAGGATAAATTAATAGGGAAAATTTACAAATTTCTATTAGCCTACAAATTAGAGGAAGAACAGGTAAGGAGACAATGGTGGTATGGGCTAGAAATTTTGGGCATAGTATTAATTAGAATCAATGGCAAACAGTATGGGAAAGGAATAAAAAGATCACCATGGCCATTGCATATAAGGAAAATTTGCTTAAAATATTTTATCGATGGTGTCTTCCACCAGCCAGATTGGCTAAAATGTATAAAAGCCAGTCCCCAAATTGTTGGAAATGCTCAGTGAAACAGGGAACATATTATCATGTGTGGTGGAGCTGCAAAAAAATGCAAGAGTTTTGGCTTCAGGGTGGGGAAGTAGATGGAGGAAATGTTGCGTTTTAGATTAGATTATGTACCAGAATGCTTTCTATTAGGAATCATGTCAAAAAAAATACAATAAGGATGAGCTATATTTGATTATACGTATTACTACTGTGGCAAGGATAGCATTTGCCCACAACTGGAAAGAGATAGACATACCAAGTAAAGATGAAGTAATAAACAAAATCTTGATATGCACTGAAATGGACAAACTAACTTTAGAGATAAAAAATAAAGACAAGTTGGCATATTACTCAATTTGGGATATCACTGGTGGGAGCAGAAAGGAAGGTCTTAAGTTGGGAAAACTGAGAGGATAAATGAATGTATGAGAAGAAAATAGGACCAATGATGTTGGAAAATGTAATATATGAGCGAACAAATGTATATGCATGCATGCATGCATGCGTATATATATATATATATATATATGTATATATATGTATATATATGTATATATATGTATATATGTATATATGTATATGTATATGTATGTGTGTGTGTATATAGATAGATAGATAGATAGATAGATCGATAGATAGATCGATCGATCGATCTTTGGTTGTTCGGGTTTTCTCCCGCATATATATATTTATTTTCTGAGGTTCTTGCAGGCATTTGTATGTGGATCTTTGGTTATTCAGGTTTTCTCCGAATAATCAAATAAAATAAAATTGGAAGTATCTAGGCGACGTTTCGATGAAGTCTCATTCATCATCTTCAGGCTTGTGTCTTCGGCTTTGTGGTGGACGTGCCAGGAGGCGAAGAAGTATTGGAAGAGGATAAAGAAATGGCTTGGGGACATTATTAAGCAAAAAATTGAGTGGAAACTGGAATTATTTTTATTAGGTATAATAAAGGACAATTTAAATAGAAAAAAAATCAATATATCATATTTCATATAATGACAGCGGCCAGAATAGTTTTTGCACAACATTGGAAAGAGACCAATATCCCTACAGAAGATATGGGGATAAAAAAAGTGCTTGAATGTGCAGAAATGGATAAATTAACGATGGAGTTAAAAGACAAGGAGGAAACAGAATATTATGATTTGGGACATATGGTATGAGTGGCTAAGGGAGAATACGCTGCTGCCCTTCGTTATTCAGGGCAGGGGTGGGGAACGTCGGCCCTTTTAGGACTTGCAGACTTCAGCTCCCAGAATTCTCGCGTGCTGCCTCGGGAATTCTGGGAGTTGAAGTCCGCTAGTCACGAAGGGGCCGCCGTTCCCCACCTCTGCTTTAGGGGAAGGCTTTGGGATTCCAACTCCACGGAGCAATCAAGCCTGGCTTGGCCTTTCCCTCCTGACCAGGCCGACGCCAAGGTCTCCCAGAAACCTCTTCGCAAGAGGGGCGCGCGCGGGGGTGGGTGGGTGGCTCCTCCTGAACGGGTCCTCGGCTTTAGGAGTTCAAGGCTTCGCCCGCCCTGTCTAATCCAGACGTGGGTCGTTCTTCTGCTCGCCCAGCCCACCCAGGACTGGCCCGGAGCGGGGGCGAGCTCGCCAGACTCCGGGCCGGCGCGCTTGGAGAGCAGGAAGAGAGGGGCCCGTCGGGGTCCAGAAGCGGGGACGAGCACCTGCCGCCTCGGAGGGCGGGGCGGGGCCCCTCCGCCCGCGCAGCGGCGGCCCCGCGGCTCAGCCCCGCGGCTCAGCCCCGCCTGCTCCCGGTCCGGTTCCTGAGGCGGAGGCCGCTTCCTCGTGGACCGAAAGGGCCCCACGTGTCGCAGGCGCGGGACGCGGCCCTCCAACAGCCGACCGGAGATCGGCTCCAGCCAACGGGAAGCCGGTGGTCCTCCGGAGGACCGGAACCTGGCCACGGTTGGCCAGGGAATCGAATTCGACATGCGAATGGCTCGTGTCACGCAGCTGCCGGGCAGGGCAGGCCAGTAGCACCGGGGTCCCCTGGCTTGGGCCTTTCGAGGGGACCCAGCGCCGCCAGACGGCCGTCCCTGGACGCCTGAGGGCCGCCGCCGAGTCCGCAAAACTTTTGTCCGCCGCGGAGAGGAGACGCCGACAGCCCGCCCCCCCCTCCTTAGTGGCTGCACGAAGGAGAAACCAGCTGCACGGCGCCGGAACCGCCTGCCCAGCCCAGATTCGGCCGGGAGCAAGAACTGCCCGCCGCCGTTTTTGGGAGCGCTCCTTTCCCGCCATTTCCTTCCTGTGAAAGGCGAGGCCGACTGAGAGGAGGCCGCTCCCAGCTGCCAGAGGTAAGCGGAGGGCCCAACACGGCGCCCGGGGGCTTCAGCCGGGCGGGCGGGCGGGCGGGCTGCAGAGAGACCCCTGCGAGATAGGAGATGCGGCGCGCGCCGGCCCGCCCGCCTTAGCGGGGCACCTGCCCAGGGCCCGGCGCGGAGGCGCCCCTTCTCCCCCTCCCGGCTGGTGGGCGGGGATGTGGGAGGCCGCCCGCTCCTCCTCCCTCGCCGCCCGCTCGCTAGCTCGCTCGTCCGTGCGTTCGTTCGTTCCTTCGCTCGCTCGCTCGCCGGCTGACAGTCGGAGCGGCTGAGCGTAGCGCGAGGCTGGCGGGCGGGCGGGCTGGCGGTGCGGAGCGCGGAGCATCCGACGACGGGGGAAGCTGGCGAAGGCCGGCCGGGGACACGGGCAGAGGCAGGGCGCCCGCCCGCCCGCGGCACCGGCCCCCCTGGATGGCATGTGGCTGGTCACTTCTTGCCTCCTGCTGCTCAACTCCTGGACCAGCCCAGGTAGGCGGCGGCGGGGCGCCCCGTTGGGGCGGGAACTTCAGGAGTTTCTGCGGGAGCTGCTTTCCTGTCCTGGCGGTTCTTCCCTCCAGGAGAGGCGGGAGCAACTTGCGATCCCTCTGCCCTCCCCAGCTCGGTAGGGGCAGCGGCTAAGCGTGCCCAGGCTTGCCACTGAGGCTGCTCCTGGCCGGCCGGCTGATAGTGTTCCCTCTTTGCCCCTTTGGCGAAGGGATGGCAGCCTCCCTTGAGCCCCGGTTGGCTGCCGCCCCTTTGTCCTGCCACCCACGGTGGGTGCATACAGCCCCTTCTGAAGAGGCAAGGACCGCTGCGGGACCGTTTGCCTCCCGGCCTCTGCCGGGATGAGCAGGCAGCGCCCCTCCGAATCCCAGCTGGCAACCGCGCGGTTAGAGCCCTGAATCCATTCAATAGGAAATTAAAATGAATCCCACCCGCCTCCCT
This sequence comes from Pseudonaja textilis, assembly GCF_049901715.1. Taxonomy (NCBI): domain Eukaryota; kingdom Metazoa; phylum Chordata; class Lepidosauria; order Squamata; family Elapidae; genus Pseudonaja; species Pseudonaja textilis. The sequence goes on from NC_141998.1 coordinate 27,480,591, forward strand.
CAGCCCGTCGCTGCAGAAACGTCCTTAATTACAGGAATGTCGGAGAGACTCTAGCGCAGCGTTTTTGCCTGGGCTCCAAGCGAGACTGTTCGAGGCTTAACGCGGAGCGCGTTACTTTTAGCGCTTTGTTCTCTTGTCTCCAGTTCTCAAAGTAGATGGAGAATCGTCTCTGAAACCCAGGAAACACATATTCCCAAGCCCGGCGGGCCTTTAAAAGCTGGCAGCGCTTCCATAAGTCCAACCCAGCAGTTTGATAGAGATGGGATGGGGGTAGGTGGAAAATGCAATTCCTTCAGATGCTTCAGCTTCAGATCAGGAGCAGCGATCTTGGGTGTCAAAACTGGGGCCAAACTAATGAAGCTGTTGAAATGAGAAGGCAACGGGAGGCTGCCTTGGATGAAATTACAATCCGATGTAGAGTAATCGATCTGCGCTGCATAAAAGAGCGGACAGCGGCAGCTCCTGCCATCTGTTTGGTGCAGGAGCTTCCAGCCCCATCGTGTAGCCGCTGCTGCCGCGGCATTTCGGGGTGACAGGCTCTCCTTCGGCTTCATGGGTTCTGGCATGAGCTTATTCTCTCCTGCTGAGCAAGTGTCTCTACCCTTGCTTCAGTCGGAGGCGGTGATAGGGGGCAAGATACAGAAACAGCGTTTACTTATTTCTGTGATTCCTTTTAGGGACATGCCCAGATATCTGAAAATGGGTGATTAATCACCCCCAAACTTTTTAATTAAAGCCAGGGCTTGCCTGTTTTTCTAGAATGCTGCCCAGATCTTTCTCCTTGTCGCTGCCATCCATGCCAGTGTCTGATTTGCCTTCATTTGCATTTTGACTGTGCGAAAGGGGGAGGGGGGAAGAAGACACAATCTGAGCTGAGACCCTTTTGATTTTTCACAGCCAGACTTATAACTTCATGTGAGATGCAATGATTGTTTTCAGTGCCAGTGGCGAGGAAGGTGCCCGGGCTGGTTTGGTTTTTGTGGAGACCAAATCAAACAACCTTCATTCTGAAAGAGAATCTTCACCAGCCTCATCCCTTTTTGGAAGCCATGATTAAAAAATAAGGACCCCAACTGCTTCTTTGTTACAAAGTATTATATTGAAGCGGTTCCAGAAAGTGAATAATAAGGCTAGGTGACATTAAGAAAAGAAATGGAATGTCTTAATGCATGAAAACCATTTTGGATATTTAATATATTGGTGCATCAAAGCACAGAAGCTTAATAGTTTGTGCCGTATGAAATGGGTTCCTGTAAAATAAAAAACCCAACTGTTTGTTCCAGGAAAACACGGAAGTTTGGGAATATCTCTCAGTAGATTAGACCCCTTTTTGTTTCTTCATTATTAAAAATCCCCATTTCCCTATGAATGGCTTACAAGCACAGGTTGGGAGTTTCCTGGGTGGAGCTGGGTGGCACAGCTTTTGTGATGGGAAAGCGAATGGAAAAGAGCACCTTGGTTTCCTGTCACAGGCTGGAGATGGTCCTGGTGTTGAGTGTGATGGGAATACCTGTCATTTTCTGTTTCCTTATTCAGTTCAGGCTGCCCTAGGGTCTCCATTGGAAATCTTCCTTCTTCCTCCCCCCTTCACTGTGCCTTGCTTTGTTTGCTGTGGAAATTAAACATGGATCCTCATTAAACTGGGAAAAAACTGGCTTCGCACATCCCAAGTTATGCTGAGCAGTTGCATTCAGAGCAGGTAACAGATGAGGCAGCCGCACCTTCCCCATACCTGTTCAGCACTGATGGATCTCAAAGCCCTCCAAAACTGGGCAGTGGCTGCAAAAGACCTTTGGTTGGAATCCACCTGGAAAAGTTGCCCTTGTCTAGAGGGAGCTGGGCAGGATTTCTGGTTTTACCATTCATCCTGTAGGCACCTCCTGTCCCTGGCAGCACAGCAAGAGAAGAAGGGGGGGTGTGAGCCTCCCCATCTGTTCCTGTCCGCATCGAAGCTCTGGGGGAGAAGAGAAGGAAAAAAGCTGCCTTCCTTTCTGTGTTGAGAGCCTCCTAACATGGCGGCCCACCCATTCTGCAGTGTGCTGCTGGGAGGTGTGAATTCATCCTTTGGTCAGGAGCAGAGACCGAGCCCTTGCCAATCTCCAGCAGCCAGGAGGCAACTGTTCCCCGAACAGGAAAGGGAACAGCCAGTTTCCAAATGAGGAATTGCATTTTCAGAGGCCTCGTCAATTTTAGTTTCTTGGGAAATCAGAAATGGGCAAAACCAGTAGATAGAAAGGAACCCATTGCTTCCAGGGATGTTCTGTTTGCGTGGAACATTTTAGCTCCTTTTGGTTATAGGATTGCCTTTGCTTTGTGAACACTTTTTAAGGGTTCCTGTAGGCTTGGCAGCTGGACTTTAAGCCACCACATGCCAGGGTCCCCCTAGTGGCTCATTGGTGGCTTATTCTGTGGTCAAGCTTTGTCTTCCAAAGCCCCTGACCGGATAGGGTCTCCAGTGGATGTGACCTTGGCCTGGTGTGAGTAGGGCAGGAGTCAGATGCAGTGAGTGAATTCCGATGTCCTGCTCTTCCCTCCCCTTGCCCCAGTTGCTCATAAATCCCATTGAGGAAATGCTTGCTCTTAATGCCGGAGGAGGGTGCAGCACAATCCTTCCTTTGCCTGATGATCCCGAGACAATGAGGCAGGCCTGGAAGAGGCAGGCACAGTCTATCCTCTCAGTGGTGGGAGGTGGGGGCTTCTTGGGATGCAGCCTCCCCCACCAACTGGGACAAGGTCTTCCTTATGAGTCGCCACATTTGCATGTTCATGGCTTGGGCCCTGAGGCTGCCTTCGTCTGGCATGGCTGCTCTTGCCACTATTTTGACAAAGGCTATTGCTCTCAGAGAGAGGCAACCTCCTTTTTGCCCCAGCATGGGGATGTGCCTAGGTAGAGGACTTACTGGGCAGCCTCTTCGTAACCCCCATTGGGTACCACCCGGCCCTGCCTGTCTCCATTCCTGTTAATCATCCTGGAACAGACCCTGCCTTTGGGGGAGGGAGGCTTGTTTATGGACTGCCTGTCTCCTATCTGGCTCTCAGGTGACTTTTTCCGAGGAGGCAAAAACCTTACTGAAGACCGTTGGTGACTAATTTAAGCCAGGTGAAATGGGAGGAATGACATTTAAACTGGATCAAGCTCACGAGAAGGGACAGGATGTGCCTCCTTCCCATCTCGGCGGACAAATATTTGCTCTTCTACACTTGTCATCCAATATTGCTGCACCAATTCAGCTCTGGTCAGCTAAGCAATAGCAACAGCACTTGGACTTATATACCACTTCACAGTGCTTTACAGTCCTTTCATTTGGGAGGGCTGTTCTTTGGCTTTCCAAATCTTTGTGCAAGAGCAGCCAAATCACAGGGACCACTTTTCCCCTGAAGATGACTAACTGGTAGTGATATCCACCTTCTGACTGTTTTCGCCCTCCTGGGCCAATCAGCCAGCTGTCTTTGAAGGGGGACAGCCAGGAACATGCTGTGCAAGGCACAGGTACCCCTTGCAAGAGGCCCCTTTCCCCCTTTGAGTCTGGTTATGGGATGTTGGTGGGCTCTCCTTTGTACAGTCAGAGGTAGCTGAAGGTGGTGGAGGGCTGAGAAACGGGTCGGCTGGGTTTGAGGCATCTCTGTGATTTACATCTTTAAATGGGGGTGGTTTCTTTAGGCAGGCCAGTCTAACTTTGCCAACATTGTAAAAGTTGAGCGAGGAAAACAATTCAATATTGGAGTGGAATGATAATAAAGATTCCTTGAACAAAGCAGAAGCATTAATATTTCAATACCTTTAGGTTGCAGTATTCTGCAATTTTGGTAGATCGCTCTCTGAGAACGTGAAAATGTGTTTTTCTTTATCTGGGTTCCACTGTTGTGCTGCCCTTTGTTTCTGCAGGGAGGCCCCCCCCTTTTACATCATTTCTGAAGGTAGAGTCTAAATTAATGCCTCTGGTATGTAGGTTACATCCAAAGCTTGGGACCAGATGCCAGAAGTGATTTCTGTTTTAAAAATATTGCAGGCTTTTTCTACATTTTTAATCTCTTTTGCTGATTTGGAGGCAGTTTTATGAAAGATGGAATTAGGATGATGTACACCGTTAAATGGTAAAGGAGATTAGATGGATTTAACTCTATGCGTCTGTCTCATAACTGCCACCAATCCTGTAACTTCCATTTTATATGGAAAATCTATCCTGCCTCTTTTGACCTGCAGAGGCCTTACCAGCCAGTCTGAATTTCTTCTCTTTGTTTATGAGATATTGTGCTGTTTTCTGTCCTGGATTTGCACTCTCTGCTGCTCTTCTGCTGGGGACTCTCTTTCAAGGAAGGTGTGTGCCAAGCAGGCTGCAGAGGGAGCTCCATGGGAGGCAGCTGCCACTTCTCGGGTGCCCCTTTGTCTCCGGAAAGGGCACTCCGTGGCTTGAGGGGCTGGAACTGCTCCCTTCTGTCACCTAGGCTGCGTGTCGATTTCATTAAGGACTTCCCAAAATATTTGTCACCTCCCCCAAGGGTCTTAGGTTAAAAGAGATAACACATCAATAGCAGTTGTTTAAAAACACAAAAGTTAAACTATTGCAGAGCAGGGGTACTGTAAGGGTAGCAGAGTGTGCATACTGTTGAGGATCTTATAGAATCATAGGGACTCATCGTTAATTTTGAGTGAGGATCTTCCTTTATGAAGCTGTTCTCTCCCCAGTCCCCATGGAGAACAAACCCACACCCTCTTCCCACCTCCAGAACTTGGAAGGCCACTGGCAGGAGAGTCCCTCCCATCTGCGAGTGGTCGCCTCCTCTTCTTTAGGCTAAAAAACACTCTACTCTTTTAACCATTCTTCACAGAGTTTAGTCGCTTTGCCTTTTTGTAATTTTTATATTTCGATTCTGAATAATCATCAGTTAACATATTTGTATCTACAAGTGCATAGAGATAAAAATGGAGGTTCTCATATAAATGTGGCTTTGTGTTGATAAGCCCCGAGTAAAAAAGCAGGTAGAAGGCATATTTTGTATATTTATTACTTTAATTGAGTCGCCATCCAGCTCCAAACAACTCTTGAGTGCCTCACAATATAAACATATCACATACTAAACATGCAGAGAAAATTCAAGTCTGCAAGACCCTCCAGAATGCTTTCAGGGTGGACATATTCTGGATCTCAGGGGGAACCTCATTCTAGAAGGCAGGTGCTGTGATTGAGAAGGTGGGCTCCTGGGGTCCTGATAGATGTCCCTGTTGAATCAAAGGAACCCGTCCCTGCTGACGTGTGGATTAAAGGGCCAAGGCTGACATCACAGGTAGTCAGTCTGTGTCATGAAGGGCTTAATAGATTACAGCCAGCACCTTAAACCTCACCTGGAAGCCAGCAAGGGCAGCTTGTGAGGCAACCTGAGGCCTGCCATCACTGCCAGGGATGCTGCCTTCTAGACCGTTTGAAGTTTCCCGGTGCTCTTCAGGGGCATCCCTGAATTTCTACACACTTTCCACAAATTACCTAAGGTCGCTTCCTATTGAGGTCAATGGCTCCTGCGATTCTCAGTGAGCCAAGGGCAGCTGTTTCCTGAATCTCTGATCACCTGTGTTGCTGAGGACCCTCCGCCTTAGACACAGCATGGGTGGTTTTCCATGGGGACTTTTCTGCTGCTTTGAAACCCACCGCTTCAAGGGGCGTCTGTGACCCTCTACAGGGAAGTGAAGGAAGACATTTGAGCTCCCGTTTCTCTGAATGCCAGCCAAAAGGGCTTTCGTGCTGCAGCTTCCAAATGGCTGCCATGATGACGAAAAGACAAGCATTTCTTCCCATCTTGCTTAGCTCTAATGGTCTCATCACTGCTTTGTGATGGGGTGTGAATTGCTGTGCCCAACGCAGCTTTAATTCCTTTCCTCAAATGAGCAGTTGGGATGCATCTTCCCTGGAGGGCCAGTAAAGCACTTGGCTTGGAATATTAATAGAGGAGCTGTTTTGCGGCTGCTCCTGTTCTTCCTCCTCCGACCTCCACAAAAGCAATGCTAGGGAAAGAGGCAGGCAAGGGAGGGGCCCTGCCTGTGGGGCTGGCGCAAGAAGGCTCCGTCCTCCGTCTTGGCCTTGCCACCTGCCTAAGCGCAGCTGACGAGGGGGCTCAATCCAAATGGCTCTGGGGCCTCCAACTGCCACCAAACCCTTCAGCAGCCAGGAAGAGGCCCTGGATCTCAGCCTTGCAGGGAGCGACGGGGCAGCCCAGCGGGGACTGGAGCACAGCAGGGCCTGGGAAATGGTGGAGCTGGGGCAACAGGGCTGTGAGGGACGGAATTGTTTTAGGCCAGACTAAAACCTCCAGAGCTGCTTTTGCCTTGGCAATGGCGTTAGGTGAGCGTGCTGCCTCCCAGATTCCATGCCTTCCCTTAAGTTGCCAGCTTGTTGTTCTCAATTCACTGGTGGTTCCGACATATATGCGTCCATCTTCCTAGATTTCCTGTCAGTGCGGCTGAAGGTCTTTTGGGACGGGAGTCTCAGTCTTGGAGATGGCCTGGGCTTGAGAAAAGCCCACCTGATCCCAACCTCCAAGGAAATCTTGCACTCCCCCCTCAGGAGCCTGTTCCCTGGACTGGAGCACTTTGGGGAAAATTTGGTGGTCTGCAGGCCTGCGAGTGCTAACTTGGGAAGCTTTTCAAGGCCTTTAGTCAGAAGGGGGCTTCCATTCAGGAAAAGCCACGATCTGTGTTCTTCTCTCTGGGGCGATGGAGGGATCCTGTGGAGATGCGCACGCCTTCAAGTCAGTGTTGACTGCAACGCTGTTGGCAAGATTTTGGAACTGGTTTGCCACTGCCTGCTTGCTAGAATTGAGACAGAGTGACTGGCCCAAGGACATTCAGCTAAGGTGGCATTAAAATAGACGGCCTCCCAGTTTCTAATCTGGTGTTAGATGCAAGAAATCAAGAAGGCAGTTCAAATGAATATAGATGTATTGCCTGCTAACACTCTCTATAGGAATCTGAGCTACTAACAGTCCAAACAAATTGGCGGTAGATGGAGAGTCCATGGAACTCAAGGTGGGCTGGACTTAGGTCTCTTGTGGGCAGGAAGGGACTTAAGACTGATGACATGTTTGATCCCTCCCTCAGGCTGTGCCTGGTCATCTACAGCCGGTGCATTCACCACTACGCTGAGCTGGCTGTCACAAATCAAACTGTTCAGAGGATGGGACAAAAAAAACTACTGATGGTCTAACAGCACAGTCCCCTTTTCCCCTGCTAGGCTTCATGTTCCCCACCCCCGCCCCCCCGGCAACTTTTTTATCAAAAGCATCTAATCTCCATTAGCCTCCAGATCGTTTGAGCTTCTCTTTTCCCAACTGGCTCCTCTCCTCCTCGCAAGCAGCCTTGCATGGCACTTGGGCGAAGGGACTGCTGAGCCGGGGGAACAAGGGTGGGGGGAGGCAGGGGCTCGGTGAGTTCAGGTGATCTTGCAGTTCGGGAACTGCATTCACTTTCTGCTTGCCCTCACAGCGCACACTGAAGATGTGGGTACCAGCCTCTATTTTGTGAACGACTCCATTCAGCAGGTGACCTTCTCCAGCTCTGTGGGAGTGGTCATCCCTTGTCCAGCAGCAGGATCTCCCAGTGCCACCCTTCGCTGGTATCTTGCTACTGGGGATGACATCTACGATGTCCCACACATCCGCCATGTCCATGCCAATGGGACCCTTCAACTTTACCCCTTCTCGCCATCTGCCTTCAACAGCTTTATCCACGACAACGTTTACTTCTGCACTGCGGAGAACTCTGTGGGCAAAATCCGGAGCCCAAACATCCGGGTCAAAGCAGGTATTGGATGGCTGAGGGAGGGCAGTGGGGGGTGGGGTGGGGGGTGGGGGTTGCTAGCTAAGTTTGGTCCCAGAGAATCACATTTGCCAGGGGAAGGAAAATACACCGGGATGCGATGGGTCTTCCCTAGCCATGATTCTGCTTTATGGGTGGTGTTTGAGCCCCAGACACTCTCCTTTATGAGCTACAGGCTGAGCCGTTGGAGGACTGATGAAGCAGAGGGAAGGGAGGAGCAGGTGGGGGACCCTTTTCGGTCAAGGATCAGCCAAGTGGGTGGATGAGGGGCCCCACTGGTTCCCGTAGGTAAGCCATTAAACACCGGTTGCCCAAGTACACAGACCAGCTTGGTAACCAGCTTCTTCCTTCCTTGCCTCACAAGTTGGGATAGGACATGAAAGACCAAGAAGTGAATTATTTATTTGAATTACAATACTAGTTACACAATTGTTGCTATATGTACACATGATTTTATTTTTATTTTGAGGGCTCCCTGCCATGATGATCTCCTTAGAATTTTTAACAGGCAGCTTTTACTTTTCTTCCTTTGCATCCTGTTCTCTTGGGTGTGAGGAGCAAGGGGGAAGAGACTCTTTTTAAATAGACTTGTGATAGTCCTTGTTTCTTGTAACTTCATTTCTTGTTTCGTCCTGGTTGGGAAATTAGCTCATTGTAAGTTCAGCAAGGGTCAGGCCTGTGGAAATCCTCCCAGGTGTTGTGTCCAAAACCCTATGTCTCCATGTCTTCACTTCTTAGGGCCCAGCACAGAAAGAAGCAGAGTCAAGGGCAAAGAAACTTCAGGTCTGTCTGGAGAGATTGAGGCCCAGCCTCTGTCTTGGGGCTGGGATTTCACTGAAGGGCCCTGGGACTCCCCAGAAACGTCTAGTGCATCTGATCATGCTGGAGGGAAGTTCGCTCAGCGGGAGCAAGCGAAACGATTTGTCTCTGGTCAGGTGGAGGGAGAGGCACCTCTGCCCATAGGCCAAACCTGAAGTTCCCATGGAGAGCAGCTGACCCACTTGAGCTGAGTCAGGACTATGATTGTTTAGCTTCCGTTTGGACTTCAGTTGGTTGCTGCTGCAACTCAAAAGATACTCTGTGGAACCAGAAGAAAGCACAGAACTCTTTGATTGGGGATTAGAGGAAGAACTCCAATATTGGGGGCTTCATTAACTAGAAAAATAAGTGAATAAATGTGAAAATGGTAGAAGTTGTGCATGCTTTGAAACAAAGGATTAAAACATTTTTTCCTTCATCTCGTTAAATCTGAACCCAGTGGAGTTGTCTGAGATAAACAAAGGTGCTTTTTCAAAGAGTAACCGGACTTTCTTTTGCTTGAAGACATTTCGCTTCTCAACCAAGCAAAACCTCTTCAAGCAAAAACAAAGAAAATCCAGTCACCTTTTGAAGAAGCACCTTTTCCGACCATGATCTGGATGACTGAGAATCTCCATAGACATTTGGATATGAAAGAAGTTGAAAGAGGCAAAAGGACAAGGTTTCACTGACATTGTGTATTTTAAAACGAAGCTTGCCGCCTTGAGTGTGGCAAGTGTCAGGAAAACCATTTTATGCTCTTCTCTGAATTCTGAGCTGATAAGGAACAGCAACAGCAAGGAGCCGTGCACGAGGATGGGCTGGGCACTCATGTCCAGCTTGTGGACTTCTCAAACTGGACGTGGAGTGGCCATCTCCTCCTCAGAGAGGATAGTGGGAGAACTTCCTAGGAAAGAGAGGGTAATTGCTGAGTGGCAATAGAAAACCAAAGAGGAGATTCACCTCTGCTCCAATGAAGTTCTCCCTAAGATGGAACAAATCCAAATCATGACGAAGTAAAGGAAGGGATATGAAGAAGAGAAATGCTTTAACATTTTTGTTTTGCTCGATGGCATGGTTTGTTTGATCTGTAAGAACAAATTTCATACTATAATCATTCCTTGTACATTAAAGCAATCTTGGGGGCATGTTAAGCCCTGTAACTCCTCTATTAGGTCTACCTTTAAGAGTTTTATCTAAATATCCTATATCCAATTTATCAGGAAAGCTAAAACAGGGTGTCTACTTATAAGGAATTATATTATTCAGGGGGGAGGACATCTGGTATTATGAGGTTGGGAAAGGGCCAGGAATGAAGGACAGGCAAGATGGAACCAAGAGAGGAAAGAGTCCTAAAGTACAACTCCCCCTTGGCTAATGCTGGCCTTGGAATGTAAGTCTGGATAATCATCTGTTGGAGAAGCTCTGGTGGATTTTACACCGAAGAGAAGGCTTGACTAGATGACCCCTGAGATGCCTTCTAGGTCTCTGGTTCTATGAAGTTCTGGAAGTTTTCAACAGCAGCCTCTCCTTTCCTTCTTTGTCAGGTGCCCAGGCCCCTGCAGTTCCACTCTAGTCTTAACTCACAGCCAGTCTGACCTCTGAATCTCTGGGCTTGGCTACCAAGAGAGACCAGCAGGAGTTTCCTGGGAGGAGGTAGCATCAACAGTGAAATGCCATCCTCAGAGAGGCTTATTTGGCACTTGCCTCTGGTCCCCAGAAGAGGCTTGTTTCTCTAATCTGTTCTTTCATTTCACACTGGCTTTAATAAGCTTTCCATTGAATTGTTTTAATGCAGAAATTCATTTTTAAGAATCTCAGTTAAAAGCCACCCATAGCAATCAGTTGCGCTGAAGATAAATCTTTAACCTGCAACAAATTTTCAGGTTATGAACATCTTCTGTTAACCTTCAGTTTAGGATGAGACATGTACTGCATTTTCTACTCTCCCATCTTTGTCTTCTCCTGTTTTTGAAGCTGGAAAACCAGCAGATCAGGATAAAATAACACATATATCAATTGCAGTCTTATCCCAATTAGTGAAGCTATGGTCTGGGGCATTCTTTGATGTTCATCCTGTAGGGTGAAGAGATGTGGGAAAGTGTGACATTAATTTTGGGTGAAATACACAAGTTGCTAATCTGTCTACTCACCTATTGTTTTTCTTTCCAGTGTTCAGGGAACCTTACACAGTTCGAGTGGAGGATCAAAGATCAATGCGTGGAAACGTGGCTGTTTTTAAGTGCCTCATTCCTTCTTCAGTGCAAGAATATGTTAATGTTGTATCCTGGGAGAAAGATACAGTTTCTATCATCTCTGGTAAGAGGGGTAATGGCAATGTTCCCCCTTCTATTGCTTGGGATTTCTAGGGGTCTCTTGTAGGTCTACTTTTGGGTGTGTTTCCAAAAGTCATTGGTTAAAAGTACAATCTAATCAGGCTGGTCACAAACTTTGGCTAGGTTTTCCTTAATAGGAGATATCTTTGAGAAGCTTTTTTGCTTCAGGTGATTTGCCAAGCTTCTAACAAGTTTTTCACCTAGTGTCTCTGACTTAGGATGTTAATACAAGTTTAGTTTGCTCTGGCATTAATCAGACCTGTTTTGTTGTATCTCCTTGCTTAAACTTTGGTAGGACATGTGGCCATGTATACCCAAAGCGTTTATCTTTCAAATTGGTGTCATATATATTTTAATGATTTTTCTTTTATATAGCCTGTGTGATAATATAACTGTGTGTATGTCACCTTTACAAGCTTTGCATTCAAAGATTGGGGAAATAGCCATTCCTGCATGAAATTTAAAAGAGAAAATGTGAAGCTGTTTTATTGTTCATGTCAAGAGAGAAGGCAATTGAGATCAGTTGCAATGGGAGCTAAAGGTAGTCCTCAGCAAATGGCAATAATTAGGATTGAAATTTCCATTGCTAAGTGATGCAATTATAAAGTGCCACGTCAGTGACGATGCCTCATAGTGATGGCACTTCTGGCTGCCTTCCTTAAGCAGATCCTGTGCCATCATTAAGGGGGTGATGTCCCATGGTCCTGATTTGTGTCTCCTGGCAGCTTCCCCATTGGCTTCGTTGTCGGAGACATCACACCCCTGGGACACTGCAATGTCACATTGCAAGTGGGTCACTGAGTGCCAGGAATTGCAACCTTGTGACCACAGGGATGCTGTAGTGGCCAGAACTTGGAGGACCAGTTCTAAATACCACTTGCTTAGTACTATTGCAACTTCAGTGGTCGCTGAACATGTGGTCGTTAAAAAAGAATCACCTATATGCAGAATCAGTGTTTGTGCTCGACTTGGAAATACATTTAAATGGAATCCACCATAGATGGGTGGCTTTCTTGAAACTGTCTTGAGTGAATTTGAGGGCAAAACTCTACAAGGCCCTGCGGTGAATCTTCCATCCAAGAGGAGATTTCATGCCCTTCAGTTTTGCAAAGACTGTAAGAGTTTGAATAGGCCTGGAAGAGGAAGAAAGTCATGTATCTCACCCCTCTATTTGACCTTTCCAGTGTACAAACTGCATGATAAAAATAAAGGGGAAACAATAAATAGCTCATTGATTTGTGAATTGTGCTTGCCTGGAGCATTTTCTGTTTGATCTGTAGGATAAAGGTTGTCCCTTTTGAAGAAATTCTGTATAGGCCCTGCTGGTCTTCTGATCCTGGTGTCCTGATTTTTAGATGCTGTGGCTGGGGTAACTTGGAGGCATGGCTGAAGTGGATGGAATGTACTTGGTTGCTGAGGTGCTTCAGAAAGCTGGTCTCTAGAACCAAGACATTTTCCCGTATAATCTAGTGGGGAAATTCCAACTCCAGGTTGATGGGTAGGAAGGAATTGTCCAAGTCTTTCTTGACTATGTTGCTGTTCCTTCTGGAGATACAGCTTGTGTGTGCGTGTATGTGTGTGTGTAGGTAGACCTTGCTTTCTTTGGAAAAAAATCCCGTAAAGGTGATTGCTTTGTGGCAGAGACTTGAGCAAGTCTGCCATTGAGCAAGTACTTGTGCTGTATATTGGAGGGGACCTGAAGAGGGAAACAGTTTTCACATTAGGGCCCCTTGTGGTACCTGGCAAGACTTTGGGGCCATTGGTGGAACATAATTCTGTCAATTATAATTCATATTTAGAAAGCAAATGGGAATTGAGAAAGACACAAGATATTATTAATATTCAATTATTGGATATTAATATTTCCTATTGTATTGTTAACTATCCACCCATTTAAGCATTTTTGGGGGGGGAAAGTGACCTGCTAAAGAGTGAAAAATGAGCTGGCTAATAATTCCTTTCCTGAGCCTTGTCACCTTGCCAGGTAACAGAGCATGGCTGCCAAACACATGGCTGGCTTAATCCCAGATCACTAGTAGGTGTGTTCTCTGAAACATCTCACTTGTTTAACTTCTGAAGCCTGATACTGGAGGCCGACATCCACAGCTTTGCTCTTGAACTGGAGTCTTTTTAATTGGAGGCTGCCGATGTCACGGATTGGGTCCAGAAGATAACTGGTACCGTATTTAATCCTAACTCTTAATACTGATGATGGGAACTGGCAGTGGGTTGTTTCCATTTGTCTCATGTGCTGCTTGCGCCCTTAGAAAAGGAGACGATGAGCTTCTGTCTCGCTGCCATCATGTCACCTAACACTTCCACACCATGTCTTGTGAGAAACTTTGGCAGGTCCTCTAGTGCTGCACCTTCAATTCACCTGTACCTTTGAGCCCTTCCACCTCTAAAACTAGGCTGGCCAGGAAGCAATTATTGTTGACTCGTGGATTTTAAAGGTTGAACTGAATTGAATTGAATACTTTATGTGGCCAAGTGTGATTAGACACACAAGGAACTTATCTCTGGTACAGAAGGACTTAGGGTTGCATTTGCTGTTTGATAGATTTCAACAAGAAAAATGGGGCGGGGTTTACATCTGATAGTTGACCTGCAACACTTTAGCAGTCTTATCCAGGTTCCAAAGTTTCTTCTTGTTGCTCTTCAAAAGATTTTGCCACGGTTGAAAAAAGAAGACTTTCACATTATAATCTGGTCTTGACATCATCATTGCCTGAGATTTATGGTGATGCTCTTGTTCAACCTTTGACTTGCCCATACCTCTTTATAAAGGGCAGGCTTGGTGCTGCAGTCCCCGCTCTCCGGCGTCCCACAGCTGGAGGCTTCTGGCCACCCCTTGGTATATCTTATTGCAGAAGCAAGTTGCCTCATTTGAGGAGTGGTCAGCTTTTGCAGCATAAAAATCCTCCCCCCCTCCCCCCCCCAGGGTCTCTGTTGATGAGGTTCAGGGATCAGAAGGTTCTTGGAGGTCCCCTTTGTTCCTTGAAGTGTTGTTACCTTTGCCAACGGTTCCAGGCTGCCTGGCTTGTTTCTTGAGCTTCTCAGAGGCATCCACTGTGAGGTGAACCAATGGCCTGTTTTCAAAGCCAATATTTTAACGCCCCCAGTTGCCTCCTGTTCTTCATCAGTTCCGGGCTGCTGTGGCTGCAGTAGCTTCTTCATCTCCCCCTTGCTTGTTAAATTGTTCGTTGTATTATTTGGTTAACTTGACAATGCTGAAATTTACCCTGAAATCAAAGATAAATTCCCTTATAGAAGGTTATCCTATACATGGACCATTATTAGTCTGCCTCATTTTTGCTTAATGCCTATCTCACTGTGCTTCTGTCTAAAAATGTGTGTTTAGTCAAGTCAAGGGTTGCAGAGAAATTACAGGTTTTTGAAAACCTATTTACTTTGCTGGTGCTCCTGTCAAGATCAGTCTCGCCTTGAGTTCTGACTCCTCTTGCCAAGAAGTCCTTGTTACAGATGCAGGAGTTTAAGGAAAGGTCGTGGGACTAGAAATGGGACTTGCGGCCATCCCTGAATAGCCACAGCTCTGTGGCTGGACAGGCATCTGGATCTACTGGGGCTCTAATTGGAAATATGACACAATTCAGAAAATCTGGAATAATGTACTGGAAATCCTTCTGCAAAATTTCATTTCTAGCACCAAAACCCGGCCTGGCCACATGTTCTGGAGTAGAGGTGAAACAATGAAAGACCGATCACATTTTGCCAAGTGTGAGGAGGAAGGAAATGCAGATATTCCCGAGACTGGAAAACCTCTGATGCCAACCACATCTTCCTTTCTCCTTTTTTTCTCCTCCTTTAGACCTTTGTATCCTTTCTGCTGAATCTGTTCTCTGGAGGCAGGTAGACTCAGCTAAAGTAATGTTGTACCTCTTCCGAAGCCTTAGGAGGAATCTTGGAGAGTAAGGCTCAGTTTCCCAAGGGAGGCCGTTTTTTTTCAGCTGGGAGGGGGCAGTGAGAAGCTTCTTTGTTCTGCCGGCAGTTCTTCTGGGGTGAATTCCTAATCCCCCCCCCCCTTTGAATTTTGAAACTGGCTGTTTTGGAAATGTATGTCCTCATCTGTCCCAGAGCTTCATAGGTATCTTGAAAAATGTACTGCTGTTCATCCCATGATAATTTAAAGCTGATACAGGCAGATCACTCTGAGTTGAGAGGCCCCCCCCTCTGAAGCGGGGCTGAGAGGCTGCGGTTGGTAATCGACTGGGAGATAACCGTTTTCTGTGGTGACCCCCTTTGGGGTCACAGGGGCTACAGGGCACTCTGTGGCAACCCAGGCCTCTGTCCCACCAGGGTGGACTGGGAGCAAGCTGGCTGTGCCCTCCCAGCCGTTTGCCTGGGAGTCTGCTTGGTGGGGGGAGGGCAGGAGGCTCCCTGTCCAGGACAGTGAACGTAGAGGTGGCCGGTGGGCCTGCTTTGAGCCCCTTGGCCTGCCCTGCCCTTCTTTTCCCACCCCACCCTCTAAGCCTCCCTCCTAGCAGGGGTCAGCTTGCGGGACATTCCGGAGCTGACTTGGTGGCATTGTAATATTTTTTTGGATGCTCTTTTACAGGTTACATTTTAGCCTTTAATAATCTGGGAATTTCACAATATTATATTTTTAGAAGTTGTTTATTTCCTCTCCAAATGTAATGAACTCCTGGAGATTCAGCATGAAGCTACACCAAATTAAGGCTGCCGGCGATATTTATGGCTGTGGCACCCACATTCATATTCCGCTGTCTGAGCCAAGCCTTTGCATCATAGCTTGGCTGCCAGCCTCCACAGAGTGTGCCCAGAGGTCTCAAACAGTGCCCCCTCCTGCCTCGTGGCCTGACCCGAGGAATTCATGGGCTGGGCATGGGTCACCCTGCCCTGTCTTTGCTCCAGGAGCCGCCCCTCCCCAGGCCCCCCTCCCCCCATTGCATGCTGCCATTGCAAGTCTCTTCTCTGGAGGGAAGGCATGAGCAGGACTGGGATGAGTGCAGAAGGGCTGAAACCAGCGCGCCCTTTCCCGGCTCTCCGTGGCTGCCCAGAGAGGTCCCTGTTATTAGCGGCCATGGTTGTGTGTCACTGTGTGGATGCAGCCCTGTCCCTCTGTCCCTTCCCCCCCTCACCTGGGAGTTCACTGTTTGGGGCAGGAGAATTGCATCCGACTAAGGAAGTCTCACCACCTGCAAGGATTCCCTCCTCAGGTCTCCCTTTTGATTGCTTGAGGGGAACGCAAAGGTCAATCCCTTTCCAGGAGTTGCTGAGCAGGTTCCTAAGGGGGGCAGCGGGTAGGTGGGGGGGATTGAGCTCATCTCCTGGATCTGTAGTGGGGGGGAGGTGGGAGCGTGCAGCGGGGCCACTGTTGGCCGCCATAGTTCCCTTCCCCAAATCCAAGCCCGGGTTCCGGATGAAAGCATTTCAGCCCTATTGAGTGGTTGGGCAAAACCTTCAGCTTTTCATTCCACTCAAGCCAGCCAAACGATGCAAGTCTTGACATGCGTGCAAAAAAACCCATTTCCGAGCTCCTCGGTGGGGCCTGTGCTGTGAAATGTGAAATAATGATCCGTCCTCATTTGAATATATTCCGTGTCTCCTTGGGAATTCCTGCCTGTGTCTGATGCATTCAAGAAACCCCACAGGGGCTTTGCAGCAAAGCCGCTCGCTCGTGCACCTGGGGACCCTGCCGGCCTTTCCCCCCCCCACTGTTGACCAGCCCCTTCCTGATGCTGACGCCAGTTGAGAGGGGTCAAAAGCGCGGCATCCCTGGCACCAATCTCAACAACAGGATGAGAGTCTGTCTGCAATAATTCCACCCCACCCACCCCCGCCACCGTCTTCGTGTGAATTTTATCTAATCACCATGGCAACAAGATAAAAAAAAGTGTGAACACCATGTCTCTTTTACTGTGATAATTCAGATTTAGATATTCAGATCAGATGGCGATGAAGATTTCAAATGAGGCAGCAAAAGAAGGAATGCTTCTGCAGGGGCCTTGGCGTGTCATCATCCTGCCCTTTCTTGTGAGGGGGGCACAACATGTCACCTACTGGTGTGTTTGAAATACAATTAATTTGTCAAGTGTGCCTTAATCATTCACACACACGTATGTATGTATGTCTGTATGCACTGTATGTACTGTATGTGTGTGTGTATTTATATATATATAAATCTATATACATATAGAGAGAGCAGCCATAAGTTTTTCCAAAGGCCCAGAGAGATTTAAAAGTTCCATGTTGAGTTCTTCCCCTCAGCTAAGCCCTTGAGTTCCTCCTCCTCCTTCTCATTCCTATGTGTGCTCTGCTCAAAGCTCCCCCTTGCATGGCAGTGCCCAACTGCTGCATGGGCCGCCTCCTCTCCCCCATCAGTAGGTCCTGCTTCCTGAAATTTAATTGGCAATTAACTCTGGCTGCCTTAGGTATCTCTGCTCCCCAGAGTGAGAGCCAGCCCCTGGGGAGGAAGGGGCTTTTACTCATCTCCCTGCCTTCCGAATGGCTTAGGGTTAGGTAGCAGGAAAGGGATTGGGGAAGGAGAGAAAAGGCCCTGATTGATCCCGGGCCCACTGGTAAGAAGGTAGTTCCAATGAGTTTGAGAACTCTCAACATCTTTATAATTCCCCAAGTCACCAGTTTGTTGTTGCTTTTTTGTATCAGTGCTTCATGGGGTGGATAATATTTTCTAGGATTTTCTGGCCAGATGCTGAATAATTCAGCAAAGTACCAGGCAAGAACAAAGATATGGTGATATGAAGTTATAAGTGCTGTGAGAACATCGGCCAGCTCCACAGAGGGCGCTGTTTCTCTTCCTTGGTCTCCAGAGTAGCTAGATGGTCTCCAAGTCCCTCTGTATTCACCTCGGGGTCCTTGGTCTCCTTCCCACAAAGCGGGGTGGGGTGGGGAAGTGGCTGTGTGGAAAGGCAGAATGGCCATCAGAAGCTGGGGTTGTTAGCCACATGGTGTTCTGACCCAGGCTTCATCAACTGGAATGAATATCAAACTTGTTTTAAAAGCAAAACCTATTTTATTGCAAACCTAATTCATTCCCAGCCAGAACTAATTATAAACAGTTCCCCAAGATAAGCACACACCTTTCAGTGCTGTGGAATATTGCCAAAACCAGAAGTATTCAATTAATTATAACAGAAACCAACCGAAGTACCAGAAAAAACCAACCAGAGTACACAGAGCTTCAAGGAGGACTTGGAATCTATTGAACTACTTTGCTTCCTGCAAAGCTTTCGTTATGGAAGTCTGACTTTTATCTCTTATGAAAGGGGCAATCACCTCCCAGCCTTACTCCTGAGTTGCCCCTTCTGTTTCAGCTGCTCTCGCCTTCTAGCAGCTCTGTGCACACGCGCACTGGGAATAGGCTCCCCTGGGTCCTCTGTTTGCTGCTGCCAGACTCTGAAGGCTCCGGAGGCAGAACCCCACTCCCAGACGGTCCTCGCCCCATCCCTGCATTGGACGCAGGACCCTCATCCAAGTCCTCTCCAGACTCCCTGGCTGGTCCCCTTTCTTCCCCACTGTCCGATTCCGCTGCCATCTGCACCGGCTGCCAGCAAACCACAACACATGGACTCTGACCTGCAGAGGACGGGTGGGGTGGAGGGCTGTGTGTGCCCTCCACCCTACCTTTGTTGCCTCCAACAATCAGCCTCCTCATTTTGCTGACTTTGAAAGGATGGAAGGCTGAGTCAGCCTTCAGCCAGCAGGATTGAACTCCTGACACTAGCAGAGTTTGCCTGCTATACTGTATTCCAACCACTGTGCCACCAGGGCTCCCCAATAATTCAAGAAAGATGAGGAATGACATGCTACCTTGGACCTCAAATGCATGCACCATGCAATCAAATACTATCAGTCGTGGAAGAAAACTCTGAAAACCATATGGACTCTTCCAGAAAACAATTGTCTGGGGCTCGGTGGGCTTACAGGGTACCTACCTACAACTTCTTTCCAGGAAATTCCTCAGGGATCCACCATCATACTTCAATCAGTCCAACAGCATCCTCCAATTGTCACATGACCTACAGCATCTTGGTGCCCTCTTGGATATCAGTAGTCGTTCATTTTCCCTCTCAAAGGAGCAGCAAATGGAATCATTCAAGTGGTGGTTGTCCTAATCAAGTTCACGTACACATGACCTTGCACTAGATCCATTTCACTGCAGATACCATGGATGGAAGCCAAACTCTGGAACTGCATTCAGCATGGTAAGATCTGAACACATTCTAGATTATTCCAAAAGATCAGACTCCACAAGAATATTAAAAGCCATGTCAAGAAAGAGGGAAGCAGCAGATCAAAGGAGTTCTTGAGGAAGATGGAGGCATACAAACTTCCACACTGGGCAAAGGAAACAGTACCCTCTCTCATGGCAGATCTTACTGGAGGAGCCACAAAAAGACATCAGAGTGTTTTGGCTTCCAGAAGCTAGATCTTGGCAAATGGTGCCTCAGTCCCAGATTTGATGAAATAGTGCCGATCTCTGGGATTGCATCTATGGGGCTCCTAGCAATTCCCTTTGATTGCACCAGCTCCAATTTAGAGGATTCACCCAAACAGAATGGGAGAATTCAGACTTGAATAATCTTCTAGTTAGTTTAAAAGTCCAGTTGGAGTCCAAAGCCTATCTCATCATAATCTCCAGGTGGATCAACTAGTCCACAAGATTCAGAATAACCTCACCCCACCACCCGCCCACCTTAACGCCAGGGCCTTGGCTGTCCTCAGAGTGAATGCTCCATCGGTCTTCTGGGCCTTCTTTTATAGGACAGTATAAGATTATCTCGTGCCTCTTGGCTGCAGCATCCTTCAGTAGAACTGCAGAAAACAGTTCCCTGCCAAACCTGGTCTCCTCCCAGGGAAAGTTGAGAATGCTCTGATTCCATTGTAGGGAAGAAATATATTGAATTTACACCACAAAGGTCCTTTTTTCACAGTTCTTGCAGCCGAAGCAAGCATTGCCAGGAATAAGAAAGATCCTGGTTGGGAGGCCCATCTGTGTTGGCAATTGACATGAAGATGGTTGTATCCATCCAGTGTTTCTGCTTGCTCAAATTGGTTTGTCCTTTTGAAGCTGAGGAAGGGACTCTCCTCCAATGTCACACACTTCTCCAGCCCTGCAGCTGGCGCTGGTGGAGAGAAGGGGACCCACTTCACAATGGAAAGGGAGCCTTCCCGGCAAGCCCAGCATTGTGCTATTCTTACGTGTGTGAAGAGGTTAGGTTCTTGTAGGGAAGAGCAGGTGCTGAACTTGGAAGGGTGACAGTTGCATGTCTCCACCCCACCCGCAGCGCAAAGATGACTGCATAATGTATGCAGTGACAGAAGCGGAGGGATATCGGCTCCCCCTCCCCCCGCTTCCTGAAACAGGCTGGGCTTTATTCCTTCTCTCCAAGTCTTTCATTTTGTAGGGGGAACAGATGTGTGGGCTGCAAGCCCGTTCTTCCCCAAAGAGAGAGGGCTGTCTTGTTTGCCTCTCCATCTCCTCTCTTTTTAGGACAAGGAGAGCCCTATTTCCTTTTGGTTTCAGAACACAACCTCCCCACACACCAGGGGGATGCAGCTGATCCAACAGTGTGTTCTCTTCACCCTGGAGGGAGAGAAGGGGAAGGTCGCTGCTCTTGGGCTGATCCCTTTCCTTCCGTTCTTGTATTCTTCTAGAGGGAACCTCACCCTTTTTCCCAAATGTGGCTCCTGACTGGCCTGGGTTGTTGGGCCATGCTCTTCTCCTGAGAGAGAGAGAGAGAGAGGAGTCCCTGTGGGTGCTGAAGTGCAGGGAACAGGGAAGAAGGGGAATGGGAGCTGCTCCTTCAAGCCAGTGGCCCTCTTCTGCCAGAGAAGGGAGAGCGGTGACCCAGAGCAAGAGGGCCACAAGCTATGCAGGCAGGCTCTAGCACACTTAGCATGGCAGACGGAGGAAATACGGAATACATATTGTCTTCGTTTTGGGTCAGCATTAAATCTTAAAGTAGGCTTTCCTTTTGTCCTAGCCCGGCCTGTTTTTTAGAGTTTGATCTTGCCACCCAAAGGCTGCAGAAACAACTTAGTCTGCAAACCGTTCTGTACATTTCCCTAACTTAGGACATTAATCAGAGCAGTTGGGATGACTGCTCGTTCACCCTCTAAGGGAGTAGAATGCCTTCAGAGAAAGTAGGTTTGGTGAGTCAGTGGCAGCTGAGTGGAGGTGTGTCGCATTCAGTGTCGAGGCTAGAAGGGTGCTAGACGGGGTGCCCACTCTGGATCCGGAGCCCTGGCCTTGCCTTGGATCAGAAGATGCGGCTTGTGGAGGGCTGATCTGTCTGTGTCTGAGCCCCACGGCTTGCTCTGCTGACCGGACTTCTTCCCATGATTGGTCAGTTAACCTTTCCCCACTCCACCCAATTGGCAGAAAACAAGACCAAGAAGAGGGCTGCTGCCCTTGTTATCACCCCCTCTTCTGCCTCTGTCCTATTCTGGGTCAGCCCTCCAAGGGCGCGTCTGGTAAACCCTCACTGCTTTTATGTACCTTGGGTGCACCTTTGGGGTAGTGTTGGAAAAGGGGAGAGTTTGGCTAAGGAAAACCTAGGCCTGTATCCCTCTAGAGCTGGTGACAAGGCCAAGACAGGGGCCACCAGGCCATGGGTGGGTGGGCAGGATGAGGACAGGTGCAAGCAGGACATCGCCCAAAGTAGCAGCGTGATATTTAGAAGCTCACGGCCAGTTGAGATGTTTGGAGCACAAAAAGCACTGCCTCAGGCAGGTGGTGGATGTCAGCCATTTTGTCCTCTGCTCTGTTCCCTTGCTTGGCATGAAATGTTTTGGGCTGTTGGGCATCAGCACAGGAGTTTCTTATCAAGTATCTGATCATGAGGGTCCTTGGACTGATCACTTTCTATCAGTCCTAGGAAGGAGGCAACGGCAAGCCGCTTGTTGAGAAACTCTAGGCAGTCTCCCAAGAATTGGACATGATTGAACAAGGAAAAAAAAGTCTAAGTGCTTCAGAGAGATGCTTTTTGGAGGAAAGGCAGCTCCAAACACCAGGGAATTCTTGATACACCCCCCCCCACACACACACACACTTTTTCCTCTGAAGTCTATCCACCTTCTTATTCATGGTGTTACCATGTTTCGATGGCCAACAGCTTGTTTCAAAAGAGAGTAATCTTCAGATTTACAACAAGCCTGTGGCTCTTGAAGAGGCCACTGAAAATGGACCTCCCTCTCATCAAGTATCGGAAGTTCGGCCGTTTCCCTTGCCACCATCTGCATGGACGGAACAAATGCTTCTAATCCTAACTACAGCTGGAAGTAGAGCACTTGCTCTGAGCTGCTCCTACCGGGTTGCTGTAGGCCTTTGTGTTGGGAGGAGGAGGAGCTGTGCAAACATGCCAGCCTGGATAGCAGTGGTGACACCATCTGGCATCTGGAGGAGCGGAGGTGGCCTCTGCTTGGCAGAATTGCCGGTTACGGACAACAGCCAGGATGTGGGGACGAGGATAGAACCCCTGTTCCTAGGCTGAGCACCTGTCGCTCTATGTGCGCAGCATTTGGGTGCCTCCCCCAGCATTCCTGAAGTGGTTCTCAGAGCCCTCTGAATCCTCTGCTCTGCTCTCCAGCCCACTTCTTGTCTCCAAAGGATGTTGCTGAAATGAGCCTTGTTGTGTTCCTGCTAAGCAGTGAAATATGGAGCCTGTTCTCTGGCTGGGAAGGATTAGGACTGCAATTCATACCTAGATTTGCCTTCCTGTGAGAAAGGGCTTCCTCCTTGCTCATGTGGTTACAAGGCATTTCCTTAAAACTATGGGTAGCTGTTTCCATGTGGCCACTAAGTCCTGACCTGCCAGCTTCTCTCTCCTATTCCTCTTGCCCCAGTTCATTGTTGATCCTGCAGAGAAGGAATTGTGATTCTAATGCCTCCATCTAGTCTGCTGTGTCTCAGGCTGTGAAACAAGGAGGGCTTTTCTGTGTTCGGATTAGGTAGTTCTTTGTCCCAGGATACACAATTTGGAGCCTGTGGTGGCTGTGAGGGGCTTGCTCTGAGTGACCATGAGGGGATTTCCAGTTGCACAAAGGGGTCGGGGGTTGCTCTGGTGCAACTCACAGGTTTGGAGAAGCTTGAGGTGGCTGAGAGATTGCAGTTCTATTCAGTGTTGTTTGGACTTCTTGGACATTGTATGATCAGTGGTGGAATAGCTATTTGTTCTTTTTAGGACGCATCTGAAAAGCAGCTCCTGGAGAGAGGCAGAATGGCAGGGCAGAGATATTTAGGAGGCAAGTTTTGTAGCAACTGATGCATTCCAGCAAATCGGAGAAAGTCTTTGCAGTGATTTACTTGATTAAATATATTTTCAGTAGATCAGAGAAAGTTGAAAGGTAAGAAAAGAAAATAATCTAGTGGTAACTTCGAAAGAGGAGAAAGTAATTTGGAGGGATTTTGACCGTTTCCCCAAACATTTGGGCTAGAGATTTGGGTAAGTTCTGCTGCTGTTGATATCTCCTTGAGATGGGGGCGGGGGGGCAGGGGGGGGAACGACAGATTATTTTATCCTTGGGCACCAGGGTTGTAGGTTTGTAGTTTTCATGCTGGTAATCTTTGCACGCTGCTCAGGGTCACCTGCAAAAGAAATACGTATTCTGCTTTCCATAGCCACTGTGTCTTTTGTGTGTGTGTGAGAGTACTTTCTAAATGTTTAGATAGTTCATATTCTGCTATTCCGTTTGGTATTTGCTTGCTCTTCCTTACAGTCATCAAATTCTTGAGTGTTTGGGGGCTTGTCTTATGCTGAACCCCCTGAAGGTGATATTTGGGGAGGAAATGGCCAAAACCAGGATACCTGGTTTTCAAACCATCATGAGGACCTTGGCTAGAATCTGTTTTAATATTTATTGTTGTCTATTAGCCAATCTCTAGTTTTGGTCAAAGGGAGCCATTTTCAAGATTGAGTGCTAACTCCAACATTTACTCAATAGCACATTTGTACAGCAGTCTTAGACTCCAGCAATTTTTATCTCTGTGATGAAGCCATGTTTTTAATCAATATTCTTGCATTTCTCTTAAACTTCAGATAAGATCCTATGTCTCCAGAAAAAAATATGCTTGATCTTTATTTCTATTGGATTGGGAGGGCGGGGTTGGAGAGCTTTTAAGCTCTAAGAGAATGCATGAAGCCAAAGAATTGGCACTACAATCATGTTTTCCCATAATCTGAACAACTTTTTCAGTCTTAACTGGATGTGAGAGAAGGATAAAAATTAAACCACAATTACAGGTGGATTTATTTTCCGGAGGCAGGTGTACCAACACAAAATCCCATTTTGCTTCTGTCCTTCTGTCCGTTCCAGTTAAGAGCAGCCACTGAAAGATAACCAAAGTCTGGTCTGTGCTGCCTCCTTCTGGTGTCCCTCGGCAATCTCCAGAGGCTCCTGGAGCCTCCAGAGGACAGGAGCCAGCATTCTCTTCCCCAGTCAGATTCCTCTCCTGCCTGGCTTCCATCACACAAAAACCGCTTCTACCATGCGCGCATTTTTAGCTGTGCATATGTCTGGTGCTTGTATGGCCGCTGCTTTCTTTATTAAAATGGTGCCCATCTCGCAGTTTCTGTTCCATTGGAGGAGGGATACTGAAGCCGCTCATCATCAGGTCCCTAGCAGAAGAGCACCCAGGCCTTACCTTAGTTTCCAGCCCACACCATCCAACTGTGCACACTTCTCTTGGATGTTGGGGTGTTATGGGGGGGGGCAATTTGACTTTGCAGAGGGAGTTAAGGGAACCTGCTGGAGAGGCACTGTTCTGCCTGAGGTAGTGGCAATGGTCTCTGTACAAATGCCCCCAGCAAAAGAGAGCCAAAGAGGTTTGGTCCTTGGTAATGTGAACCACCTCCTCCTCCTCCTCCTCCTCCTCCTCCTTCTCCCTTCTGAAACTATTCTGCCCCTGCTTTTCATGACAGCTGTATGGTATTTGAAGGCATTTGCCATGTCTCCCTCCAGTCTTCTCTTCTTCTGCTAAACATCCTTCCAGTTTTTACTTTCAGGCCCTTTTCTCTTGGTTACTTTCTGCTGGACCCACTCCAATTGGTCCATGTCTTTCTGCAAGTGTGATGCTCAGAGCTGGACTCAGGATTGTAAGTGCAGCCTAACCAAGATAGCCTAAAGAGGAACGGAGATTTCTCTTGATTTCAGCAGTATCCTTCACAATTCTAGCACAGCCTAGAATTGCATTTATTTTATTTGCAGCTGGATTATGACTTGAATTCAGCTGTTGATTCCCTACAACTACCCAATTTCTGTCTTTTGTTCCAATTTATCAGAATCCTCCTGAATCTTGATATTATTCTAAAGGATTTGCTATACCATATTTGTATCATTGCAGATTTGATAACTCTTATCCTGATTTTCCTTCAGAACAATTGATCAGCAATGTGGAATAGAATATTTTCTTCTGAAAAGACCATTTTCTAAACTCCGTAAGAGCACAACCCGTGGAAGCAAACAAACCAGGCCATTTTTAAGCCGTATTTAATGTTTCTGATTACCATAATTAGACTTAATGGAAGATTCTTTGCATGAGTTAATATCTTAAGAAGTTTTTGTGCCTTTCATTTGTGGAATAGATGATGTTGAGGTAATTCCCTGTTAGGAAAAATCATTCACAGGTAAATCAGTCCGTTTTTCAATCCAGGGATAATCCAATAACAAATTCCAGTGTCAAAAAAAAAACAGTTCAGTATCAGACTTACATCAAATCCAGGAATATCATTCAATTAGGAAAAATGGAGGAACGGCAATATTTTCCAACAGAAGGAAACAGAGATACACTCACACTCTCTTCTGAGACTCAGACTAAAACAAACCAGGTTTCTGGCTCCATCTTATGGCCATTTGCAGAATCACACCCAATTGCAGTTTTTGCATTCCCTTAAAGAGACAGTGTTAAAATGTCTATCCTGGTTTATATATTTCTAACCCAAATACCTGTTAGGTGACTTGTATTCCTAACAGATGAAGCTATTATTTATTTACTTAACATTTCTGCAATCTACTTTGAATACTGGCAGCATGCATAAGAATTTTCAAAATCAAATAAATCAGACAAGAAATTTCCCTTTGCACATAGAAAATTAATGCCACAAAATGATCAACTCAAGTTATAAAAAGAGGAGTTTTTGTGACTGACTTTCACAAAACCGGGATGAAGAAAAGTCATTATGTCAAAAATTCCAGAGGACGCCTTAGTTCTCTGATAAGAATAGTTTCAAAACAAATATTTGGATTTTTTAATTAGAATATCCGAACTACTTTAACATGCTTAAAATGAGTACTGGAATTGGGGATGTTCAGAATGGAGATAGATTAGATCCCAGTCTATTGAGGGCACTGGAAAAATTCTCCATTTCAGATTTCCACCTGAAGGGGCTGGCAATTTTTCCACCAGGCCTGGAGGCTGGGCTGCCAAGGGCACTTGGGCGGGAGGGTGGCTGCCTTATCCTGGTTGCTGCATGATGTATGGTGTGAGGAACTAAGGTGACAAGTTTATTGCTTGCTTCTGATTCATTATATGACTTTATCTCTATACCATGGTAGGGATATTTCCTGGGTGATTTTAACCTGATGAACCCTTGCTCTCCCAAGGGAACCATGGAAATAAAGAGGAAACAAGGGTATCATCTGAAGGTTGCCATATGCAACCATAAACTTTGTACTGTCAGGGAATCTGGTGAAAGGTGAGCAGAGGGAATGAATATGGATGGGTAGCTCTTTTATTGCGTCCCTAGAGAAAATGTTGTAAGGAGAAACTGGAGAGGGTGAAGGACTAGTCCGGGAGCCCTTCTGGAAGGGCGGGGAGGGGAATGGCAGGTTGGAAATGAGGCATCTCTAGGGAACCCTAAGCAGAATTGCCTGCCGGGTCAGTTCCAAGGCTTAGCATTTGGAAGACAGAGGCACACCCATTTTGCGAAGTAATGGTTGGGGCCAAGAGAAAGCCATAATAATAAGGAGCTGCTCTACGATCACTTTCCAGTCTTTGTTTAAGGTTCTACTGAGAGGTTTCCAGAAGTTGCCCAGGAACTTTGAGCTCTGCCCATGGAGGGCTGAGCAAAATGAAGGGGAAGCTGAACCTGCCCCTCCTGCACAGGACACCCTGCTGGAGGGCTCCCCCAACCACCATTCAGAAGGTGGCAGCTGACCAAGGATCCTTCAGCCTTGAGTTGGGAAGCTTGCTGGCATTTGCACTGCTTGGCCAGAAATGCCCAGCCATCGGGGGAAGTTTCACTCTGACAAGTTTCTTAACTTAGCTGGAAAGACAGAGAAGCAGAAACAGGTTTAAAATTTTCCATGGACTGAAAAACGAGAAGCGACACCTTTACTTTCTCACATGTAGTGTTAGAACTTGGCTGATCCTTAATAAAACTAAATTTGGGAAGGTTGTGGACCAAGATAAAAGTTAGTCTTGTGCACTGTGCAGAGCTACACTGTGAGGGTAATGGCTTTAGGGGATCAATTCATGGTGGGCAGGACAATCCATTCCAGGCCATGAATTCTGATCTCCAGGTGGAATCACGGCAGGCGATCTTGCCCCCCCTGGTTGCGAGCTCTCCAGATGCTCCTGGTTGGCTAGAGTGGGTCAGACCTGGCCGAGTGTAAGGATACTCTTCATTCCATTCACTCCTTCATTTCTCAGGCTTATATGCTCCTTCAATGGCAAATAACTCTAAACAATATATGCTCTATTTGAGTAAAAAGTGTTAAAATGATGTCACCCATCCCTTTGCACTAAGGAACATACTCCCAACGCTATAAATTGTCACTTCCTGTGCAGGGGAGTCTACTTCTAATTCCCCACATTAGGTTTGATTTCTGGCTCTCCAGGCCCCTCCTGGCTTAGCCCCCCCACCTCCTTTCTTCAAGAGCTGAGCAATTATGTGGCCATGCATGGTGGTAGCGGCTACTTCCCAAGGAACAGGCATATGGTGGACATTTTGTGAAGTAACTTGCATGGCAGGAGGAACCCCGTCTTGGAGCTGAGCTCCAGCTGATGCAAGTGAATGCATTCGTTTTATTTATTTAAAACATCTATACAACCACCCACCTTCTGAACAACTCTGGGCAGACCTGTCTTTGGGACCCACAAGGGAGAACAAGATTGCGAGCGCTCCTTCCCAGCGGGGCCCTGGTGAGCGCCTCCTCAGGTCCGGCTGGAGTGTGAAGCGTCCTCTGGGAACACCTGCATTCATTCGCAGGCCTCACAAGGAAGCCTGGGGGCAGGGGGGCCCACAGTCCTCCCCCTGGGGTGCAACTTCACTCGGCCAGAGTGTTTTGGAATGGCAGGGCTGCCTCCCCGCCTTTCAGTTTAAGATCCCCTCCTCTCCTCTTTTCCTTTCTGCCCCGGGGGGGGGGCAAAGCCACGAGGCTGAGCCAAAGTGTCCCCCCCCCTTCTTGGGGCAAGGTCAGGGGTGGGTGCTGCGGAACTGAAATCTGCGCCTGCAGCTTCCTCTGGTGAGAAGCCTCCCTCCACAGACCCAGCCAGTGCCTTTACAGTGGAGTCCTGAGCAAGGGGATTACTTGGGAGGGAGACCCTTCTGGCTCTCCACCAGCTGTTGGGGGTCAGGGCACTTGTGGCTTACATGAGCTTGTCAGCCAGGATGGAATGTTACTAAGATTAAATGCTACACAGAACCCAGTTTAGGCTCCCTGCTGTTGCATTTCAGGAGGGTTTTAGGCAGCCTGCCGCAGGGTTTTAGAGGGAGTAGCCTGCTCTTCTGGCCCTGTCTGTCTGTGTGTGTGTGTGTGTGTGTGTGTGTGTGTGTATGTATGTGTGTGTGTGTCTGTAGGCAGATTTCCCCCCCACCCCTATAAACAGAGGAGACTCCTCTGACACCACCACCACCCTCGCCTGAGAAGTCCTTCGGTGGCCCTGAGAAGTCGAGGTTGCTGCTAAAAGAAGTGAAGTCTAAAAAATGGTTATTTGCACAGTCACCTGTAAAAAAGATGCACACTCCTGGAAATCCCATCTGCAGGTTGGTGTTTTTGAAGTTGCAAAAAGTTGAGGATGTGTGTGGTTATAGCAGCATTTTTAGCTTTGACATGACAGAGTACTAGCTAAGCTTTGGTGAACAAAAAACCAGAAACATATATTTCAAATAGAAATACAAGGAAAGTGAAGTTAGGATGTATTTTCTTTGACAGCTTTCCTTATCCAGACTAGCTGCTTAAGTAACAAACTTCTGGCATTTGAGGCTAAAGATCGAATAGTAGCTAACTAAAGACTTTCCTCTGAGTTAAACAACAAGACTCAGGACTGCTAATATGGTTCCAGAGATATACGTAGAAAGTCAGAAGGAAATGAAGAATGGATGGTGGGACAGCTGAAGCACGCTTGGGAGCCTTTAAAGAGAGAGCTATGTGGGTGTGAAGGAAGGTTTGGTGGATGTCTTTATTGTGCGATGCAGAGGGAGGCCAAGAGTTTTCAATGATTTTGTGCATTCTGATCTGCTGCCACCTTCATCTTGTCCTCTTGGGCCAGGCTGGAGGAAGGCAGTTTGCATATGCTCGAGTAAGGTTGGTGGCATCAAAGTGCTGCCTGATGGTTTCAACTCAGTGATTGTTCCAGCAGCCTCCTGAACATCTAGTCAGCAAAGCTGAATTTGGGTGGGAGAAGAGATGGTGGGTGAAGCATCCCAAATCGCATTCCCCTGATGATATGCGGTGGGTGAACAAGAATTAGAAAATGAATGGTTTCCTGCAATTAGTGTAATGACCTCTGCTAGAAGAGGTTGTTTACACTGGAAAGAGAACTCTTGGCTGTCGACGTCCGGGTGTCTTTGTTAAACAGAAAGCTGATAGTGAGCAGGCTTGGCCAGGAGATCGGAGTCTCATATGTCTGGGTTGGGGTCAAGAGAGCTTGGGAAGGGCAGAATCTCCTCTCCTCCTTGCTTCCCTTATGAGTACAAAGCACGGCCTAAAGATCTCGGGGCAGCCGGGAACCAGGCTGTTGGTGACCAGGGAAAGGGCAGGTTTGCTTTTTTTCTATTTTTCAAAATATTTTTGTACTTCCTTTGGACTGAAGCACTCCAGCAGGAGGCATGTAGAATAGATGGGTCATGTCAACTCCTTGAAAACAAATTACTTACCATAAATCTGCATAAACGTGAAGAAACAAACAGATAAGTGGTGACCTGCCCCAGGAAGAATAACACTAGTAAAGGATATAATAATATTGTTCAAGGGAGGGATATTCCGTGGACCAGGATCCTCAAAGAAAAGGTTTTCTTCCTTCTTATTATTTACAGGGATGTCCTTGGAATATATGGAAAAGCCTGAGGACAGGTACTCCCGAGGATGACTGAAGGGGATACCCCAAGGAATGCCAAGGAGCCGCAAATGGGGCCCTTTTCTAGCCATTTGTTCTCGGTGAAAGGTGGGGAACTTGTAAGGCGGTGCTTCCTTCCATACCTTTCTGAGTAAAGTTAGTGCTTGTGTGATGCTATGTAGATGCCCAGCAATCTCCCCAAAGCGAGCTCATTGTTGGAGCAGTCTAGTGGGCTGGAAAAAGCCCCTCTCTCTGAGTGCCAGGGGGATGGGTGCCTTGTCTTCTGCCCACACAGAAAAGGGCCTGTGTGTGCATGAAAGTCCAGCGACACTGAGGCTGGCCTAGGCCCTTTCTTCTCTGCTGATTTGTCTTGGGCAGAGTTGCTCAACTTTGGCAGCTTTAAGGTGCATGGGCTTCCAGAATTTCCTGGCCAGCCATAACAGGGAGAAGAAAGAATTTCCAAGTCCCACCCTTTGGAGTTCGTTGCAAGCCACAGCCCATGTTGTTTTCCAGGGGAAATTGTGGATAGGTTTCACCGTAAGATGGCCCGTCTCTGCCAAACGGACAGCCTGAAATTCTACCATGATGCCAGCTGTTGATGAGGAGGTTCCCTTGCTGGATAGGGAGAGGTTGATGGTGTGACCCGGGTGACTGGGCCCTGTGCGATGCTTACCAGCTTGGCCCTGTCTTTCTGTGGCTCTCTCCCCCATTTGCCTTTTCAGTCCCCGATGAGGCAGAGTCAGCGGTCTTGGAGACCATCTCGGCAGCACTTTCCCCTTTAGGCATCCTAAGCCACCTTATTATTCCAGGTCGCTTGTCATTTTAGCACAGAGGAAAGCAAATGTGCGAATACAGTGTGCCCATGTGCCAGCCACTTTGACTCCCTGGGGCCAATGAGGATGGCAGCTTCCAGCTTGCCATCCTTGCAGATCAGTAACAGGCAAATGACTCGTCCCTGACGGCAAATACTTGCCACTCTTCACCCTCCTGCTGTACAATACTTGCCCATGTTGCAGAGTCCCGGAAAAGCGAACAGGCACCTCCAGACAATGCCTGCTGCTTTTCCGCTCTGCTGGAGAGAGCTGGACCATTTGTGCTGTGCGGGGTGATGACTGTCAGGGATTTGTTCCAAGCCCTGTTGAGATGTGGCTTACATCTGTAAATCCTTTTCCGCTTCATGGCCCAGCCACGAGGCTTCTTCATCCATGTGACTGCCCGTTGCAGTGGCCAGGCCTCTGCTGGCTGGGGCACCTGGGGAAAGAGAAGGTGGCCCCAGGATGTTGCCGCTGCTGCTGCTGTGCTCACCTTCCAGGGGCAGGCAGCAACCTGTTGAGGCTGAGCTTCCTCTGGACTGGAGCTGCGTCGCTCCCTGTCCAGTCCCGAATCCTGATCAGCAGCTCCTTCCTTGATTGGACTGGACCCCTCCGGATGACGGTAGAGCAGGTAAGCTCTGCATTGCTGCTGCTCTTCTGGGTAATGACTGGAGCCCTGGTGGGACCCAGGGTGAGTGAGGACACCCGACGGGATCTCCTGCTTGGTGGGCCTCCTGGCACCGGAACCTGCCTGCTTCACTCAGGGTTCCTCCAGAGCTGCCACCTGAGGCCAATTGTTTGCTGAGCTGAAGGTATCTTTTCCTGTATCAAGCAGAGAGGGTGCCCGGTGTGGAGTCATTCTTTGTGTAGGGTGCTGCTGCCCCAAACAGGGACTCTTCCCTTCCTTCTATCCTGGACAAGGCGTTAAAATCCCTGTGGTCCCAAACCTGTGGGTGCTGGCCATTGGCGGGTGGGGTATCGGATTACTGCTAGCATCATTAAATTGACTTCCCAGCTACTCTTCTCAGACTTCCATTTGAGTGGAGACTAATTTCCGTATAGTAACATTTTGTTATTTGCAATAAATCTTCCACAGTAAGGTGACTGGGTTATGTCATTATTTGCAAACCTACAAGTATAATTACCCTGAGCCTGAAAAACTTTCTTTTGAAATGTTGGTTGTGGCAACCATCTGAACGCAGGGAACGTGGGCCTCTTCGCAGGCTGTCCTGACTCCACAATGACAGGCGCTGGGCAGGAAAGGTCCATGGGTGTCCTTCTCTTCCCAAAGAGGCTCGAGGCTTCCTCAGGGTTCCCAAGAGGCCCAGGATGGCCTGTTTACAAGGGTGGGGTTCAACTTTAGTTAGAAAGCGGGGGGAGACGAGCCACAGCAGCCATGGGAAATTCCTCCATCCTTGGGTAAGGAGATGATCTTCTTCTTCTTCTTCTTCTTCTTCTTCTTCTTCTTCTTCTTCTTCTTCTTCTTCTTCTTCTTCTTCTTCTTCTTCTTCTTCTTCTTCTTCTTCTTCTTCTTCTTCTTCTTCTTCTTCTTCTTCTTCTTCTTCTTCTTCTTCTTCCTCTTTCCTCTTTCCTCTTTCCTCTTTCCTCTTGTCAGCCTTTAGATAATGCTATTAGAAGACTTTTGTTCTGAGCCCCCATGAAAGGCAGCCAAAGTGCCAGCTTCTCAGACTACTGAATGTAAAGCAAATAATGCAGGGAAAAATAATTATTTTAAAAAATTAACTTTCTGTTTATTTGTCTGTTCATGTATTTGGGGAATGCATATTGACAGATCCCATTCCCATCAAACAATGTGGCTAAGTAGCGCTTAGCTGGACAGGGCTTGAATGATCATTTTTCATTCATTCACCTATGTTGAAGAGTCCTTATGGCATGGTAGAGGTTTGCTCTGCTGCTTTTTCTGCCCTATCAGGAAGTACACTTTTTAAGGGTGGAGCCAGTTTGGTTCAGTTCAGCTCAATTCAGATCTGGATGTCTGAAGATCCTGCTCCCCTCTCTCTGAGCCCCCGCTGGCCCTGGCGGTGGGACTGAAATGCCAGAGCTCTAGCAGGGGGAAGGTTTCCCTGTTGTCAGGGCCCTGGGGACAGAGATGCTGCAGACTGGATCCTTCCCCTTGTTCTGCAAGGGGCCCTCTCCTCTGTCACTGGCTGTCCTTGCAAGCCCCGGGAGAATGGCAGAGCTGCCATTTGGCAGAAGATCCCAAAGTAACTTGCGAGTTGTTCCTACAAGTTGTGGTGGTGGAGGACAGTAACTTGGGTGGCTTTGAAAGGAGGAAAATTAAATTCATGGAAGACATATTTTATTTATTTATTTGTGCCATTTATTCACTACCTCCATCCTAGAAAGTTTTAAACTTTAGAGATAAATTTAATTAACTTAGTTATAATTAAACTTTGATACAGACATAGATATATGCCTCACACCCACCCTCCATCATCATAAGTATTTCAGAACAATCGGATAAGCATTTGTTCTGCTGATTGAGCTCTGGGTCTTCAGGGCTGCCCAGTGGTGTCTTTTCCTGCTGGCAACGTGACCAGCATGAGGAGGAAGAGCCGCTCTGGCACCTTAGTTCTGGCATTGAGATAGGAATTGGAGGCCCTTCATTCAACCTGCCTGGGAGGACCTGTGCAAAAGGAGCAGAGGTCTCAGGAAAGCCACCTCTCAGAAGCCTCATGGAATTGCTAGTGCTTAAGCTCAGGTGGTGGTGTCACTCAGCGAAGGTCCTGCCCTCCTGGATTATTCTTTATCAATCCCAGAACAAGTGTCTTCACTTTAATTGCATTCTTTTTGTCTGGTTGTGA
The DNA here is from genome assembly GCF_049901715.1 of Pseudonaja textilis. NCBI lineage: Eukaryota > Metazoa > Chordata > Lepidosauria > Squamata > Elapidae > Pseudonaja > Pseudonaja textilis. The sequence goes on from NC_141998.1 coordinate 27,514,451, forward strand.
CATTCTATTAGGGAAGGAAAGCTGTTTCCTAGTGGCCCATTGATTATTCAGCCAAGCCTGATGAATGCTCAATAGCTTATAACTTCATTAGGCATCGAGACTTTACATAAGCAAGGGATGTGAGAAAAAATAGAAGCAGGCTGTGCCCATTTAGAGGTGCCCGGAATCCTATAGCAGATTTGGAAAACCATCCATGTCATCTACGTGTGAGGGGCACCCTTTGTCCTGCCCCCTCCCTCACCCTCAACAACCGGTCCTTCTAGATCTGACTATCTTCTAGGGACAGGTGTTCCCATGCAAAAGGGCCTCTTGGAGCCTGTTCTGGGTGGCTTTTCCAGGCATTCCGGTCAGGAAGCCCCCAGGGGTGTTGGCTCTTTGATGTCCCTTTAGAAGGCCTTTGGCATACTTTGCCAGCCAGGACATTCTCCCCTGCAGAGATACGGCCTTGAGAATGAAATTTCTCCCTCTTCCCTTGGCTTTTAGAGCACTGCATTTGGGCGATTCTGATATTCTGAAAAATCTGGTCCAAACTTCATTCAAATAAGAAAGTGTCTGTTTGCTTTCAAATAAGAGGAGAAGGAGAATTAGGTATGTTCACTATCCTGAGTTATTTATAGAAATAGTAAAGGTGGGATACAAATAAATAAATAGTTTGCCTCTCATGTTTCATGTTTAGCATTTGTATGCCTGGATAGGTCTGATTACATTGGAAAGATCGGGATGAAAATGGAGTTTTTGTGGGAAGAAAGGAGAAACTATTGGAATCCATTCTGGAGCATATTTCCACAAAGCTTTAGGCTGGTAAAAGTCATAGCTTAAGACACTTGTATATCTTATATGAACTTTTATCTCTGTAGTTTGGGGTTTTGCAGGAAAAAGATGTTTACCTTTTAGTGTATGCTACAGAGATGTCATTTATGTGACACACAGTACAGAGATGGCTCTAACAAACAAGTCTGTCACCTGCAATGGCTTTTCTGAAATGGACCTGTTTAGGTTTGGTGGGGATCAACTTTGAGGTAGGAAGAAAGATGGATACGCCTTGTGTTCTTTCTGTGTTGCCCATCTTTCTGGGTCAGGAAGATTCAGAAACTGTGTGAGAGCTGGAAAATGCAGAAAAAAATCCACCAACCTCCATTACTTATGATTGGGAGTATTTTCCATCAGCAGGTTGTTGGCCTGATGGCTAAGAAGGATAAGATACAATAATATTTTGATACTGAAATAAGCACAATGATGGATTCTTTTATTTTTGCTGTTCAGGAATTGTTACCCTCTTTAATTTTCAAAGCGTGCTTCCTTTGCATTCAGAATGAGAGGTTATTCTGTTAAACTGACACTTTTTGCATTTCCTGCAGTTTAGAAACGGTGGCTTTTGTTTGCCCATATGGCCTTTCCTGTGGCTGGAGCTGGCCCTGAAGTTTCTCTGTGTTTGAGCTCCAACACAACCAGTGCATTGATTGACCTTTGCATTTCTGCAGTGTGGTCTCCCCTTATATTGTCCACTGGAAATCAAATTTTTGGATTTTTGATCAACCCAATATAAGAGGTGCAAATCAAATGAATGGTTTAGTGCCACTGGAAATGGTGCTTCATTTCCTTTGGAGAATCTGAAGCAGCTGTTTGACCATTCAGATAGTTGTGACTTCCTGAAAGCTTTCCAGGTGAGTGAGAATGCAGGGAGAGTTTGCTGCATTCCTGCTGGAAGATCCTGCCCACCCTCCCCAGGACTTCTCTCAGCCTACGAGCCTCTCAGATTCTTCTTAAGGAGGGGTGCCATTCAAGCAAATCTCCCCCATGTCCCCATCCCACTGGTGGCCATGGGATGCTCTGGGTCAAGTTAGAAGACAGTAGTGATGGACATTTCAGACTTTGCATTCAGGCTTCCTGGGGTGAAGTAATGATCTGAGCTTCTTGAGGCTTCCCACAAATTCTGGTGGGAAGTTAACCCTGGCAAAGAGCAGAGATTTACATAGTAAGCAGCAAAAATCGTTAGCGGTGCTGCTAGTGTCCTGCTTAATTAAGACATACAGCCTTCGTGTGCGGCAGGAAAGGGGGCAGACCATCTCTATTTATGGCCTGTGCAGAGGCATCTGTCAGGGAGAAAACACAGAGCTTGTTAGTGTGCGGAAGATGCCGCTTGCCCTGGATTTCAGCAAGCCCCAATTGCAGTCATTTCCCCCCAAGCTGTAATGGCAAAGGCGAAGAGAGTAGAGGGGAAAAGAGCAAATATTATTTTTAACCTGTTTTATACTCCAGATTGCTTCATTCTTCAGGACACAACAATTCTGGAACATCTTTAAGAGATTCCTTTTCCTAAGCCTAATACTTCATAACTACAAGGAATTCCTCCTTATTTTAGATCTGAGAAAATGTGTTCCTTGGCTGTGTGGCTTATTTTTAAATCTACAGATGGTTTTGGCTTCTTCTGCCCTCAGCTTCTGCTGCAGCTTTCCACCTCAATAAACTGCTTTCTAATTTAGCCAAAGGCTTAGAGCAACTGTGCTGTCATATTTGGTTGTCCATTCTCATCTCCTTTGCACGTTCTCATTCCTTCTTGGATAATGAGCAGCTAGAGTGCACATCTGTGCTAGCTTGCTCACTTTGCAATTCTTGTCCTGTCTGTAGAAATAATGGTGGAAGGTCAAGGCCAGCTCAGCACGTGGTGAATGCTTTCTATGGAACCATGAGTGAGGGCATTTGAGGTGGGGATATATCTGAAAGAGGGCCACAGAGATCAGGAGCATTGGAACCACGGGTGTAGAGGAACTAGTGAATGTGATCTGAGTATCACTAACTGTAATTTTGAGAACTCCTGGAGCACCGAAGATTGGAGAACTAACGTTGTTCCAGTATTTTTAAAAAAGTGGACTTGGGAAACTATTGCTTAACATCAATACCCAGAAAAAGATAGTCAAGCCTTGGGACTACAAGCACTTGGGAAGGAACAAGGCAATTTCTAGAAGCCAGCATGAATTTCTTAAAAATTGATTGTGCCAAGCTAATCTTGCTGAGTTTCTTTTTCTTTTACATTTATAGAAAAAGGGAATGCAATGGATGCAGTGCACATAGATTTCAATAAAACATAAAAACATAAAGTTAACTGCGGTGCAGGATGGATGATCCTACTACCAGATGGATTTGCTGTTAGCTGTGCATGGTCCTTAATGGATCTGTGTCTGTGTGAATATCCCAGGTGTTGTGGCATACCTCAGGGTTCTGTCCTGGGTCCAGAGTTCCTCAACATAGACAAAGGGCTAGAAGGGCTTGCTGGAGACACAAAGAAGGGGGTAGGGGGTTGGGTAGAGGGATTGCTAACACCTCAACATTGAGATTCAAAAGAATTTGGTAGATTTGAACATTGAGGCTTTTCCAGTAGTTCTGTTTTCCTCAGCAGTAGTGCTGGTGAGAAGGGAATCCCAGTAGACTAAACCTGAGCAGCGGTGTGCTGCAGCTGCCAAAAGAACCAATGTAGTCTTGGATTGCATCATCAGAGGTATAACATTGAGATTATGGGAAATGACAGTTCTACTCTACAGCTCTGGACAAACCACTCTCATTGCCGGTTTTGGTTACTACAATACAAGAAGGTGGCTGAAGACCTGGAAAGAATGCAGTGAAAAGCAACAAGATGTTCAGGGTTATGGAGCCAAATCCCATGAAGAACTCTTAAAAGAACTGATGTTTCTTCCTGTACAATCAAAATTGACTTTCCTCATAGAAGAAAAGGTTGAGAGGGGGCATGATAGCAGTCTTCCAACATTTGGGCACTTGTTACAGGGTGTAGATTGGGCCTGCACAAACACATGGTCTGCCAAACACCAGTTTTGATTAATAAAGAACAAATCCGCTGTGACTCTGGAAGCCATGCTGCCGAGCACCTCCAAGTCTCACCAGGTCTAGCACAGCTGCCAAACGGCTGATGAGGTATTATTTGTGGCTCCAATTATTTTTAATTTATCAGTATTGTCTTTTCTAGTCTATGGGTTGTGCAGGACTGGTCTCTTTCTCTCTCTCTCTCTCTCTCTCCCCCTCCCCCTCCCCCGGTGTGATTTTATCAGTTCGCACTTATTCGCTAGAACCGGTTGTTAACATTCTAAGCATTTCGGAGAACCAGCTGTTAGAAGAAATTACTGGCCTAATCCTGTAAGGAAGGCAGGAAGGAAACATTCTGGTGTTGCTTACAGAAACCACCTCTCCATTAACCCTTATTACATTCTTGGCAGGAGTAGATTTCCTGTCTCAGGAACATCTCTGGAGTTATTTTTCCCTCCTTTGCTGGTACTTTGCTTGTGTGGAATGACCATTCAAAGTTACAGTGGCACTGAAAAAAGGGACTTATGACCCTTTTTCACACTTACCACTGTTGCAGCATCCCCACAGTCATGAGAGGCCGGGTGAGGAGATGCGATGTGAGTGATATTGAGTTGGCCACACCCAGCCAATAACATGACCACCAAGCCATGCCCACCACCTAAGCCATGCCCACAGAACCGGTTGTTAAAAATTTGAATCCCACCCCTGCTCCCCCCCTCTTTCTCTCTCACCCCCCCCCCCACACACACCCCTGTTCCCTTAAACATTTTCTAACCTAGGCAGAATATTTGTGCAAGTGCAGTCTTCCTGAATGCTGGATTTTTGGAGGCCGAGAATTTCAGGGGGAGATGGAGACAGGATCTTTTTCCAAGTTCCATCTCATAGGCCTTTGGGCTGCATTGCAAAATCCAGATATTGGGAGAGTTCAAAGAGATTCTTAGGGGTGGAGCAGGAATGGAGCTGCCCAAGGTTAATGAAACTGAAGTGACAAGCCAAGAAGTCTTGCTTAATAATCTGGGCATAATGAGGGTGGGGAGGGAGGGAGGGAGGGAGACCGCTATGCCCAGTCCACTCTGTTCCCTGTTTCATGCTTTCAGATGCAAACTTCTGCACATCTTGATCAGACTTCTTTGTTCATTAGCATGAAATTTGATTAGTTCTACATTTTAGTGGAAAAAAGAATCTAACGGAAGAAGAAACATGGGAGAACGTGGCGTCTGGGAAACAGCAGAGCCAGCCATGCATGGATCTGCACTTCCCCGTTTCCTCTTAGCCAGCAATCAGCGAGTGAAGGTGGGAGCTCTCTGCCTTAGCGGTGGAATCATTCCCTCTCCTCCAAAACGGCGTTTCTTTCCAAACTGCAGACTTAGAACCCAAATGATACTGGTCAGATTTCGAATCCTGCTTTCCCTCTCTACAGCCTTTTAACCTGCATCTCCCCTGCTAGATCACTTTCTGGAAAATGGTTCCTTGGTGCTAGACTTGCACCACTTGTAAAAAAAAAAAAGGTTTAATTTTTGTCATGCGGAAAACTTGGTGCCTTTCCTAAAAAGAGCAGAGAGTGATGGAAGAGCAGCAGTGATACCCACTTCTTTGAGAATAAGATTAAATTGTTTAGGTTGGTTGCAAGGAGGCAGAATTCATAAAGAGATTCTGTTTCCCTCCCCAACATCTTATAGCCCATCCATAGCTCTTCCTTCTTCCTGCTCCCCTCCCCACTCCTTAGCACCCATCCTGAGCAAAATTGTGGTCACTGGGTCCCGGTAGTTGGGGAGGGTGCCCAGAGACAGTCTAAGCTCAGCAGCTCTGGCTCAGCCCAGGTGCCGCCATGTTCCTGCTGTGCCGCTAGATGACATAAACAATCGTTTATCTTGAGCCTGGGTGGTTCACAATCAAATGACGGATGTAGATCAGATTCCAGCTGGATCAGCCTGTCTCAGAGGGTCACATTCCTACAGATTTCATTCTCCTGCAACTATCAATTATTTTAGCATTTTATTAATTTGTTAATCTGTTTGGATTTGGTATCGACTAAAAGATACCAATTTCATACATTCCGGAAAGAAAACTTCCTTTTTGTTTCTCCGGCATCTTTCAGTTATTGGTTTCTTTGGAGCCTCCTTATTCTGTATCCTGTACAGATGCGGATAGATAACTCCACAAAACATCCATAACAAAGTACTTTTATTGGTTCATTAGGTATCCTCATAACTCACATTTGTGACGAAGTTCTTCTTTAATGACCAATCCTTTGTATATCTGTCTTGTAGGTAAAAAGATGATTTATCTTCTATCCTTTTTCCCTCATGTTGTAGCGATAGAACAGTTACCACCAGCCTGTGAGTTCAGGCAAGAAGGGTCAATTTAGTGACCAATCAGGATAACAGGTGTGGTCACGTGATATGGACTACATTTCCCAGGATACCTTAACTACATTTACCATGATGCATTCCTTTAAGGGGACAGCTCACAATTGCTACCTAACTATCCAATTCCCATACACTGGCTGGACAGCACACTCCTTGATACAATGCTGCCCCAACAAGCCATGGAAAAATGGTAATTTTACTTCCTTGTCCCACTGAAAAGGGAAGCTGCCTCTGTTTCAGGGACTTCAGACAGGATGGGATTGTCAGTGAAGCCTACCTGGGTTGGTTGTGACTGCCTCAGATGCTGGACGCCTCCTAGAAAGTTTCAGATTGAGGGTCAGGGTTGCCAAGGGGATGGAAACCGCTTGCACTAGAAGGTGGTGTCTATTTGCTTCCCTTCTGTGAATGAGGAGTTAGCTAGCTTCTTTGCACTGTATTCGAATGCAGAAACTCAGACAATCACTGATCTGTTATGCCACAGGGGTAGGCTTCGCTCGGTTGGGTGCATGAAATGTTATTCTAGTTACAGATGAAATACAGTATTGCAGAGGGAAGAAAGGAGGAAGCATTGAGAAGTGATGACATAAAATGTAAACAACCTAGTTTATGAATTAAATCTATGCAAAAATAATTGCAGCATAAAAGCTGCATTTTACCAAAACCTTGTCTTGCCTGTTCTGATCTCTGGCATGTGTTGCTTGTTGGTGGGCCAGATAGGATGCTCTCCAATGAGCCCAGCCCCCATTAGCTCCTCCCTCTCTCCCTTCCTCTCTCTCCCTTCCCCCTCCTCTCTCTTCCCTTTCTCCCTCCTTCCCAGGAAATCCATTTAAATGCAATTCCGTTCTTCAGCCCTCTCCTTCATGCATGTCTAATGAATGTCAGAGAAAATGCTATTACAATGCAGCCAAGTAGGATCCAATCTTGTAGAGTGTCTACAAGTCATTTGGCGAAAACCCTGGGAGCGCTCCCAGTTTTATTACGATGTAATTAGAAATAAAATCTCGTTGCCATAGTTGAATGAGAGATGGGTGTTAATCCTTTAACCGGGAAAGATAGAGCTGTACTTAGAGAAGAGATTAAGGGCAGGAGTCTGCCAGCTTAGGCAAGCCTGGTGGTTGAGGAACAGGGAAACCCCCAGGCCTGGTGGGGAAAAGGTTTTTATGAATGGGAGCCTCCTTTCTTCGTAGTTGTCATTCAGGAGTCGGGGGGGGGGGTTGCGGGGTTGGACTGAAAAGGTAAAGCTCTCGCCATGGCTTGCTTAGGTTGAAATAGTTCAGCCAGGAAAGATGGAAATCAGATGGAAACCAGCTCCTGATTTAGTTAACCGAACCATGAGCCGGGAAAGCAAGACAAGGTGCGTTTGGGTGGGCTTTGAAAATCGTTTCTTAAGTCTATACACAGTAGCCCTGGCTACTGAGTCAGCTGGGGAGAAGGCCCATCCCTGGAGACACCGCAGGACGTGCCCCCTTGCTAAGTGGGAGAGGCCATGAACCTCCCTGGCCCTTTGGGGCACAGCCTAAGCACGAATCAGGAGGCGGCCCTGAGCCGCTGCCGCCACCTCCACCTCCACCCTCCCCAGAGGGAAAGACTGGCCCAGGACAAGGGGTCTGAGGGCCCCCCTGGACTGGCGGCTGAGCCTGTTGGCTCAAATGCTTCCTTCTTTTGGGGAGGATCTGCCCCCACCCCATGTTTCCAGAGTAGGGAATCCTTTAGCCTGCTTTTTGTTAGTGCCGCCTCCTTCCCTCAAGGCCTTTTCCTTCCTTGCAGAACGTAAGAGCTGAGGCTTCTGGAAAGCTACTCCATCAATTAAATGTGCATACAAATTGGACAGGGGAGAGCAGCCATTTGCAAAGCAGTGGCTGCCTGTTGCCATAGCAACTGCCTCCCCCCACCCCCAAATTCTGAGGCAGGCAGGCTCCAGGCTGTTGGATCTCAGGCAGCTGGGAGAATCTGGATTCTTTGTCCCCCTTTGTCCCCCCCACCACTCCAGGCTGATGACTTTGGACTTCAACCCATGGCTTATACTGAGGATGGTGGGTGGGTGGTCCTCCAGAGAAAAGGACTTTGCCAGGCTGCTTCTCCCCGATGCTGGGGATGCCCTGGAGGAAAAGCTGGCTTCGAGCAATGCTGGTGGCTAGGGATCGGCTGGGCAACTGGAGCCCATCCCTGCAGGCTGCAAAGCAACTCCCCACCCCCACCCCCATGCCAATTACATTTCATTGCGTTCCTTGACAGGGCTTCCTTCTCTGCCAAGGTCCCTTGGTGGATGGCCCCTTGCAGTCTCGGTGTTACTGCCAACCCACTTGGTGTGGATGAGTGAAGCACGCCTTATTGCTGGCATCTCATCTCCAATGTGCGTCTGTACTTTGTGCTTGCACAGGGGCCTGTAGTGTGTGGCTGAGATTGCAGACAGGTATAACTTGCCCTCTCTTTCTGACGGGCTTAACCAGAATGTCTGCTTTAGTACCAAAGCTGCCTTAAGACATCTCAATATCTCTAAGGAGCGTTAATTTGGGGGCTTAACCAGACTCCTTCCAGCCTGCCAAAAGGAGAAGTCCCTTTGCAGGCTGGGCCGTGGCCCCTTCCGGGCACGTTGCTGCTCTTGCCTTTCCAGGGGCAGAAGTTAGAGCCAGCAAGGTGCGTCCTTCTGTTGCATGGCTGCTGATTCCCTTCTGCACAGATTCTTTTAGTCTTCCGGGGCCTAAACATGCTGACATTCTTCTCTTTTCTCTGCTTGTGTCTTCCAGAAAATAGGTTTTTCATTACTTTCTATGGTGGATTGTACATATCAGACGTCCAGAAGGAAGATGCCCTGTCCACCTATAGATGCATTACAAAACACAAGTATAGTGGGGAGACGCGACAGAGCAATGGCGCCCGCTTGTCTGTCTCAGGTAGGTCTTGCTGGGTCATTTGCCAGGGAGTTGGCCATTTTCCTGAATTCGGGGGGCAGGCAAGAGTGTGAATGCTGGTTCATGGCTTCTGTGGAGCCCTGCTGATGGGAGCAGATCCTCCAGGACAGGAAGGCCCGCCCACAGCAGCTTTTCTGAAGAACTATCGATACGAAAAGCAGCCCGAGAGCCGGCAGTTCTCAGGCCTGAGGAGCTGCCAAGAGCGGATTCCTTCACTGAAGAGAGGGTTGCACCAGCTGATCCCTAGGATCTCTTCCAGTCTTTCCATTTTGTGATTCTGGTTTAGTTTCAAAGCCACTGAACAGTGCTCGAACTGTTCTTATACTTGTAGGGAAAGTAGGAAGAAGTAGTAGGAAGAAAACACTTTGGATCTGAACCAGTGAAGTGGGCGCCCAGGTGACCTGCTAGTCTGTAGCTAAGATCGTTTTCTAACTTTTATCTGTGTGTCTGAGACTTCTGGTTAATCCTATCCAGAGCCACAAGGCAGGAGGTCAAAGTGCTGGTCAGGGGAGCCAGTTTTCTATCCTGGGCCAGAAGGGTTGGGGTTAGCACCAAGTGATGCTTAACACCCAGTATGGAAAGGAGACCTACTTTGGGGCAACTAAGGAAAAGTATTCCCACCAACCAGGGTGGTACAAAAATCCTCCAGTGGTTCTTGGGTTGTAAGAAAGACCCAGGGCTTTCTCCCTGTGTTGAGCTTGCCTGTTTACTCAGCCTTTAGCTGCTGCAAAGGTTTGGGGCAGCGGAGGAGAAACTGCTTCTGGCTGAGCCTGAGCCTTCTCCCCTCTTTGCTTCCCAGCAGCAGCGGAGGCGCTTCCTGGATCACGTGGGGGTCCTGCTGAGGGTAGAGCCTGGAGCAGGTTCTGGGCCAAGCAGCTCCAGTCTTCCCATCCTGCCAGGCGAGGGGAAATGGCTTTTTCTCCTCTTTCTGTCTGGGCCTCAAAGAAGCACTCCGTAAATCCCGGCAGAGAGCAGGTCTGTGAAAGGGCTGGGCTCTTGAAAAGTCTGTCCCGTGCAGAGTTACATGGTTCGCCTATCTTGAATAACAAACTTTTCATCTCCCGGTGACCAAGACTGCAGAAGGCCCAGCGCACAATTCTCATCACCTGTTCTTGTTTTGGGACAATGCTGATGTGATCTGGTATTGGAGGATGTCGCTGGAAGGTCCTTTGTTGTGGTCAGAACATCAGAATTATTTGCAGACACCCCCTGACACAGGGAGGAAGGATCTGTTTGATTGGTCCATCTCAAGAACTTGGTAGATCCTGTTAGATTCCAGTGGGAATCTTGGCTTTTCTTGAGACTCTGATAGTTTAACTAATCCCTGGAAGATGGTGTGGCAGTGACCTTGGATCGGATCATAGCTCTGCTTCTGGTTTCTGAAAACTCTGGTTTTCAGAGGTGACTGGCATAAAACAAAAAGTGAATCTATGCATGGTTGAGATATTAACTACAACCTTATGGTGATGTGTGGCAAAACACGATTATTTCTGTGCTTTTACAAATAGCCAGCTGGTGGCCACAGTTGCTCCAATAAGCAGCGGTGCAGGTAATTATGAGCAAACCTTGTTACATCCATGTAACACCTCTAATTTATGAGCTACATTGGGCTGGGTTATTTGCAAGACCTCAGTCTCCAATTGTGTCTGTCAAGAGTTACTTTGGATAGTAAAATAGTTAGCATACTAAATAAACAAATTTCCATTAATATGAAAGACTAATTTGCATTCCCTTCACAAAATAATACCATCTGATGACACCTAGGAGTTGTTCCTTCTCTGTCCTGGCACCTGCTGTTTGAAACAGTACACCGCCCCCTCCCAAAAAGATTTGGATGGTCTAACCTTGCTGGCCTTTAAAGTTTTTTAAAAGGTAGATTTTCCTTCTCAAGCTCTTGGCTAGTACCTTGAATGAACCCAACTGAAAAAAAAGAGTCATTTCAAAATGAGTTGGGGGAGGGGACAAATAAATTTAACAATTAAAAAGATTTTTAAAAAAGTTTAAGGTTTTAAATATGTTACCTTGTTAGCCTTTATATGCCCTGTTGTATATCGTACTGCCTTTTTATAATTATTGTTGTGCTTTGTTTTTTTTAATCCCATGCTACTCAGTTGGAGGTGGATTGTGTTCCCGGTACAAATAGTTTCTTTAAAGAAAAGAAAAAAAAAATGGTGCGGCATCGTAGAGACAGGATCCAGAGGGCTCCGTGTCCTGTTTTTTGTTTGTTTTTGTTTACTGTTTTGTGCAACTTGGGAAAGCTGCTCTGCACCTTTCTTTGAGATAGCAGAAGCAGAGTCACCCCGCTTGATCTGACCCTCATCCAGAGCAGTCCCTGAATATTGGTCCAAATGGCCACGGGCCAGCGAGAAGACTTGGAAGATTCTACTTCTGGGTTCTGCTGGTCGAGAGCTTTAAATGAATGCCCATCCCTGGCAGAGACCCTGCAGCCAATTTGGGAGGAGAGCTAAATCCTGAGAAGGGTTTGGGAGTACCTTTCGTTGTCGTGCACTGCATTCATAGAATTCGGACTGGGGCGGGATTGCCCCACCTGAATTCCGTTTGTTTCTCTGTTCTCAGACCCAGCGGAGTCCATCCCAACTATTCTAGACAGCTTCCAGGACCAGGAAGCAAAGGTGGGGCAACTAGTGGAATTGCCGTGCATTGCCTCTGGGTACCCGAATCCTGCCATCCGGTGGGTAAAGGATGGAAGGCCCCTGCCTTCTGACAGTCGATGGACCAAGCGTATCACAGGCCTGATGATCAGTGATTTGCGTGTGGAAGACAGTGGGACCTATATCTGTGAAATCACAAACACTTTCGGGTCTGCTGAGGTCACTGGGACCCTGGCAGTAATTGGTGAGTGGGTGAAAATGCCCAGGTGCTGTGTACAAAAGCTCTTTTACTAGGAGGGAGAGGACAAGAAGAGAGAGAGAGCATGGATGTGCTCCAAGACCTTCCATATTTTTACAGAGGATGCACACCTGGGGGACCCGGCTGCTTGGGAGACTAGTAACTTACCCATATTTGTGAGTGAAATGTAACTTATTCAGAATGCAAAACCCAAATTTTCTGAAGAGCTCCAGAATGGTCTCCTGTGTGATTCTCCAATGAAAGAACAAATGCATTTCCACTAAAGTCAGAGAACTTGTTAGTTAACATTCCCCATTGGGGCAAAAGCCCTCAGCTTTACAGATACAGTTGGGGGACTGGTTGTCTGTAGCTAACTAGGAAAAGGATCTTGGAGTCATAGCGGACAATCTAAGGAACATGGTGACTGCACATAAGGCAGCTGAGAAAAATGAAGGGAAGCTTTCAAACACCTGACCTGTCAAAAGGCCTTCGTTGTGGGTCAGCGTAACCATCTTGCTCTGACACTCTGGAAAACTTGGCTGCCTTTTTTCTAACCAAACTAGATGTCTTGTTCCTGACATTCCCACTTCTTGGTTTCACCTCAGTGTTAGCATCTCTGCAGAGAAGCCGTGGGTGATGGGGTTGGGAAGAGAGGTTGAGTTGCTGGTGGCCAGAATCCTATGCGGGTATCCTCCTCTCTTGAAATGGGTTGTGCTCTTTGTCTTTCACAGAGCCACTGCGGGTCACCCTCACACCAAAGAAGCTAAAGACTGGAATTGGAAGCACCGTTATCCTCTCTTGCGCCCTTTCTGGCTCACCGGAATACTCCATCCGCTGGTTCCGCAATACAGAGCTGGTGGTCCCAGATGACTTTGTCTCCATCCGGGGAATCCACAATGAGACGCTGCTCATCACGGCTGCCCAAAAGAGCCACTCCGGGGCCTACCAGTGTTTTGCCACCAGGAAAGTCCAGACAGCTCAGGACTTTGCTGTGATTGTCTTGGAGGGTGAGCATCCAGTCCTGCACAGGGGCTTCTGGGCTCCCCATCTGGTCCTGGGCGGTTTCCAGAGAAGGAAGGAGAGAGCCTGAAAGGAGTTTCCAGAAGCAGCTGGTGCTCGCTTGAGAGGATCCCGCAGCGGTGGCAGCCCCGATATTCCCTTCTCTTCCCCATCCCCATCCCTGGAATCTGGTTCCCACAACAAGCGGAGTGGGAGTGAGGAAGAAAGAGAGAGAGGGGGAAAACTCTCCTTTACTATTAAATTAGTGGACTGGAAGGTGTTGAACAGGGTGGCCGTTAAGCCAGCAAGGCTAATATAGTTTCACAATGAATAGTATTCCTAAAAAAAGTCAGTTTTGGGTCAGAGAGAGTATGAATTGCCAGGACAGAAGGATAATTATTCTGTAAAATGCTGAGGGGCCTACAAAGTTACATCCTACTCTTTCCGGGCTTTCAGGAATGTTTTTGAGATTTGGGACTTGAAATTTGGTGTTTCAACCCTTTTCAACCCTCCTATCGTTGAAAAGAGATGCTTGGCTGGAAAGGGGAATTGTGTTGATCCACACCTCTGCCATGGTCTCTCTCTCCTAGATGGGACTCCCCGGATTGTCTCCTCCTTCAGTGAGAAGGTGGTGAACCCTGGTGAGCAGTTCTCCCTGATGTGTGCAGCCAAGGGAGCCCCTCCCCCCACCATCACCTGGTCCTTGGACGATGAGCCCATCCAGAGAGAGGGCAGCCACCGCACCAACCAGTACACCATGTCCGATGGCACCACTGTGAGCCACATGAATGTGACGGGCCCACACATCAGGGATGGAGGCGTCTACCGATGTACTGCACGGAACTCGGTGGGCAGTGCCGAATACCAAGCGCGAATAAACGTAAGAGGTGCCTGTCTACTTTTCAATATCAGCCTAGGCTCTTCTTGCATTGTTGTTGTTTCTGGTTGGTTGTGCTGTTTGTTCTGCCTTGTTCCCTTACGTTTGTGTGTAATTTGACCATAGGGTGCCTTTTGGCAGGGCAGAGGGTGCTGGGGGAGAATGCAGATCTCAGGCATCCAAGCAAAGCGTGGGTAGGCTGTTGCCCCCACGGGACCTGGGTGGGTGGGCAGAAAAGGCGGGGGTGGGTGTGTGGAGCTGACATGGCAGAGCGCCATTCTGCGCCGTGGCCCTTGGCAAGATGGGTCGTGCTAAGCCCTTCCCTGGGCTCCTGCCGCGCAGTTCAGTGCCCTGTGCATTTCTCCCGGACCCCTGCTATGCCTCCTCCATGTCCCTTTGTGGGCTCCCCGGAAGCCTGTGGAATGGGGGAGGCTAGCCTTTGGGCTCTCACTCAGCGCTCCGTCTCTGGCTACCGTGCACAGGATGGCCCACTAGCAAGGCTTGGAGTCCATGGTTGCCCCAAAGGTGCTTTTTCAGAAGGCACCTGGACTTCGTTTTTTCCTCGAGGAAGACATTTTGCTCCTCATCTGGGAAGCTTCTTCCGTTCTGACAGAATTGAAGAAGCTTCTTGGATGAGAAGCGAAGCGTCTTCAAGCCAAGCAGAGAAAGTCCAGTTGCCTCTTGAAAAAGCACCGTTAGGGCAGCCGTGACCTGGATGGCTGAGACTCTCCGTCGCCTGCAGTGTTTGGAATCACCTGAAGGAAGCCAGCTTGACAGAAACGTGGCTGGGTGTGAGTGGGGGCGGGGGGGGGGTCCTTCTCCCACATTCCTCCTCCGTGGGAGCGAAGCCGCCCTTTCCTTGAATTGCCCTAGCCTGCCCTTTTCTCCTCCCCTGCTTCAGGCCCTCCCAGCATCCGGGCCATGAAGAACATCACAGCGGTGGCAGGCCGGGACACCTTCATCAACTGCAGGGTGATCGGCTACCCGTATTACTCGATCAAGTGGTATAAGGATTCCTTGCTCCTGCCGGACAACCACCGCCAGGTGGTCTTTGAAAATGGCACCCTCAAGCTGATGGATGTCCAGAAGGGGATGGACGAAGGAGAATACCTTTGCAGTGTCCTCATTCAGCCGCAGCTCTCTATCAGCCAGAGCGTCCATGTCACTGTGAAAGGTGGGTGGCCGTAAGCCGGAATCCTCCCTGGCACTCTTGCGCCTCTCCTTCCATGGCAGGCCTTCGATCAGGACTGGCATATGGCCCCCTAATGCCCTCCGTGGCCCTGGCTGGGAGGGGGCCAGCCTTGCATCAGGGGCCCAGGCAGGAGTTCCCAACGAGGACACCCTGGTCTTCTTGTGAGCTGGGCAAGGCCTTCCCTCGGCAAGTAGCCAGCCAAGGAAGGGGATAGAGGGCCCGGTGTGCGGTGCCTTTGTTTCTTGGAAGAGGGGAATGGTTCTTGAGCAGGTGAGGGCAGAGGCAGCCATCAGCAGGACTAGCTTGAGGGGGCCTTGGTGTTCCAGAGGGGTTTCCAGCAGCGTGCGCTTGCTTGAGAGGATCCCACCGCTGTTGCAGCCCAGATCCCCCCTCTCCCCCGTCTCCCGATCCACGGGATCTCTTTCCAACAACAAGCGCTGGGGCCGAGTGGCCGAGTGGGCCGTGTAAACATGCCACTTTGAAACAGCTGACCTTTGTTCAGAGCTCCTTTGGGGATGCCTTCCTCTCTTTGCAGCTCTGTAAAGGATCGTTCTCTCGTCCTGCCGAGCGCGTTGTAAGCATTCTGCAATTCATCCATTATTCAGCTCGGTTTGGGGAGCCATCAGCCCTAATGAATTGAAAGAGAGGCGGGCATAATGCCTCGCCTTTCCATCCCTGGGCTTGCTCGGCTTGAACTCACGGCTGGACCGGCCCTTGCCAGGCTGCATTTGGGGGGCAAGGGGGGTGACGCTGGAGATGGTTTTGAACTGCACGAGTCCTTGCAACTGGGAGGCAACTGCTGCAGCTCTGGAGAAGGCGTAGCAGTTGTCCTGGCTTCCCTGAGTGTTGCTGTCCTGGCCTTCTCGTTTCATAAGGGCTCCTGCTGGCTCCTAGCAGGTTTGCATGGACATTGGGTGAAGAAGGTTGGCTCAGCCTACAGGTCCCCTTCCCTCTGTATCTGCCAGGTTTTATGCCACTTTCTGAGCACAGGGGATCTGCTTGGATGCTGCAGGGAGCCCTGCACCTGTGGCAATCTCTGGGCAACTGGACTGCCAATAAAAGGTGGAAAGGTTAAGCTGCCCTTCTGGCTCTTCCTTCCCCAAAGGGCAGAGCAGGGGGAGGCCCCACTTTGGAAGGGGCAGGCAGAGAGGGACGGGACCAGCCAGGGGCACAATTTGCTGGTTCTCCAAACTGCTCAGAATCATAACAGGTTCTATAGAACCGGTCTGAACCGGTACAATCCCACCCCTGGGGCAACATGATGAAGCATATGTCATGGTGCAAATTCCACCTCTTTGAACTTTTATGTGAAGCTGCATTGCAAATACTAAATAATGGATCTAGCATTGTGGCATCACAATACATTTAAACATTTTGACATCTCTGTGGTTAGGAATGCTGCTTCTGCCAATAAATCCAATCGTTCAAAGCATGCCTTCCTCCTGGCTAGGTGGAGGATCCAGATCTTAACAGATCTCTTTCAGAAACCCAGGGGAGAAGAGGTAGGCCAGGTATCCACGGGGAGAAGGAGATTCAAAGCTGAAGGGCAACAACTGAAAAACGCCAATTTCCTGGGTCTCATCCGATAACAGTCACAGGAAATGGGTTCTGGACAAAGTTAGCCAACTTGATTGGATTGGACAGACAGAGAAGCAAGATGCTCCCAAAGATAATCCAGCCCAGGGCTAACAAGCGCTTTAAAAATGTAAGTTAGTGCCTCAAATCCCACTTAGAAGTCAACTAGCATCTAAGACACCTACGGAAGCAGTCTAATCTAACGGGAAACACCATCTCTGCCCAGGCTGCTCATTTTGTTCCAGCTACATTCTGGAACAAAATGTAGCTGGAACAAAATGTAAACAAAAATGTTTAAGGATAGCTTGGTGCCGAGCACAACACAATCACTCAGCAGGAGGCAGCTAGAGTGACTAAGTGTCCTGATTCCGGAGGAGACACAATTGGTGCACAGGATGCAGCTGTGCAAAAGTCCTCCTCCCTGCTCCTCCAGCAGGAGCTGAGAGAGATCCCGTGCTTGTGGAGTATCACCAAGCAGGAGATGAGGCCCTGTTGAGAGCCCAAACTTCTCTTACATCTTAGAGGAAGTTGGTCTAGCTCTGTTCTTCACCATGTAGAAACCAGACACCCAGCATTATTACACTGAAGATGGTCAGCTTCATTCAAAATCTTTTAAATGAATGAATGAACCTCTTTTGCCCACAAGCTCACAAAGCCCTGTGTTTCATATGTTTTGTGGGTGCTGTGGCAAATTATATGGGCCCATGTCAAACTTGTGGGGCAGTTTGGGGAGAGTAGTTAGGTTTTTGTGTGTGTTTTGACTGTGATGTGTCTTAGGACTTGCCGCTAATTGATATGAATTCCTCATCTCAAAATGGTAGGAAACTGTTTCCAGCAGTGACGATCAGAGGGATTTGTGAGGCTGCCATAGGCCTTGAAATGGGTTGAACTGTCATCCAATTCATCCTGAATCTTCCGTCAGGTTCTCTCTAGCCCTTTGTCCACCCTTTCATCGCCATGGGCTCCTTGGGAAGAGCAAGGGACCTCAGCAGGGAAAGGGCACTGGGGAACAATTGCATCAATAGTCGCAGAGAAGATTAGAGAGAAACAACAGTTTTGGTGCAAGATATTTTCTGAAAATCCCAGAAAACAATTTGGATCTAAGAGGTTATCAGATCTTCCTAGCCACAATCAGGGCTGCGGAAGATTAGCAAAGTAGCTTAGGTTAATAAGATTTATTAGGAAAATGGATTTATACAAGGATTCTAGTAAGTAACCTTGCTTCTTGGGTTCTAGCTTTCTTTCTCTTGTGCTTGTGCTATAATGCATGATAGTTTCTAGCCACGTTCTCAATGTGGGAGTTTTCCTTTCTGTTGGTTACCCATCCCTGCAGTAAAAGGTGTGTTCCTGTAAGTCCTGTCTATTCTAACAGGCAGGCAGGGATTTCTCCACAGCAGAGAATTATCTGCTACCCATCCATCTTCAGGCTGTATTCTTGCTTGTTTTCAAATCTGCTGTTCACCAAACTCGAGTGTGCCAAGTCTACCCATAAGGGCTTGCAACTGTCTTGCAAAATAGGTAAGACTTGCCATGAAAAGAGAGCCTGAACTTGTGACTGAGAGTTCCCTTGGTGCCCCAGAGCTACTGTGCAGAATCTCTCTCCATTGCCTGAACAGGCCTCCCCTCGAGCCATGGGCTCATTCCCTGGGGGGGCTTCCTGCTTTCCCAACCTCCAGGACTCCGTGGTGCCCAACATGTTTTCCTCTCTTTGGCAGTCCCTCCTCTGATCCAGCCCTTTGAGTTCCCTCCGGCCTCCATTGGACAGCTTCTGTACATTCCCTGCGTGGTCTCTTCAGGAGATATGCCGATCCGCATCACGTGGAGGAAGGACGGGCAGGTGATTGTCTCAGGCTCCGGCATCACCATTGAGAGCAAGGAGTTCATGAGCTCCTTGCAGATCTCCAGCGTCTCCCTGAAACACAACGGCAACTACACCTGCATCGCCAGCAATGCCGCTGCCACCATTAGCCGAGAGCGGCAGTTGATTGTGCGAGGTAAGGCGCCTACTGGGCTTTGGTGGGGAAAAGCCCCCGATGGTTCCCATGGTGGTCCCGGCTGGCTTACCAGGAGCTGCCCAGGAAGGGGCTGGGCTCCTTCCCAGATGATGATCTGGATGTCAGGGTTCCAAATAATAAATCCAATGCAAGCCAGACTCCGAGGCAATTGAGGTTTGCAAAAAAAAACCCTTTTATTGGAAATATATTGGCACATATCTGGTGAAAATCGACTATGAAAACTCCAACGGTTTTCGTCTTATTAAAAGTAAAAGATTTTCTACTTTCTCAAAACAATCAGTTACATGGTCAAATCACCATGCAATCCAACAACCAGGTGGCATCACTCCGCCTCCTTCTGACCAGGTGTGATAATGTCCTTGGTTCCCAAGAGGAAGTACTTTGTTTTGGCTACAAAATTCCCTCTAACTCAAACCCTCCCTCCCTGACCCTCAGCTCCTGGGTGGCAACCCTGAAGCAGACAAAATGGCTTCGGTCCGGCCAGCTTCAGGGTTGACACTGGATAGAAGAGGCCACTGGCCCAAGCTTGGCATCATCTGCCATATATTACCAGGAGGCCATGGAAGAAGTTGCTTGATGAACTCAGCAAAGGGTTAGGATTTCAGATGGCCCAGCTCTAGTGGACTCAGAACAAAGGAACAGGACTTGGTGCGACCGAGTGGGTCAGAGGAACAGAAGTGCCTAGAAGGGCAGCTACAATGATACGTGGACAAGAGACTTAGAAAGACTACAAGGGGCTTTAGAAAATGGCTGGGGTGGTGGTGCTTCCAGTCAGCCACTTTGGGAAGCAGGATTTGCTTAATCATTTATTTAATCCAGTTTTGAAGTTGTCAGATTTCTTAACAACTCTGGGTGGCTTACATACAAGAGATTAATGAAATAAATAAATAAATAAAAATGCCAACCAGAACAAAGCTAAACTAAACTCCACACCTACCCTATCCCAAGGCCCAAGACAATCAGTTTTAAAATACTGTCTCGAACATCCTGAGGATGGGAGCTGTACACGTCTTGCGAGGAAGTGGAATATCATCCCAGAGGGCAGGTGCTGCAACCAAGTGGGTGCACCTCCTGGGTGCTGCAACGTGACATTGCTGGATAGATGGCATCTGGAGGGAACCTGCTCTGCTTGAACAGCCCAGATGGGCAGAAACAAGCGGAGAGCAGCCAGCCCTGTGCCACGAAGGCTTCAAAAGTCTCTACCAGCCCCTTGCATTGCACCAGGAAGCCAGTTGGCAATCAGTGCAGACGGTGGAACAGAGAGGGTCCCATGAGCACCAAGCAATGCTCCCATGACTGCTCATGGATCGACTGCAGCTCCTACAAGGCTTTCGAGGGCAGCGCCCTGTAGCATGGGGAGAATGAGAGTAATTCAATTGTGAGGTGACCAGGAGTTGAGTGAGTCCTGGAAGAGCCTCCCACTCCAGGGAAGGGCATAACGTGCGCACCACATGTACCTATGCAAAAGACCTCTGGACCTGCTTCTTGAGAGTCCTACATACATCCTACCATGTGCCTAGCTCTACCAAAGGTCATCCAACCAAAGTAACTAAATCCTGGCCTTATATACCTACCGACTGAAACAGGTTGAGAAAATCTGCTTCTGCTGGGGACCTCTGAAGCTGAGGCCTGACTGCCTTTCCCACCAACTTCTCTATAAAGGCAGGTTGGAGTTTGGATGTCCAGGACTGTTGGGCGCAGCTATGGCCTTTTGAAGGGAGGGCACACAACAAGGCCAAGGGAGCCACCCCGCCACCCACCCCGATGAACCCAAACCCAAGCCACCTCCTGGGTTGCTATCACTGCTCCTTCCAGCCTGCGGCCGGTGGCAGACTGTCCACCAAACCCTCAGGGGAAGGCCCCAGAGTTATTCCGGTTGAGCCATTAGAACCAAGAGACACATCTGCTGTAAAAGGCCTTCTTCAATGCTTAGGGTGTTTGGGATTTCCACATTTTCCTTCTACGTGTTATGCTTCTAATAGAGAAAGAAACAAGGTAGCAAAACTGGTGAACTGAATGGCAGCCCTGCTCTGTATGGCACTGCTGGCCTTGGAACTAATTCGGCATCTGCAGCACCTTGGCAGTTCCCCCACCCCACACATCTGCCGAAGGAAAAGAAAAGACCTTTTCTCCAGAGGCAGGCCTGTGCCTGTCACCTGATGGGAGCAGGTGTTCTCTGTTCTAACTGTGGTTGCCCAGAGATTGGACAGCCATTTCTTCAGAATCATATAGGTTGAGCAAGGGGTTGGACTAGAAGACCTCTGAGGTCCCTTCCAACTTTGTTATTCTGTAAAAGGTGGCTGCAAATGGGAGGTGGGGAGCGGGGCTCATGAGAGGAGTCTTCAGTGTTTCTTCAGGCCTGGCATTTTTGAGGTGTTAAGACAGATAAGGGAAGGCGATGGGCTGGGAATATTGGCATGAAAGGAATTGGCAGTCAAGGCCCCACGAGCGAAGGGAGGCTTTGGGTACGTCCCTGTGCTGTTCCTCACCTGCTCCCTTGTCCCACAGTGCCTCCTCGTTTTGTGGTCCAGCCCAACAATCAGGATGGGATCTATGGCAAAGCTGGGGTCTTGAACTGTTCGGTGGATGGGTATCCCCCTCCCAAAGTCATGTGGAAACATGCTAAAGGTATGCGAGATTTTTCCTTTGGAGTTGCAGAGGAGGGGGCGATGCCCTCAAAGTGTGTGGAGCAGGGCCCCTGGTCCACAGCTGGAAAAAGACAGGCCAGCATTGAGAAGAGCACCAGAGATGGCCTGGTGGGTGGTGGCTTGCTCCGGCTGGCGGCTCCCCTCTTTTCCCAATCATTTAAGGGCTTTTTCTCGTTGTCGTTTTTTTCCAGGCAGTGGGAACCCCCAGCAGTACCACTCTGTCCCCCTGACAGGCCGCATCCAGATCCTGCCAAACAGTTCGCTGCTCATCCGGCACGTTTTAGAAGAAGACATCGGCTATTACCTGTGCCAGGCCAGCAACGGAGTTGGGACAGACATCAGCAAGTCCATGTTCCTCACCGTGAAGAGTGAGTGACTTCTCTCAGTCACAGCACAGTTTGTTTAAGGGACACTTTTTGTGGGCAACCAAGAGACTGCTTTTGTTCGTGGAATGGGGCCACTCCTGGCTGCTTTGTGCATCTATTAGCCCCCATTCCGAATATAAAAGTTGTTAGCTTGGTGTCCCTCCTTTGCACCATTTGCAAGGTTATTTGGGGGTGGGTGGGTTTGGACTAGATGACCTACAAGGTCCTTTCCAACTCTGTTAATTAATCTATCGGATTCTGGCAGCCCCTCTGATCAAGGTCTTATGTCAGCGTTCCAACTAAACTGTCCATCCCGATTCAAAACTCAGAGACAAAGTCCATCGAAGTAAGAATTCACTAGAGAAGTGTTGTTGGCACATTTGGCGAAAACCTGAATCTGAATTCCCACGTTTTCCCTCTTCCACACTAAAACTTACACTCTGCCCCTTTTTATGACTCCCGGTTCACACTCTCCAATCTACCTCAACTCTGAACTCCCGCCAAGTGCAGTCACTCCCCACCACACTCCAGCAATTCGTCCTTGATCTCTGGCGAAAGAATGTTGTTGTGCCTGTCCTCCCTTTCTCTACTCTCCCGTTCCCACAGCTTGCCCATCCCCCACTGTGGCAGCCCTGAATCTGAACCAAGATGGATCCGTTCCATTGGTGGAGATTCTCGCCCAGGTGATCTCTGATCAGATTGGCCCTTCCGTTGCTCAGCCAGGTTCCCTTCTAACCCTTCCCTTGCAGTCCTGGAAGCCAGTAGGCAAGGAAGTTCTCGGGCGACACACGCCTTTGACTTTAAGAAAAGCAGGCCCTCCGCTGACGGTGAGAGGAGGCAAGACAGCCGTCCCCAATGGCAGGCATTCCACAGAGAAGCCCAGAACAGTTTGGGGTAGGTGGGTGGAAAGACATGGGAAGCATTGGGGGGGGGGATCTTCCCCTGCCTTGCCCCCAGAGGAAGCACCCTGGGGGGACCGAATCCCTCTTTTTATCCCTTGCTTTACACGGGGTTTGCATGAGGCTAATTATTTTCTCCACTTGTCAGTCCTTATTCTGATGGCTGTGGGAAGACCTTCCCCCTGAGGTGATTATAGCTTACGAAATCCCCCTCTTGGGTCCTTATGCTCTACTTGTGCCACGCTCTTGGCACTGACAGCCAGACCGGGAGTGGCGGGGGGCTGTCCCCAGCCCCTATCAGGGCCTTTGCCCATTTGGAAGCCGTTGCTCACTTGCTCCTTAGAGTCAGCAGGTGCATGAAGGCCAGAGAGGTGGCCTCACTGTCTAAGCCTTACTGATTGCTTTCATGCATTTTAAATTAATCTCATGCTTCAGGTGAAATGCAGCTAATCAGGGTGGACAAGAAGCTGAAAAGGGTGCAATCAAATTAACATCACAGAGCTTGCACTTAAGACCATCCCCACGTTGGCTCTGGCTCTCTTCCCTATTTTGTTTGCTGCTCTGCTCTAGTGGGACTGGGCGGGGCGGGGCATACCCCAAACACTGACAATTCCCAGTGTAGCTTGTCTTGTTTCAGGCTACCAAATGAAAACAGCCTCTTGCCTGCAACTTGCTCACGAGACACCAAAAGGAAGAGCCTGAAAGGAGAAGAGGCTTTGCTTGGCGGTTGGGTGTTGGCCTTTGGCAGGGTTTGCTTCTTCGGGGGAGATGGAGCAGATGGGGCGGCGGGAGTGCAGGCCTCCAAAGGCGTGCCTGTGGTCTACTCTTTCACGATGAAGGGCTGGTGGGCAGACTCAATGTCTGCCTTCCTCTTGGCTGTGCTGCGCTAGTGCTCCCTTCTCAAGTACCAAACAGCGTTCCGGCAGGAGTCTGGGACCAGCCTTGCTCCTGGCAGGGAATTCAACAGCTTTGCGTGTCTTCTGAAAAGGTCCTTTTTTCTTAACCCGACTTTCCCATTCTTCAAATCTACTGGATGACCTTCAGGGCCTCCCTGCTGTCTCCTCATCTGGTATGACTTAGAAGACGGCGGCCCCAGGGCCCATTTTGCATAGGAAAACAGTTTCTGGGGAGTCAAGGATGAGTTTAACCAGAAGTGGCCCTGGCAACCATTCCAGGTCCTAGATGGCTTTGAAGAGGCATCGATGGGCAATGGGCACATGAGAGGATGGGTTGCTTCTTTTTGCTTTCCCAGCTCCAGGTATTTCTCTGGGATATTGGGGGCCTCTTAAGATCAGCATGGGAGTTTTGGAGCATGGGCATAATTTTCTGCTTTGTGAAGCTGCTGGTTGGGAGCTCAGTTCAAAGGGTTTGCATCTACCGTAGTAACCAAGCCAAAATTTGAGGCCTGTGGGTTCTTAATTTATCTAAAATGCATAGGCATTTAGAGGCTGCCTATCTCATAAAATCAGCCTAAGCTGTTCACAATAATCCATAAAATACCATTTAGAAAGTACCCTCCCTCTGGAGCGCCAGGTCCAACTTCCCATACCGTAGTTTGGTGCTTGAGGAAAGAACTGGTCTTCACGTCTCCCAAAAGGCTAAAAGGGTCCCACTGGTCTCCCGTGGGAGCCTCTTCTAAACGCCCGGGTTGGTCACTGAGAAAGCAGTCTTTGAGCTCCCATCCGGTGGCAACGTTTAAGGGAGGGGACCCTACCTAACCTAAGAGGGGGCGATCCTCTCAGAGAGAGTGGGTTCAACAAGTAACCAGCCCTGGTGCCCAAAACCGCACATGCAGTGTGGACCAGCTGCAGCTTCTGGATGATCTTCAGGGGCAGCCCTATGTAGAGCACACTGCAGTAATCCAAACGAGAGATGACTAAGGCATGGGTGATTGTGAGCAAGAGCTGTTAATGCTTTCACTAAAACCCACGCTCCAAAAAGATGACCCTTCATGGTTAACCATTGGAGTTATCAGCACAGCGGTCTTCCATTTGGGAAGGCCCACGTCATTCGTGGAAAGTGTGGCAAACAAGACTGGCATCTTAACTGGGCTAGTGACTGGCCGGTAGGCATACCTGAGGGGATCCCCTTGCTGGTTGCCACTTGTCCCCCAGGCTGGGCTCCAAGTCACCCTCCCGAGTCGGTTTTCTTCCCTTTCTTACCTCTGCCCCTTCTCACTCTCTCTGGACTCATCGAGCCCTTTAGGGGAGGGCTGGTTTTCGTGCCATCTGCCCAGCAAAACCGTTCCTAGTTTCTGTTCTGCTAAATTGCCCAAGTGGGCACTTTCCCGAGTGAATGGCCAGCATTAAATGCACACCATTCTTTGGCTTGCCCTTGCCTGCTGTTGTCGTCCCCACCCCCTTCAGCCAGAGGGTTATGGGGCACTCCAGTCCTGCAGCAAAATGGTTTGTGTGGCGATGTGGCATCACAGTCCACCCTTGGTCCTGTCCACATGCTGCCGATGGGAGCAAACTGAAAGCCTTTTCCCAGCTGCTAATTGAATTAGATTGCCATGGAAAGCGGAGAAGCTGTAGCTCATTAAACCCCCCAGTGTCCCATTAGAACTGTGTGTGTTGCCTTTGCTGATTGTCATTACCATATATTACCGCACTCTTTGTGTAAGCTGGGCCTTTCTTTAATCTCTGCCCCCTGAGCCAGCCTGGTTGCATACGCAGCATTCCCTCCCCCCACCATTTTTGGATTAGGAAGAAGAGGAGGGGATAGCGTGCATTCGCCTGACTTGGTGGCAACTGCCCCTGTGGTGAGCAAGAGGCTATGGCTTCTGCTGGGATCTTCTCTGAAGTTTAATGGGCAGGCTAAGATGCTGTGGAAGCTGAGGAGTGGGGCGGGGGAGCCTTGGCGCAAGCAGCTGGCAGGCGAAGCAGCCCATGCAAGAACAACGGAGGGCAAAGTTCAGAAAAGGGGGAAGGCGAATGCTGCTCTCAAGCCCTTCGACTCGGCCGTCCAGCAGCCCATCCCTCCCTCCTTCTACTCTGCAAACACAGATTTTGGCTGCCTGCTTGGTTTCCTGTGCCCTGACATCCATCCCCCCCCCGCTCTCTCTCTCCCTCCCTCCCTCCCTCTCCCTCCCCCTCCCTCTCACTCAAAAAGCAGGTCGTTGCATCTCACCTTCCACCCCCCATGCTCTGCTAGGCTCTGACGATTCTACCTGCTTCTGCCTGTCTGTATGGCTTTTGTTGTTGTTGTTGCTGTTTAATTTGGAGATGGCCTTGCCTTGGCTTCTGCCAATTCTTCCCCGCTTCCATTCAGAGGCTGTGAACAGTTGCTGCAGGTTGACTGTTTTGCTGGCTCAGCTCAGCGGATTCTGCCCTGCACAGAAGCTCTGGGACTCTGTCAATCGCAGCTCAAGAAAGCCACAGAAATCCCTCTGCTTCCCTAAGGTCTATGGGATCAAAACGACCAAAGGGTGGAAAGGTCCCCTTTGACCAAAGCTGGAAACACAGGACAATTGCCCAATTAAGGGCTGGCCACAACTTTCATGTTAGCAGCTGCTGACCACCTTTGGAGCTCCTGGAGCGAAAGGAGACCCCTTGGTGGGATTTTTATCTTTGTTTCCCCCCTCAAGCCAAGCCTCTCTTTTGTGAAACCTCACCCCACTGCTCCCCCCTTTCTCGATGCTGTCTCTAGCAGCAGATCCGGTGAACGTAAGCCTTCAGCATGGCTGGCTTTGTGACCCACAAAGCTCTCCGGGTGACTTAGAGACCTTTTTTGCTCATCCGATTAAGCTCTGGGTTGCAAGGGTGGATAAACATCCGGACATGCCCCAAAGCACTCTTGGTTCGAGGGGAGGTGCTTTTCCCGCACCGAAAAGAGATGGCTGGGAGCTTTGTTTCTCCAAAGGGCAGGGCCTGTCCTGCTGCAGCCGCCAGATCTTTAAGCTTCCAGCTGCATGGTTCAAGTTTCTTAGGAGCTTCTTGTTTAGTTTAGTTTCCCCTTTGAGGAAGTTACACTGTAATTGTGCTGGTTAGACAATATATAGTTAGTTGGGAATGGGAAGTGTCCTCTTAAGGGAATGCCTCATGGGAAATGTAGTTAATGCCTATGGGAGATATAGTTTATGTCATGTGGTCACATCTGTAATCCTGATTGGTCACTGAATTGACCTCTGGTTGGGTTGGAGGGGAGCTTTGTTCATTCTTACTTGAAAGAAGGATTTCACTCAGCTTCATTCTTGGTTAAAAGGAAATCAGAATCAAGCTTCTTTTTACTAATTTAAGAGGAAATCGGACCCATCATTTCACTGTTTTATAGTAAATCAATTATCTTTTTGTCTCATCTCAGGCAATATTTATCTTCTCAAAATAAGGAGTTAAACACTGCAAAGACTTCCATACAAAGTTTGTTTATTGGATTATATCAGGCATCCTCAAGGTATAACTCACAGTTATGTTGAGATTCATCTAATGTCCAATCTTTGCATTGTCGTCTTCATGGTGTGAAAAGATAGTTATCTTCGTCCCGTAATGATACAGCAAAGAAAGACTTCATCATGTTGCTGGGGTCCAAGTAAGAATGAACAAAGCTCTCCACAACCCAACCAGAGGTCAATTCAGTGACCAACCAGGATTACAGATGTGACCACATGTCATGAACTACATCTCCCATGAGGCATTCCCTTAAGGGAACAGCTCCCATTCCCAACTAACTATATACTGTCTAACCAGCACAGTAATACAAAAATAACCTTGCCTCTCCCTGCCTGGATGTTCTGATTCAGAAGAAAACATTACAAGCAACAGAAACTTTAACAGATTTCCTTGGTTGCATTATAGAATTAGAATTCTTTTTATTGGATAAATGTGATTGGACACACAAGGAATTTGTCTTGGTACATTTGCTCTCAATGTAAAAGAAAAGATACATTCGTCAAGAATCATCAGGTACAACACTTAATAATAATAGTGATAGGGTACAATAAGCCATCAAATTATACTGGGAAACAGTCCATATAGATCATAAGGATACAATCAACAAAGTTACAGTCATACAGTCACAAGTGGGAGGGGGTGGATGATGAGGAGTGATGAGAAGATTAACAGTAATAGTGCAGACTTTGTAAATAGTTGGACAGTGTTGGGGGAATTATTTGTTTAGCAGAGTGATGATGGCTTTTGGGGAAAAAAACGTCCTTGTGTCTAGTTGTTCCAGTGTGCAGTGCTCTATAGTGTCGTTTTGAGGGAAGGAGTTGACACAGTTTATGTCCGGGATGTGAGGGGTCCGTAAATATTTTCACAGCCCTCTTTTTGACTCGTGCAGTATACAGGTTCTTGATTGAAAGCAGGTTGGTAGTAATTGTTTTTTCTGCAGTCCTAATTACTCTCTGAAGTCTAGGAGTGTGAATGGTTTATTTTTGGTATTGAAGTATTTCCTTCCCTGCTCTGTCCCTCTCATAACTCTATATTTATATCTCTGAAAATATTTCACATAGGATTATTTTAATTTATAGCAATTTGTATTTCAATTCCTTTTTCTTTATTTCAATTATGCTTTATATTAAATAACTTTGAAGGTAGTATAGAAATTGGTTAATTGACTACATTGGTCAGAAATGGACATGAACAGAGAATGGAAGGATTTTTGAAGCATCCACCACCCCATTTCTTCGAGGTTCCTCTCTTGCCAGCCACACCTTGCTTCTCCTCTCCTCTCCTCTTCTCTCGGTAGTCCCGGCTATGATCACTTCCCACCCCAACACCACCATTGCCATCAAGGGCCAGGCTAAAGAGCTGAATTGCACCGCTCGCGGGGAACGACCCATTATCATTCGTTGGGAGAAAGGAGACACCGTGATTGATCCCGACCGAAACGTCCGATACACCATTGCTACGAAGGATAATAGCGACGAGGTCATCTCAACCCTCAAAGTAAGAAGCACGGCTGCCGTGCTGAGGGGGGTGGGGCAGGGCTGCAGATGGGCCCTTCAGGTGCTGGGATTGGTGGGCCTTTTGTGGCGGGGGACAGCACAGCCAGCCTGGCGATTTGGAGCACCCCTGGGTGCAGCAGGGAGTGAGGCTTTCCTTGGATGCTGGAACCTCCAACGGGCTGCTTTGTCCAGAGATCTTTCAGGGAATGGCACTGAGCTTTGAGCTGATGTTGCCTTCTCCACAGCTCAAGCCTGCCGAACGAGGAGACTCTGTTTTTTTTTCCTGCCATGCAATCAATTCCT
Organism: Pseudonaja textilis; assembly: GCF_049901715.1. NCBI lineage: Eukaryota > Metazoa > Chordata > Lepidosauria > Squamata > Elapidae > Pseudonaja > Pseudonaja textilis. Next base: position 27,543,155 of record NC_141998.1, read on the forward strand.
ATGGTGAAGACCGAGGACTTATTCAACTTACTGTACAAGGTATTGTCCTTTGTCGGGCATGTATGCATGTATGCAGTGATGCCTTTTGTGGAGACCTTTCAGACACTGCTGGTGGCTTTGGTGCATGGCTTCTGCTGGGTTAATCCCCAGTTTATGACAAGTGATGCTTTGAGGGTTGCAGAACACTGACCACATTTTAGTAAAGCTGCTATTAGCAATAAAAACTGAAGGGAGTCAGCTCATTTTCTATTTTTTAATGGACAATTTCCTGAGAAAAGCAAGACATGAACACGGATTTAAAATCATTAAAATAATCTGTCTGATTCCCTGTTGAGATCTTTTAAGCTAAATTTTATCCCTCTGTCTGCACCTAGATGTTCTCAAGGAATTAGAATGCAAAGTGGAGGTGGAAGGGTGCTTCCCCCCCCCCACACACACACAAACAGAGCCCAGATTTCAGAAGACGGGGAGCTGCTGGTCTCCTGCTCCCATCATTTCTGAGCAAGTTCTGCATTGTGTCTGGGGAGAACTAGCCGGGGCTTCTGAGGCAAGGCAGGTTTCCCTGGTTGAACTGAGCTGCCATGGAAATGGAGTTCAGCGACCGCACCTGGCTCTTTGGAGCTGCGCTTAGCAATGGTCCCGGCCATCCTGCATCCATCATCCAGCAGGCTGTGGATCTTCCAAAACGGTTTTTTCTCCTCAGCTTTTACATTTTGTGCAATTGGCTGGATATGCAATTTCAGTTTATTCACTCTTTGATGTACTGTTCAGTAGGCTAACCTGTTTTTACCTGCATTTTCAAGAAAACCTCCTGCATGTGGAAGTCCTTCGTGGCACCTCTACCCTTCTTGCTAACTTTCCCAGCTCTGGCATTGTCTGGGTCAGAGGCTGGGGATCTGGTGTAAAAGTTCCTTGCCTGCTTGTGTGTGGTGCATGGGGGTGGGTGGCATTTCCTATTCCTTACTTCTGCCCCTCTACCCCTCCCCAGAGCCACCAGACCCTCCAGAACTGGAGATCCGAGAAGTGAAAGCCCGGAGTATGAACTTACGATGGACTCAGAGGTTTGATGGCAACAGCATCATCACGGGTTTTGATATTGAGTACAAGAATAAGTCTGGTGAGCAGAACTAATGACATTCTGAGTGGAAAGAGGAATTGGGAAACCCCTTGCTTAAGATCCATGCATTTAAAAAAAGATATGTGTTAATTATCACTACAGGTGGTCTTACAACAAATTGACTTACAACAATTCATTTTAGCAAACATTCCAAGTTACAACGGCACTGAAAAAAAGGGATGCATGACCGTTTTTCACACTTTTGGCCATGGCAGTCCTCTGATCAGAATTCAAATGCTTGGCAACTGGCATGTATTCATGAGAGTTGCAGTGGCCCCGGGGTCTTGTGGTCACTTTTGCTGACATTCTGACAAGCAAAGTCAATGACGAAGCCAAATTCATTTAACAACCATGTTATTAACTTAACAAATCTGGCAAGGAAGGTTGTAAAATGAGTCAAAAGTCACTTAATAAATGTTTCACTGATCAATAGAAATTCTGAGCTCAGTTGTGGTCATAAGTCAAGGACATTTTCTGTTCTGAGAAAATGGGAGAAATTCAACTTGAACAGAATGTTGGCTTGATTGGCCTCAAACGATGCTGCGGAATGCAGTGCCAGGAAAAATGGGGCTTGGGTGCGAGAAGTCACACTTCAGCGTTGCAGGTCCTTGGAGAGGCGGTTCCATTGAGGACTCCCTATGGAGGGCGGTTGGTCAGCTTGTTATGAGTCCACCTGCTGGGGATGCTGTCTTTCCCATTTTTTTTCTTTTTTTGGTTAAATGCCTTACTGGCCTAAGTAAACCACCTCCATAGCATTTCCCTGATTCACTAATTTAGTCACTTTGTCAAAGAAGGAAATAACGACTGGCACGATCTGTTCTTAAGAAGCCCATGTTGGCTTCTAGTAATCACTTGACTCATTTCTAGGTTTTCGCAGATCCACTGCTTGATTATCTTTTTCCAAGATTTCCCCAGCTATTATTGTCAGGCTGATTGGCCTCTAGTTTCCTAGATTCACTCCCCCTACCATCTTTTTGAAGATTGGAACTACATGAGCTCTTTTCCAGCCCCCACCCCCACCCCCCAGCAGTTCCTTGGTTCTCCGGGAGCTTTGAAAGATTTTGTTCAGTGCTTCTGCCAGCTTCTTCAGAACTCTGGGATGCAACCTCTCTGGCCTGGCGATTTGAACTCATGCATATTGCATAGGTTATGTCTGGCCATTTTCTTGCCTATTTTGACATGTATTCCTACTCTTCCATCTAATCTACTGCTTTTGATAGGTGGGAAGACCGAGGCAAAAATGGATTAGACAGTTCCATTTTCTCCCTGTTATCCATCACTTCCTTGCCTTCTCCCATTAGTGAACTGATCATTTCCTTGACTTTTTTCTTGTTCCTTCCATGTTGAAAAAGGGGGCACGATTGCTCAGGGGTTAAAGACACTGAGCTTGCCAGATGGAAACCTGATAGTCTGGGTTCGAGATCTAAATGCCGTGCGATGGGGTGAGCTCCATTGCTGCTCACCTAGCAGTTTCAAAGCATGCAAATGCAAGTAGATTAATAGGTACCAGTTTGGCGGGAAGGTAAGAGAGTTCTGTGCATCTTTGGTGTATAGCCATGCTGGCCATATGACCAAGAAAAATTCTTTGGACATCTCTGGCTTCCCCGGCCAAGAAACAGAGATGAGCACCATGCCCTAGAGCTAGACACGACTGGACAGGGAAACTTTTAGCTTTACATGTTGTAAAAACCATTTTATTATTTATTTATCATTCTTCACACAGTCAATCAGATATTCAGATTGGATTTGCCATTTTTATCCACCTGTCTGGTTTTTCGCAAGGATCTGGGATAGGCCGAAGTGGATGTTTGATGGTATTATGGATATCATGACAGGATGTCAGCTGTTCCGAGTAAAGCTGCCTCCTGCAATTGACTGATGGTGAATTTGTCAATGCCCATGGTATTCAAGTGGTGCTCCAGATGTTTTGGGATTGCACCCAAGGCCTACTGATATCATCTTTGCTTTTGTTTGCCACAGTTATTTCATTTCTATTTGCAGGTCTTTGTATTTTGTTATCTTCCCAGTTCTTTCTCTTCTCTTCTGCTGTCTCCAGGTACTGTCACATCCGCTGTCTAGATGGTTTGTGTCTTTCTTATGGACAATTGTTAAGTCTGGCGTGTTGTGCATCAGATGCCTGTCTGTTTGAATTCTAAAGTTCCAGAGCACTTTAGCCACTTCATTTTTTATTACTTTATTTTGTGGTCCCACCAGTTCTTGTTTGCAGGCAAAGGACATTACTTGCAAATCTTCTAATGCACCAGTGTTGCTGTTTTGTCATGCCATGGTAATCAGTAATCAGTCTGCACAATCTTCTTGCAACAGCTAACCAGGTGGTCCACTGTTTCTTCAGCTTCTTTGCATAGGTGGCACTTGCTACCTGTTGCTGTGTTCTCAATTCTGGCTCGGTATACTTTAGTTCTTAAGGCTTGTGCAGCCTCTGTCTCTTTCTTCAACTTCCATGCTCTTAGTCATTGTCGCATTGTCACTTGTTTTGCCTACTATTTTTTTAATGTACCGGCCACATGGTGCTTTGTCTTTCCATGCCTCTTTTCCATTCTTCTTTTTGGTCCATTGTAGATCAGTCTGGTCTCGCTAGTACTTGGTAAGCCTCCCTGGTATCCTCGTTTCAGTGCATCTTCTTCACTGTCCTTCAGAGATTTTTCCAATGCCCTTTTTTCTTCTTCTTCAGCCTTTTGGTATATTTGCAACATTCCACTTATTTTCCTTGGAAGGGAAATTCTGTCAATACTAGTGTGAACAAAGGGCACGATTCATTGCCATTATTTTTCTGGCCTTTCTATCCAGGGCTTAACTTTAGTTCTGCTTGAGTCCAGTCTGCTATTCCAGCTGTGTATCTAATGACAGGAATTACCCAGATGTTAATTGCCTTGACAGTATTTTTTCCACTGAGTTTGGACTTTTAGATCTTCTTCATTCTAATGAAGTTATTTATGTTCAACCTTCTTCTTTACTTCAGTGTGGTTGATGTTGTCAGTTTGAAGGATGGTCAGGTACTTGTAGTCTTCATCCAGATTCTTGATTTTACATCCATAGGACCTCTTTATTCCTTCAGTTTTCACTATTTTTCCCCATTTGATGGTAAGCATGGTACATTTGTCCAATCCAAATTCCCTTGCAATTACTTCGATGTTTATCTGGACAGTGTTCAGCAAGGATTCTATTTCAGATGATGTTTTTCCATATAGCTTCAAATAATCCATGTAAAGAAGGTGGGATATTCTGGCAGATGTTTTTGATGTTTAATAGCCATGGCTATTCATTATTTATTTATACATACATTTATTATTTATTGGTTGACATTATTTGACTTTTCTGTGCAATGGCTTTGGCTGACTTGTTACTCTATCTTAACCTGCAGCCTCTGAGGAACATATAATTTTGGAGGTATGAGCAGAAAGCTCAAAAGTAAAGCTTCTTGACATTCTTTCCCATTATTTGTGATTTCAAAGTATTTATGACACGCTTTTGTTGTTTTTGGAACTCTGTATCAACAAATAATCCCTCAGCTGTTCTGTTTATTTCCAGATTCCTGGGACTTTAAGCAATCCACCCGGAACATCTCTCCCTCCATTAACCAGGCCAATATTGTGGATCTTCATCCAGCCTCTGTGTACAGTATCCGCATGTTTTCCTTCAATAAGATTGGCCGCAGTGAGCCAAGCAAGGATCTGACCATCAGCACAGAGGAAGCAGGTGCCCATCCGCCTCAGGGTTGTGTCCACAAGATAATTTATGAAACAAATTGGGCAATGGGCAAAGTGTGAGGAAGAGGAAGTCATGAAGGTTGAGAACACACAATTGATGTCTGTGCTTAAGACCCATTTCTTCTCTCCCTGCCCCCCCCCCTTTGTTTTTGTGCCCAAGAGTCTGTTGTTCTCACCTAAAAGTCTTGGATCCATAGACAAGATTTGGGGCGAGGGGTGAGGAGGGATGCTTAAGTCTGTGTTGCAACAATGTGTGTGTGAGAGCACATGTCAGATTGGCAGAAGTCCTTGTTCCTTGGGGCAAAAGTTACTTGCTTGTTTTCTTGGGTTGGTCCTGTCAGGAAACTCCCTTCCTGAGCTGAGCTGTGGGCCAACTGGGCTAATCTATTCTTCAGAGAGAACTGGACCTGGCTCCCTTTAAAAGCTTGCCTAGTATATTGCACAGTGAAAATATTGGTTGAGGGGAATCTCTCTGATGAAATGCCTTGTGTCAAAATAAACAGGCCGGTCTTCCAAAATGCCACAGAATAATTATTTTTCAGTATAATTTACAGCGTTCTGTGAGCATTAAGCTGAAGGACTTTGTGGGTTTTCCAGTTGGTTTGTTACTTGCTGCCTTCACCACCGGCTTTCTCTCCCCACCCTATCGCCTTCACAGCAAGCTGAAGCAACTGCTGAAGTTTGTAGAACAGATGCCTATATCCATTCCAGTAGGTCTGGTTCCCCTGGCATGAGCCAGAGGCATGAGCCATGGGCATGCAAAGTCACTGCCAGAAATGCATCACATTCACGGGGTTGTTTTTTCTTTTTTTGCTACCTTTCAAGAACTGGGAACAAAGAAAGAATTTGTCTGTGTAACGCGTAATGTAACTTCAATTCTTTCAGCTCCTGATGGTCCCCCACTAGATGTCACCTTGCAGCCAATGACATCCCAAAGCATCCAGGTCACTTGGAAGGCAAGTATGCGTGTTCCATGCTTGACTGAGGGCTGGGATCAGTGGCGCTTTTTATTTATTTGAACTCCAAAAACAACAGCACATGAGCAGGCATGGTCCATTGGCTGTTTTGGAGCTCTGGGCCTTTGACACCCAAGGCAACCAGAGAGGGATGAAATGGTGATGCAGCCCAGAGGGGGCAATGTGGGGGAGACCCTGTGGCTCTCGTATTTAGCCCACCAGCCTTTGCTGCTGGCTTGCTTTGTGCCAAAGGTCGTGAGGGTCACTACAGAGCCTCCCTTTCAGTCCTGCTGAACTGAAGAGCACTTAAAAGAAGGCATTGAACTCCTTGGCACATGATTGGATAATCAAATGCTGGAAATAATAACAGTCAATAGAAACGTCAGAAGCTTTGTGCAAAGATCGATGGCACAATGGAAGACATGGTTGCTGGTCTATTATGATAGTCTGGGAGAAGTTAATATCAAGAGAGGAGTCTTTCAAGGAGACTTACTATCACCAATACTATTTGTCATTGCACTGGTTCCTCTTTGAACAATACTGAACAAATTAGGCCATGACTATCAAACATCAAAGACCTTTGCCAGGCTCTTCCACCTCCTTTACATGGATGAGCTGAAGCTGTAAGGAAAACATCATCTGAAATAGAATCCCTGCTCAGCACTGTCCATATATACAACCACGAAACTGCAATGCGATTTGGAATGGACAAATGTGCTTTCTTACCGTCAACATGAATGAGCAAAATAGTGAAAACATCAACCACACTGAAGTAAAGAAGAAGGTTAAACATAAATAACATCATTAGAGTGAAGAAGATCTAAAAGTCAAAACTGGAGGAAAAACTGTCAAGGCAATTAACATCTGTGTAATTACTGTCACTAGATACCCAGCTAGAATAGTAGACTGGACTCAAGCAGAACTAAAGTCAAGCCCTGGGTAGGAAGGCTAGAGAAATAATGGCAATGAATCATGCCCTCTGCTGTGTGCACAAATGGAGCTGTGGGTGTGAGCTTGCCCACCGCTCAAATGGAACCTTCCCCTCCCCCTGACTGCTGGTCCACCAAGCCAGAAAGGTTGGGGAACTTTGCTTTAACACCCTCAAACCACATCTGTCTGCTCCAGGTTCTTGGGTGGACTCGATAGATGCCAAATCCACTCTAAAACATCTGGCTGACTGTGTGGCCAACCATAATAATAATTTATTAAATGTATCTGCCATCTGACTCCCAGTGCCCACCACCCAGGGACTCTGAGTGGATATTTTAAAAATAAATAGATAAATATTTTTTTAAAAAATAACAATTTCTTTTTAAATGCTGAGGAGAGAGCTATATTTGCAGTAAGTGCTTCAGTTGAACGACTGAGTTAAATATCTGAGGCAGGGGCTCCCTTCTTGGCCTGCAAGGAGCTCGTATTCTGTCTTAAGAGGAAGGTTAAAAACAAGAGTGTTCTTGGCTCGTTCTAAAACCAGCCAGCCTTCCCTAGGTGCTGGCAGAGTGCTGGCAAGGGCTTCCACCTGCCCACTTCTTCTGCTGTATCCTTCTTTTTGGATCTGTAGTACTGTACCAATAGGCAGACCAACTCTTCTGCCTTTCTCCATTGCCGGCTGAGATCCTGTCATCCAGAGCATGGGAATGTAAGGAGGGCAGGCTACATCGATGGCTTGGTGGACTCTTGAGCCATTTGAACAAGCCTGTGCATCAGTCAGTTGAAACTGGGATGGGAATGTAGGCAGTCAATATTTAAGTGGTTAGGTAGGGGAGTTACTCCCCTCTGTCACCTTGAACCTGCCTGCCATGCTCTGACTCTCCCCTGGACTCTCTTCCCTATTTTTACTCCTCTTCTTTACTGGCCCACCTCATAGGCCCCAAAGAAAGAACTCCAGAACGGGGTTATCCGAGGCTACCAGATTGGCTATCGAGAGAACAGCCCAGGAAGCAATGGGCAGTACAGCATTGTGGAGATGAAAGCCACGGGGGACAGTGAAGTCTACACCCTCGACAACCTGAAGAAATTTGCCCAGTATGGTGTGGTGGTGCAGGCCTTCAACCGGGCAGGCACTGGCCCTTCGTCCAGTGAAATCAATGCCACCACCCTGGAGGATGGTAAGTCCTCACAATTTCTTGGCAGTTTAGCAGGTATTGCATTTTATTTCAATCCAGCCAGGCTTTCCTGCAAGATGGTACCCCTCCACCCAAAGCTGCTATATCTTCCTAAAGGCTGGCCTGTTTCTGTTTTCCGTGCATAAAAGGATTTATTTGTTTCATCATCAGAGGCAGAGATAATTGTTAGGAGAAGCATGTGGGCTCCCCACTTGGGTTTTATTGTGTTCTAGGCATTTTGGAGTTCTAGGTGCCTGCAAATAGGTGGCAATTTCTCTGTGGGAGCTGAAATAAATAGTAGTCGCGTGATCACCATTAGGACAAGTGTGTGAGTGGAAGAGAGCGAGCCTTCCCTTTTCAAGATCGGCACAAGATAAAATTCCTGACCTGGAATGCCTCGTCTCTCTCCACCATGTTAGTGTGACATCTGGGGGTGAAAGGGCCTGCATAGACTGCCAGTCTGATTTTGCTGATTATGGGTGCCCGGTGTTCCTCCTTACCTCAGGGGAACCCTGGGCCTTCCTTGAATGCCACTCTGGTCAGCGCTTGAAGTGTGCCATCCTTCAGCACCCCAGATTGGATTGGTGAGGATAACTGCCACTCCATCTCCAGAGCTCTCCAACAACAGTGCCTTGTGCAAAATGCAGCAGGTGGCCCTGCCAAGGAACAGCTCTGCTGTGCCTGCAGCGGCCCTGTTTTCTCTGGGGATTTTCCACAGGTTTTCATGGAGGAGAGATGAACGCTTGGAAAACAAAAGAAAAGTTTCTTCCTCGTTGGTTCAGCAGTTTTTCATACTTAATTAAGGCCCTCATTAGCCTGTCAAAGCAGGATCGTTTCCTGCCTCGATTAGCACTCCTCCTGGGGTATTCAAGGGCCCCTGTTTTAGCAATAGTGTTATTTCCCATAATTATATTACCTTCATTTTCTTCAAACGGACTCTCTATTAGTTTATAACACCAGCCCCTAATTACAGCATGCGTTTGGCTTTACACATAAATAAACTGAAACGATCATTCTTTTCCGAGTGATCATTAGGATGATATATCATCATTTAAATGCTCATAAAAATTAGAGATCTCTCTTTGGGGGCAGCGGGTTCTCATTACCTCTACCCCAAACGCTCGCTTCGTCATTCTTTCTTCAAGCAACTGCACAGCCTTGTGGGTCTAGCAGAAAATGCAGAGATCTTATCCTGGGACTCTGGGGAGCATGGATGGACTGGCAAATTAATCTGCCCACGTGTTTGAAGGAATGGCCAAGGTGCTGTGGCAACCAGGGGCATCCCTTTTAATGTGTTTCCCTTTTCAGTTCCCAGCCAGCCCCCTGAAAATGTGAGGGCCTTGTCCATCACCTCCGATGTGGCCGTCATCTCGTGGTCCGAACCCCCTCGGAGCACACTCAATGGCATCTTGAAGGGCTACCGTGTCATCTTCTGGTCCCTCTACATGGATGGTGGTGAGTTGGGAGCAATGTGCTCATTGCCTCATTTATTTCATTTTTCACTAATTGAATTTAGTGTGGCATCATATCTGGAGGGCAGAAGGCTGTGTTTCCTCCACCAACACACCAGATCTTCAGATGGCTCATGTCAGAAATGATGTTCTTCCTACCTCCAACTGGATACTGGAGGCCAAGCTGGTGCTGCCTGTCACTCAGCGGCTCTCATGCCACTGCAAGATAAGGGAATTCACTCTCCTCTGGGAACCTCTTGCAATTGTTTGCCTTGTTCCAGTAGCTGGCTCTTGCTGGATTTGGACCCAGCGCCCTTTCTGAGGGATTCCTGGAGTCACTTCGCAGGCTGCAGTGCTCCTCGAACCTGCCTCCCACTCAGGGCAAGCAGCCCCTAACAGAAGCAGCCCCTTAGACTGTGGCAGAGAAAGCAAATTCCCTTCCTGAGCCCCAGAGGCTCCCTCAGCTATGTTTCTGGCAAGTGAGTGAGGCTCTGGGCAGGAGGGCCTGGGTGGGTGGGGCGAGGGGAGGGTCTGAACCAGGGGTCCTGAATAGAGGCCCCTGGGGTCCTCAGGCCATTATTATGGAGGCCCAGTAAGTTTCTGAGGTGTCTTCCATCCTCACATAAATATTGAAATTGACCCTATATGATACAGATTAGCATAATAAACAGGACGGTAGTAAATTACCTTTTGTTTCTAGAGAACAGTGGCTGTGAGGTGGGGGGGAGTCATAAGTGAGGCTCACAAGGGGCCATGATTAAAAAAGAAACCTTGAGAAAACCAGCTTCTTCTTTCTTTGCTCTCCAACATGCAGTGCAGGCTTACTACTTTGCGGGGGTTCTGTGAGCTGGACTGCTAGACTCTTTGCGGGTGTGCATGACATCCTGTGGGGGGGAGAGTATGCTGCCTTCCACAGAGAGTGGCTGGCCCTTGAAAGGCTCCCCCCCCCGGGTTTTCGGGGGCCTTTCTTGTGCTAAGCTTTCTGTTGTTTGAGGGCCGGGAAGCAAGCTGAAGAGGGCAGGGCGGCACCTCCGTGACACGGGTTGCAGGGGCACCGCCGCCGCTGCTGCTGCTGCGCTGGGTTCTGGCTCTGTCCACGTGCCGGACAGCAAGCGGCTCCCACGCTTGCCCTGGGCAAATCGAGCTAGCCGGAAGGCTGCGGAGGGCAGTGGGAGCCTTGCCTGCCTCTGCACAGGGTGTTCTTGCTTCCTGAATAGAGTGGGGGGAGATGCAGAACGTCACCACCACTCGGGAGAGAGCAGAGCTGCGGGGCATGGAGAAGTTCACCAACTACAGCGTGCAGGTCTTGGCCTACACCCAGGCGGGCGACGGGGTCCGCAGCAACGTCCTCCACATCCAGACCAAGGAAGACAGTGAGTGCCTAAGGGGAAGCTGCGGGGAAGGGGGACCACTTCCCTGCTTGTGAAGAGCCCCCCCCCCCCCGGCACCTGTGCGGGGGACAGCTGCCCTCTTTGGGGTGGCGATGATTCTGCTTTGCTGTGGCTCCATGGGGCCCACCCTGGGGGCCCGGGGCTTCTTCGCTCTCCCCGCTTTTCTCTCTCCCTCGGGAGTTGGGGAAGCAAGAGTTTGCCGCCCCGCTTAACCTAGTTATGCGGCTTGTTCTACCATCCCGGGGCAGCCTGACGCTGCGATTCCTGCGGTGACTCTGGCCTGCACTTCTGGCCTCCCTCCTGGGAGGAGGCAGGGTGTCGTTTGGGCCACAGGACAGAGTCAGGGGCTGCTGGCTATCAGAGGCCCTAGAGAAGCCAGAGGGCCAGGAAGCTTGCAAGGAGGCAGTACGGAGACCTGCAGAGTCCACCCGGAGAGAGCCACCCACTGAAGGATCAGAAAAGGCCCCGTGGAGCACATGCTGGCTTCGGCCAGCCTGCCCTTTTGCCCCATCTCAGGGCAGGAAAGGGCGCTTCCCCTGGCCTGCGCTCTAGCACCTCAGGGGAGGGGAAGTGCAGTGGGTGAAGCCCACCTGGAGGGCAGCATCCCCAGCGGTGGGCTGGCCAGCTGATCCCTTCCAGCAGCCTTCCTGTGCCCGTGGCAAGACAGCATTCTGCTGGAGCCCCACTCCCTTGGCCCCTTGCTCTGCTTGTCTCGGTTGGTCCGTCAAGGATCTCCAGCTGGGCTGGCAGCAAGCTCCCTGCAGAAATGGCAGAAGCTGCTCTGAAGGGAGAGACTGTTGTCCAGCCAGTGAGACCTTTGGTGGCTTGCACAACTGGGGTAAAAGAAGACCACTGTCCCCCACCCCCTCCGGCAGGACACTGAGTTGTGCTCCTTCCCTCCTGCGGTGGCATGGCACCTATACGGCCCACCTAGAGAGGAGGCCAGGGCTGGAGGGAGGCCTTGAGAATCACGCCTCTTCTTTCCTCTTGCAGTCCCTGGTCCTCCTGCCGGGATCAAAGCGGTGCCTTCCTCTTCCAGCAGCGTTGTGGTGTCTTGGCTGCCACCCTCAAAGCCTAATGGAGTTATCCGGAAGTACACCATTTTCTGCTCCAGCCCAGGCTCTGGCCAGCCGGTGAGCAGCTGTGATGGGGCTCCTGGGAGAGGCTGCCCGGCCACTGAACCAGCAGGGTGCCAAGCACTGTCAGTCCCCTGAAGAGAGGACTGGCCTCAGGCAGCTTTGCTCTGGGGATCCTCAGCCCAGGTTTTGTGATCAGGAGCTGCCAAAAGCAGCTGCCAGAAGTTGGTGGGCCATCTCAGACTATTTTGGACCCCAGGATGGGGTAGGAAAAAACAATGTGATAGTGGGTCAGGCCTTTCTCCCATAGGATTTTCTCTCCCTCCCTCCTGCCATTGTTTCTCTTTCACCACATCCCATAACTTATAGGCTGACAAGTGTATCGTTGCTGCTTTTACAATGCAGAAATAGATTTAAATGGCCAGCATTAATTTACTACTTCAACTTAAATCCTGCCTAATGGCTAACCCAATAATGCAGAAATCTCTATTTGAAACACAAGGCGTTTAACAACACACCAGCAAAAGTCGAGGATAAATGGCATTCATGAGTTAAAACTTACTTTGTCAGAACCATCTACTTGAGATATTCCTTTTCCAATGGGGAGGGGGAAGCATCAAGTGCTGACTTCACCTGTGCAGCAGGCAGGCCCTTCCCTGATGGAGAAACCCCCTTCCCTCAGGTCAGTCCGAGCAGGAGGGTGCCGAATTAAGGGCACCCGGAATGTCCTTCCAGCGCCAACTACTTGGCCTTGCCAGTCAAAGGCCCAATTGCCCCCTCCAGGGTTTTTGTGTTCCCTAGGGTGGCCTCGGCTTTTGCTAGAGAGTTGGGTGCAAATTAGGAGACAGCTTTGGGCCGGTTCTGCTCTGAGCTCTCTGCCATAGACTAGACTGAGGCTGGGGTGCTGGTCTACAGGAAAGGCTTTGGAGAGAAAAAAGCACTTCCCTTCCTGTGCCGTAGGGTGGCTGACCCTTGGCCTCAGCTGGCCATACACACCTCCTAGTTGCAGGAGGTAAGATCGGTTAGGCTGCTCTGTCCTAGGCCTCTGTGGATCTTGCTGATTTTTCAAGCATGCTGCCCCTCTGGTTGTTGCTACTTCTGGTCCATGCAGAACACAGACTCCTTTGCCCCATCTAGCACAGTTGCACCAGTGGCAGCAGTAACACGGAAATGGATGCAGCCCAGATCTTAGTTGGCCCCCAAAGCTTCCTGGGAACATTCAGGCTCTGTTAGGTTGGGAAGGAGGGCGGGGACAGCATTTGCTTATCAAGATCCCTTTCTGCAGTTCATTTTAACATCTGAGCCCTTCGTTTCCAGGGCAACATAATCTTTTCATCAAAGCAACTGGTGAAGCTGCTGGGATCTGATATTGTTTCCTTGGCATCTTGTCAAGGCTGCCATTTGGCTTAAAATTATGCATGCAATGTAATATTTATGCTTGCATATTTAAACACTGGTTAGATTTAAGTATTATGCCTGTGGATCTATCAGTCCATGTTCCAAAACTGTTTGGGCACAGGGTAAGGTATTTGTCCGCCAGTCAGGCTTGACATTGGCCTTGATGGCGCTTCTGAGGCAGCCGCATGCACCCCCTGGGTGGCAGCCTAGAGTCTGGAATGCAAGACTTCCCCAAGGAGGAGGAGGAGGAGGAGGAGGAGGAGGAGGGGAGAGCCTCCTTTCCTCCTGATCCCAGAGAGAAGCCCAGATGCTGAGGACCTGAGGGCTTTGGGCAGCTGAGTGGCCAGCCTGCTTGCCTGGTTCTACATGGATGTGCCTTGGGCCACAGTTTAAAAGTGGTCCAGCCAGGCAACCTGGACGCTCCATCAAGCCAACCATCAGTGCAAGTCCCAGCAGCCTGAAGCCTCTCTTGAACAGGCATTTCCTCTGCTTGCCCCAGAACCATCTTGCAGGAGTCAGAAGCCGGGCAGGCTGGCATTTGTGAGTTGTAATAGGGTGACAAACACACAAGTAGCCACCATTTGCCAGCTCCAGGCCAATAATGTAAGCCTCGCATTTTGATGACGCAAGAGACAGGGTAAGGCCAAGCCTCAGAGCTGAGATCTGGGATATTTCCCCCTTTAGCTTCTTAAATGGCAGAGATTGGGGCGATTTAACTTGTTTATAAAAGAAGCCAAGTTAGAGATGAAAAATGAAGTTGCAGGTATTTTTTGCTTAAAACAGAAGCAGGCAGTGAAGAAATCCAAAAGTATCGGTCTACTTGGAGAGTAAATAATAAACTTGGTCCATTGTAGGAAGAAAAACCTTTCTGCACAAATGTATGAGATCTTGCAGAAGTTGAGGGAAAAGCCTTTCTCCTAAGACCAGAAAGCAGGGGAGTTGCTGAGATTTTGGATAGACCAAGAAGGAAGTGAAGGTGTATATCAGTGAGAGCCCCTAAGCGTGAGATAGGCAACTTGAGCAATGGCTCAGGGATTGCTAATGCTGCCTCCAGGGACCCAGGCCTGTGGGGGGCAGCTGTTGGGGTAGGTGGGCTCCCCAGAGGCCTCTGCTGGGCAAGCAGGAAAGCAGTCTGATCCAGCTGCAGGCCTGTTCTCCTTCGGTTCTCCTGCAGGCTCCCAGCGAGTATGAAACAAGTCCGGAGCAGCTGTTCTATCGCATTGCCCACCTGAATCGTGGGCAACAGTACCTGCTTTGGGTTGCCGCTGTTACCTCCGCAGGTCGGGGCAACATGAGCGAGAAAGTCACCATTGAGCCTGCTGGAAAAGGTTTGCAAGCGGAACGGGGAGCGTCTGGCAGCTCAGCTGCTGTGGGCCCCCCCACCCTGTCACCCTCCCCCTCTTTTGCAGCTCCAGCCAAGATCATCTCATTTGGAGGCACAGTTACCACCCCGTGGATGAAAGATGTGCGACTGCCATGCAGCTCAGTGGGGGATCCTCTCCCGGCTGTGAAGTGGACTAAAGACAGGTATTTTTTTTTAACCAAAGTGGTGGGGGCGGGGCTTGGAAGGTCTCTGGCCAGGCCCTGCCTTTCTCATGTTCAGGTCTTCTTTTGCAGTGATGATTCGGCTATTCCGGTCATTTTGGACGGTCATCGCCAGATCCAGTCCAACGGCACCCTGATTCTGCGTTCTGTGAAAGCAGAAGACTCGGGCTATTACACTTGCACTGCCACAAATAGCTGGGGATTTGATACCATCATTGTCAACTTGCTGGTACAAGGTGAGCTATCAGAAGGAGCTCCTCTCCTCTCCTCCACGCCCCCCGCCGTCCCACTCCTGGAGGGAGCTTTGTCTTTAGGACAGGGAAACTGGACAGCTCATAGCCCCAAAGAATTCCTGACTTCCCTGCCCAGCGTGCCCAGCTCTGCGAGGTCCTACAGCCGAACGTGGAGGAGCTGGGTGAGAAGGACACTGACCCAAATGGCCTTCCCTTTCAGTCCCTCCAGACCAGCCCCGGCTGATGGTGTCCAAAACTTCGGCTTCATCTATCACCTTGGCCTGGATTCCTGGTGACAATGGTGGCAGCTCCATCCGAGGCAAGTTAAAGTGGGGGTTGCTGCACTTGCCAGATAGACGGAGGAAGCTTGGCTGCTCTTGGAGGTCTCCCCAACTCTGTCTCCCCTTCCTTCTCTGAATTTGGGCCTCGTGTAGGAGAGAAGAGGGTGGATGGGAGAGGGAGAGGGAGAACAGTTCCGGCTGCAGCTTATTTTAGGAAAGTCAGGGAAAGTCAGGCCATTCCTTCTTACCTGGGCTCAGGTTTCTTGGCGGTGGGGGGAGGAGGAGGAGGAGAATCCAACCCTCCATTTTTATTTCACAACAGGGCTTTAGTCTGCTAGAGTTGAAAGATAGCAGCTGGTGCAAGATCACCCTGGAATCAGTGAGGGCTCCAAGATTCATTTCCCCGGTCTCGGCCTGACTCCTGGCGTAAAGCTGTGTGCCAGTGCCTTCTTCACCCACTTCAATGCCCTCAGGGAAACAATGGCAGCCCCAGAAGGAGGAGGGAAGGGAGTTTTCGCCTTGCAATTAATTAAACACATGAAAATAATTACAAGGCAGTCTCCCTAGCCAGCAGCATTTGCTCGATATGTTTCCTTTTAATTGAAAGCGCCAGATACAGCCAGAAGTGCTGCAGTGCATCTGATGGGGGTAGAATCCCCTGCCTGGGCCGCTTTATTGCTTGGTTGGGGGCAGTGGGGGTGGAGCAAGCAGAGGAGCAAGAAGAGGGCTGGAAAAAGGATGGGCGCATGGAGGAGAACAACCGCAGGAGCCCAAGAGGCTGTTTTCTACTTCACGGCGCATGTGGGGGGAATAGGTGGGAGCAGGTCCCCAGCTGCCCAAATAGATCCCTACCTCCCTCTCTGGCACAAGCACACAACTGCAGGACCCGCACCCCTCCCTGATGACACGCATAGATGGGCCCTGAGGCAGCCTGCACCTTCCAGTTTGATTAGCTTTGCTTATTGAGCTCTGAATTTGCCTTTTGCCAAGGGAAGGTGGCTGTCTCGAAGCCTGGGCATCCAATGGAAGATTTGCCATTTCTTCCTTTGGAGGAGACACACAGCTCTCCTGGGGGTGGGGGGAGGGGGAGGGGCTTAAGCTTGAGCTGTTGGCACAAACTGGGGGGTGGGGATGGCAGAGGCTCCTGCTGCATGGACTCCCTTCTCCGACTTGCTGCCTTTGCTGCACCCCTGCAGGCTTTGTGCTCCAGTACTCGGTGGATAATAGTGAGGAGTGGAAGGACGTGTTAATTGCTTCCGCAGAGCGCTCCTTTAAGCTGGGCAGCCTGAAATGTGGGACCTGGTACAAGGTGAAGCTGGCAGCCAAGAACAGCGTTGGAGCTGGTCGCATCAGCGAGATCATTGAGGCCAAGACCCATGGTAGAGGTGACTGGGGCCTGGGGAGGCAGCAGCCGGGAGGATGGGACCCTTGCAGACTGGAGGTTGGGATTTGTCCAGAGGAAGACAGAGGCTTTCTTAAAGTTGGAGTTAATTGGGGAAGAAAGACTTCAGAGAGGGAAACTGGTTCCTGTGCACCTTTTAAAAAATGGAGCATAAAAATGCCGTCCATCCCACTATTTTCCTGGCCTGGAGCTCATCTGAAGGAGGAACAGCCTCCTGTGGCAGTATTTCACCCTGGCCTCCTAAGGGACTTGTTTTAAACAAGGCAGACAAGTTTATTATAATAGTTTGCATCCAGCATCAATGGTTTCAAAGATTTGCCCATTTCAGGAATGCCAGAGACAAGTGCATCACCAGAAGCCTAATTGAAATATTACACCCATCAAGTCGATTGCAAGCTTGGTGCTGTTCTTACCTGGACCATGTAGAAACCAAGTCTTCTTGTAAATCTTCTTGTGTTGAGAAGGTCTCCTAATGAATACAGGATCCTTATGGAAGGATCGTGAACCCTTTTCCCTTGACAGAGCTCCCTCTGCCCGCCCCCTTCCTTCTTTTCTGGAGATATTTTGAATGATTTTGAACATCAATTACTAATGATTTAAAATTAATTTTTATATAGCTGGCAACCAACATGGATGTTGTGCAGCCTGCAACTCAACAAATACTAATTCAATCTCTTTTGGCAGGAGGAGAGAAATTAATTAACCCCCTTTCTTAGAGTGGGGAGGGAGTCGATCCTTTAGCGTTCCATCTCTTCAGCACAGCTGGGAAAGGGCAGCTGTCTGAGGAGCTTGGCCGAAGGGAGCGCCTGCCCAGGCTGTGCTGCTGCTATGTCAGACAGCTCATGGGGAGCTCTGGCTTTTATAGTGCCTAAATCAATGGTGGTGATGGTGATGAAGAAGACAATGTGTGCTTTACATTCTATTGATTAGCGGGTTAGACAGTACACCTTAAGGGAACACAGGTCATGAAAGAAACCCTTAGGGCCACTTTCCAGAACCTGGCAAACTGCTTCTGTTCTGTTCTGTTCTGTTCTAATTCTATTCTATATTCTGTTCTGTTCTGTTCTATATTCTGTTCTGTTCTATTCTATTGTTCTGTTCTATTCTATCAGAGCTCACCTTCCTCCTCCTTCTTCCAGAACCATCTTTCAATAAGGACCAACATCTGTTCACCCACATCAACTCCACCCATGCTAGACTGAGCCTGCAAGGCTGGAATAATGGGGGCTGCCCCATTGTGGCAATTGTCCTGGAGTTCCGACCCAAAAGCACCTGGGCTTGGCAGAGTCTGCGGGCTAATTACTCCAGCGAAGTCTTTCTGACTGACCTGCACGAAGCTACTTGGTATGAGCTGCGCATGAAGGCGTGCAACAGTGCCGGCTGCGGCAACGAGACCCTGCAGTTCGCCACCCTGGACTACGATGGCAGTGAGTGTGGATTGGCTGGGGCAGGTTAGAAGCCCCCGTGGCCTGTGGGTTGGGCTTTTCCAGGGGGTGCACAGCTTGTGCTTTGGCACTTCTTCTGCACAGGCACCATTCCGCCTATTAAGTCTGCGCAAGGGGAAGGAGATGATGTCAAGAAGCTTTTCACCATCGCTTGCCCTGTCATCTTGGCCACACTTGGCGTTGCGTTGCTCTTTGTTGTTCGAAAGAAGCGGAAGGAAAAGCGCCTGAAGCGTTTGCGAGGTGAATGCTTGGTTCTTGGGAATCCCTTTTCAACAGCCAGCAGAGAAACCCCAGGGTCGGATGAGCCCAAGCAGGCGTCCCCCTGGCTTTCCCCTCTAGAGGATTCGGTCCCTGCAGCTGCCTAGGTAGGTGGGTTGCAGGGAGAAAGGCAGATGCTACAGGATGCGAGCCTCGTTAGAGCTGGTGGTAGGGACAGTCCTTGACCTACAGTTGGGACGGGACTGGAAAATTCATGGTTAAGCGCTGCAGCCATTAAGTGAGGCTTCACAGAACAACACCTGATTTTACAGCCTCTTTTGCTGCAGTCGTTAAGTGAGCATCGCATGGTCGTGATTTGCAACCTTCCCTGCCAGCTTCCCACTGGCTTTGCTTGTCAGAAGCTGGCTGGGAAGGACACCAATGGCGGGACGGGAGGCTGCAACTGTCAGTCACCAAGCACCCAAATTGCAGCCAGGTGACAATAGAGATGCTGAGATGGACGTAAGTGCAAGTACTGGTCATAAGTCACTTTCCCAGTGCTGTCATCCCTGAAAGAATGCTGGTAAGTTGAAACTGCCTGCACAGGCACGAACTCCTCTTGGTTTCTCTGCGAACTTGGGGCCCCGAGGAGACTATTTCTGCAGTCCTTTAGCCTTAGCTCCCCAGAGAGGACACCTCCTCCCCGCCAGGCCAGAGCACCCACGGTGATCTCGGAGTGAACCGAGCTGCACAGGAGCCGTTGGGGCAGAGGGCTGCTTCTGCTGCCTCCATTCAGGCCTCTCTGCTCTTTCTCTTGCAGATGCCAAGAGTTTGGCTGAAATGCTCATCAGGTGGGTCACCACATTCCAATCTTGTTGGCTTAGCATTTTGATGCAGGGTGGATGCATACGGCCTCGAGTCCCAAATGCTCTCCTCCTTCTTCTCCTCCTTCACAGTAAGAATAATCGTAGCTTTGACACACCAGTGAAGGGTCCTCCCCAAGGGCCTCGGCTGCACATCGACATCCCCCGAGTTCAGCTGCTCATTGAGGACAAAGAGGGGATCAAGCAGATTGGTGAGCGGCTTCGCTTCACCTCCCAGTTCAGGGGCCTGGCCTTGTCCTCAGAGCTGCCTCCTTTGCATTTTGCCCTCTCCCTGGGTCTTGGATTGGGGTGGCTCATCTGTGCAGGTGTGACTGCAGTCCTAGGTGGACTCTGGGTACTCCCCTTCCCAGCGTCAACTGGGTGGGAATGGTTTTTTTGGGACACCTGGAAAGCATGTTGGGTGTGGCCAATTGCAGGTGCCAGCCTTCCTCTCCACCCCCAATGAGGCTCTTGCAGGAGGGGTTGCGGGGAGGGGCTATTGCTTCCTAGCAGTCCTGGGATGGGAGGTCATTATCCCAATTTATTTCCCATAGGAGATGACAAAGCAACCGTCCCAGCCTCTGACCCAGAATTCAACCAGACTGTCAATCCGCAGACCTTCTGCACAGGGGTATCGCTACACCATCCAGCACTGATCCAGAACACGGGGCCTTTGATTGATATGTCAGACATCCGCCCTGGCACAAGTAAGCATTGCAGACAGAGGACTTCACCCAAGCAGAGAAGCTTTAAAGCAAATTCCTCTGAAGGCACGGAAGGAGGGGAGAGATCTCTGGGGGACTCTTGGCCCTATGTAGCCAAATTCTCTGTCTCTAGCTCGGGTTGGGTTTCTGACAGCAACCAGCTCTGATCAAAGAGGCTTTGAATCATGTCTTTAAGTTAGTCTATCCTGACAGTGCTGGAGCGGTGAGGTTGTGGGAACTTGACCATTTATGTCCTTTATCTGCAAAATAAATGTATTGGGGTTTGGCATATGGCCAGACAGTAGCCCACTTTTAATGATTTCAGGTCTTGCCTCCCCAAAATTTAGAGGGACTGAATGAAAACTGGTCTGTCTGGCCCTTCTCTGCTCTCTGATGATCCTATACGTTTATTTTATTTATTTATTTTATTTTTATTTAATTTATTTTGTCAAGCGATTATTAGATAACAGGTGTAAACATGGCTATGAATACATGAAATGGATAAGAATAAGAAAAAAAAAGAAACAATAGGACAGGGATGGTAGGCACGTTGGTGCGCTTATGCATGTCCCCTACAGGCCTCTTAGGAAAGGGTTGAGGTCAATAGTAGACAGTCTAAGGTTAAAGTTTTTGGGGTTTGGGGAAGAAACCAAAGAGTCAGGTAGAGTATTCCAGACATTGATCACCCTGTTGTTGAAGTCATATTTCCTGCAATCAAGTTTGGTGCGGTTTACCTTGAGTTTGTATCTATTGCGTGCTCTTGTGTTGTTATGGTTGAAGCTGAAGTATTCATTGACAGATAGAACATTGCAGTATATAATTTTATGTACTATACTTAGGTTAAACCGAAGGTGGCGTAGTTCTAGGTTGTCTGGGTCTACAATTTCAAGTCTGGTGGCATAAGGTATTCTGCTATGAGTAGAGGAGTGGAGAACGCTTCTTGTGAAATATTTCTGGACTTTCTCAACTGTATTAATATCAGATACGTAATGCAGGTTCCAGACTGATAAGCTGTATTCAAGTATTGGTCTAGCAAATGTTTTGTATGCTGTAATTAGTAGAGTGGTATTACCGGAGAAAAAGCTACGTAGGAGTAAGTTAACAACTCTTAATGCCTTTTTGGCTATGTAGTTACAGTGGGCTCTAGCACTTAGATCATTAGAGATGAGTACTCCAAGGTCCTTGACAGAGTTTGGATCATCAACAAGGTCTTGACTATTCAGATTGTATTTTATTTTCTGATTTTTTTGCGAATATGTAAGACGGAGCATTTATTTGTTGAGATTTGAAGTTGCCATTTGTTTGACCATTCTGACACAACGTCAAGGTCTTTTTGAAGGGTAGCAATATTGTCGGTGGTGTTGAATAGCTTTATATCATCAGCGAAAAGAAAGCAGTTGCTCTGCATTTATCTCCTGTTGCCTTGCTCAAGCCCACAGGTGGCACACCAGTCAGCCCATAGCTGCCTCTCTCCTCCCTGACTGGTTCATCTTCTCCAGCTGCTCAGCACTTGCCTGTCCCTTGTCTTGTCAGGGTTCCTGCCCTTTGCACCAAGGGCTTTGTGTTCTGCTTGCTGCTCCTGGCCAGAGAATGGGCCTTCTAGGTCTAGGCCTGGTCCATGTCTTCATCTGTGTCATGCTCCATCTCGTACGCTGCATGTGACATATTCAATACCCGGAATGTTGCATACATCCCACTGTGACTATATGCAAAGGGTGGGAGGGGGTAGAGAATGATCTACAAGTACAAAAAAATCATTTTAGATACAAGGCATCACCAACATAAAAATGAAGCTACTAGTGAGAAACTACAACATGAGGCAGATTTCCACCTAGCCTTGCAGGGTCCAACCTACACAGCTCTCATTTCTCATTCCAAATCCAGAAAAGGCAGCCATCTTCTTTTGCAGATCCTGTTTCAAGGAAAAGTGTGAAATCTACACACAGTGCCCGGAACAGATACTCCAGCCAGTGGACTCTCACCAAGTGCCAGGCCTCCACACCAGCACGGACTCTGGCCTCCGACTGGAGAGCGGTTGGCTCCCAGCATGGTATCACAGTGACTGAAAGTGACAGTTTCAGTGCTAGTTTGTCCCAGGACACAGGTGAGTTGCCACAAAGTGCAGCCTTTCAAATCCAGCTGCGGTTTGTTGTGTCCTGCCACCCCAGAATGTTCAAGAGATAAAAATGGAGGCTCGCTCGTCTTTCCTCATATTTTATTTGCTTATTATAATTTACAGGCATAGAGAAACTAGATTCTTTAATGGTTCTACAAAATAGCACCTTCAATTAAAAACAACAAAAATTATAACATAAACTGAGATAATTCTACCAATAGCTACCACTCTCTTTCATGCATCATCACGAGGAATGTTATTCACAGTGTCTATTATACATCAAACTAGCCAGATCTAAGTAGCTCTTCTGAACACCAGCAGCTTGTTGATGATCTGAATTCAGGTGCGGGGACAGGAGAGGGGCAGCAAAGAAAAAGTCACCCATCTTTCGTGGTGCGTTATTGTGGGTTGAAAGGGTATCGTTTCTGTTGGAGCTTAGTGAATAGGTAGAAGCTTCTGGGAGAGTTCATTGCAGGAATTAAGACAAGAGGTGATGTGAACAGATACTTTTAATCCAGGAAGTGTTGTAACTAGCATGCAAGATGGAGTTGCACAAAAACTCTCCTAGCCACAGTAGCCTTCTGCCCTTTGAGCAGATATTGCAAATCCAGGAGAACACCCCTATTTCTGAAGCATTTCAGGCTTAGGGAGAAGACACTGTCCAGGAGAAAAGATGGGATACCACTGGCTTCCAATGTCACATCCACTCGTGTCTTGTCAGGATTCAGCTTGAATCTGTCTGTTCCTGCCCGGATATTCAAAGACTCTGAGATAACATTTCCACCACATCTCCTTTTTGGCTTTGGAGTCAGGAAGTGCAGGAATTGGCTTCTTCCATCCCCAGCTGTTTCAACTTAGTAAAGGAGAATTGGAGTGCCATCAATTGCCTTGCTGGTTGTCCTGGCAGGGTTTACATTGTCTCCCTCTTGTTCCCACAGACAAAGGCCGAAACAGCATGGTGTCCACAGAGAGTGCCTCATCCACTTACGAAGAGTTGGCTCGGGCTTATGAGCATGCCAAGTTAGAGGAGCAGCTGCAGCATGCCAAGTTTGAAATCACAGAGTGCTTCATTTCTGACAGCTCCTCTGACCAGATGACCACTGGCACCAATGAGAATGCTGACAGCATGACTTCCATGAGCACTCCCTCCGAGCCAGGCATCTGCCGTTTCACAGCCTCTCCTCCCAAACCACAGGACAGCGACCGTGGCAAGGGTGTAGCTGTGCCTATCCCTCACCGAGCAAATAAAAGTGAGCCGTGATGCAGCTGCTGCCTTTTGGTGCCCCAAATGAAGAGCTCAGCCCCAAATAACAATAGCTATTATACTTGTGTATTGCCCCATAGCATTTTACAGCACTCTCTGGGTGGTTTACAATGTCAGCATCCTGGGTCCTCATTTTCCTGACCTCAGAAGGATGGAAGGCTGAGTCAACCTTGAGCCAGTCAGGATCAAACTCCAGGCTGTGGGCAGAGTCTGCCTGCAATGCTGCATTTTAGCCACTGTGCGCCCAGGGCTCTCTTGACTGCACCTCTTCACGAGGCAGTTCAGGACAAGCTTCCTGTAAAGTATCCAGATGAGCTTGGATAGTGGAATGGGATGTGCTCTGGGCTGGGAAAGGCTACACAACCTTCAAGTTAGGTAGCCAGAGCCGGTCTGAGAGCTTTATAAATCGGGATGATGAGGCTTGCTCCAGAGAGCTGGCATCTGGAGGGAGAGGGAGTGCTGGCGCTTGCCAGTCGTGGAGTGGGTTGGATCCCCAGGCTTCTTTCACCTGCTTTGCCTTTTCCCTGAAGGAGTTACTTGTTTTCAGGGGACTGGTCCTCTTGCACCCCCTTTGTCCTTGAGTAACCTTGGGGCTACTCTGGCCCTGCCTACAGCTTCTCTGTTCCCCCTTTCTTTCTGCCTTCTACAGGTGACTATTGCAACCTGCCTTTGTATATGAAATCTGAAACGTTCTTCCGCAAGCCAGACCTTCAAGACCCTTGTCCTGTAGTGCCACCCCGGGAAGCCTCCATACGAAACCTGGCTCGGGCTTACCACTCACAGGCCAGACACTTGACTTTAGAAGCCAGCAGCAAAGCCTCGGCTGCGCCACACACAACTGCAGCCACCACCTTACCTCAGAGAACTCTCGCCATGCCAGGCTCGGCTAGTGGTGCCCCTCCTGCTGCTTCCACCACTGCTCCTGCCCCGGCCTCTGAACCTAGCCCGGGTCCTGTTGCTGAGCCACGCTTGCCTATGCATAGCAAGATCGGGGGATCCAAAGACTCACTATTAGAAATGAGTACATCTGGCGCAGGGAGGCCACAGAAACAAGGAACTGGTGCCTACTCCAAATCCTATACGCTGGTGTAGCAGCGGGTAGGAAGGACAGCCAAGAGGTGGCTCTTTCTCCAAGTCATTTATACTGGAATTAAGTAGAGCTCTTGTGCAGAATGGATTTTTGTTTTTGTATAAATGAAACTATTTTTCTCTTCTCCAGAACTGGGGGGAAGTCAAGAGGACTTCAAGCATTTGCAGGAATTTCTTTTATGGAAAAAGCCCTGCTCTCCTTTCGGGGTTGAGGAAGAGGGTGCTGAATTCTGATGGGCACGTGCTCTTTCCCATCCCTCTCATCATGCAGCCTTTTTTTTTTTTTTTAAAGACCCCTTTGGGACACTGCATGTTGTTTTATTGTTTGGTAAACCATGGGATTTGCTTCCAGTTGCATCTGCCTGTGTTAATACTTTTTTCTATTTCTATTTAAAAAAAAAGCCAGCGCAGTGTGCAATAAAAATTATGTTTCTATAACATGAGAGTCCTTTGTTTGGTGTAGGCTGATCTCCAAGAACAAACAGGAAGCTGGGATAAAGGTGGCAGTGGTGGCTTTGTCAGAATAAATGTTGGGAGTCCTATTGCAGAGATCCTGCAATTCACATCTTGTTTTTAACATGAATGAAGCCATTCTAGCAAATGTCAGGCATAAAACAGATCATTATTTTATATATACATCTCTTAGGCACCAAAGCTATTTAAAAGCTGCAATGTCTAATATAACCTTTTAAAGTGCCATTTTCCTTTCCTCATCACAGGAAATAAAATATGAATTGTCAGACCGGGAGAGACAGCAATCCACCATGTTTCCAGTTGACAAAGGCCCTCAAATGGTTTTTAGTAGGGCAGGTTCAGCTGGGGAGAGACCTTGCATCGGCAACCCTGGTTGGCAAGGAGACTTTCAGCCCAGGCAATACTCCACCTTCCCTAGCAGAGGGTACCATGTTCATGACTAAAGTATCGTTTTCCTTTCTGGATGGCCTTTGAGCAAGTGAACTGTTTACTGCAGGTGCCAGGACTAAAGATAAACATAGCAGCTGGCTCCGTTGGATCACTGCTTGGCAAATCTTCTAGCAGCTCAGCAAGAAAGCCCCCTGCCTCAACAGGGAAGGATCGTCCGAGCACCCAAAGGTGCCCTCCTCTCAGCAGCGCAGGAGCCAGTGTCAGATGGGCAGCCATGACCAGTGAGCCCTTACTACCACTTCTCTCTCTGTTCATATCATAACTGATTATGGTTAGGAACCAAGAATAGCAGCAGCAAAAGATGTTTTGTTCAGGACGTCTTGGAACGCCTCTGCCATGCTAGGGTAGAAGACCAGGTAAGCAGAGTGAGAAGGTTTGGTGGTGGTGGTGGTGGGGGATGCTATTCCTGTAACAGCATCAGCCAAAAGAAAAGGTTGGTTGTAGGAAATGCTGGCAAGTAAACTTGGGGAGAGGAGGAGGTGGTGGTTCTCCCAGTTCTTCTTTCCAAACATATCTGGCAAGCAGAATTATAAGAAAGCTCACACTGATCAGCTGGGGGTGGGGCAGTGATTCCCAAAAGGGAAGGGCAAAGACCCCCCAGGGTGTTTTGCTAAACCCTCTGTACCTCAAGACTGCATTCCCGCAGTGTTGGCTTGTAAGGCTTAACTGACATGTTTCTCCTATGTGAATTCCATTAATCCATTTACAGGGATTTTGGTCTTAACAGCTTTTGGCCCTTATAATGGATTAGGAATTGGACATGTGAAATTATCTCAGAATCGACTTGTTGCCCAAGTCCTAACTAAAAGTTTTTAATTAAACTTGGAAGTTTGTAGTATGGGCCGACAGATATGATATTTGTATAACACAGATGCTTCATTTCATTGTTTATGGTAAGGTAACTGCCCCCAAGAAGATGCTTTGGTATTAATCCTCCATAACCATAAGGCACACTCCCCATGGCTTTTACCTTCCCATATGTGGATGCCAGGGGCACTCACTGAATGGCCTGCCTAGAAGCCTCCCATTTCAGAACCTCCAATCTTCATGCATGAGGCCTGAGGGAGGTCACACAATGGTGCCCACCAATAGAAAGCCCACCAGGAGAGAGGGAAAAGCAAGGATTAAGGATTAGGCATAGAGCAGAAGGCACAGGACTTCTGCTCAGTATATAATCCCTGGAAAGCCCACCACCATTTACACTCCAATTACAAAAGGCCACCAGAAAAATCTGCCTGAAGTTGATCTGCTGGCTATCCAAGGAGAGATACTTTTCTCCTAGCAATCTCCATGATTGCCTCTGCCTTGATTAAGGAATAGAGCAGCTCACAAAATAATGTCGGGGACTAGATGAAGCAATGCAGAGGTGAGCCACTTTAAAATCTGCCTGGAAAAAAATCTTGACTGCAGTGGGGAAAAATCAACAAAGTCATGAAAGATGTAGAAAAGTATATTTAATCAGAATTTAAAAACACAGTTAATAGCTGAAGGATGCGCACCTCCAATCCTCTGCTATAATATGCATTTCACTTATTGGAAGGACAACAAAACAGGTCCTTCCACTCTGAGAAAAACTGCTCTGACCACCCAGAGGGAGAGATCTGCCTCACAAAGGAGAGGCCTGAGGCCACTTGTAGCACCAGGCATTGGGGGTGGGGGGGGTGGGGAGAATTTTGCTGCCTGTTTAGACGCCTGGTGATCATTGTTTAAAAAGCAACCCGAGAGAAGGGTCCAGTTGAAAATGGAGGTGGGAGAGAAATTTAGCTTTCTTCTGGCAGCTTAATCAAAGGATATACTAACCATTTGCAAGGAAGAGTACATTGGGCTATTGCCTGCTCTCATTTCCCCCAAATCTCGGTTTGCCTTCTGGTGTTGCTGAGAGCATTGAAGAATATGCCCAATGAATACGCCACCAGTGCAGGTCAGGCACACAAGCCCTTAAGAAAAGGGCAGAAACCAGGGGTAGAAATGAACTGCCAGAATTCAGAAGCACCTGGAGAATTGGGCTTGCTCATGACCTGCTTTAGTCTCTGCAAAGACTGATGTTGTAGTTCATATTCTCAGTTGCTGCAGGAGCAGAAACACACTGCCAGCACCCTCAGCAGCCATACCTGAACTTGGGATTCTGTGGTGTGGAAGGTGACAGTGGAAAGAGGAAGCTGAGCAAGAGATAGGAGAAGACTCATGTGTTTCAGGTGGGCCCTTTGTTTCTCTGGCTCCCTAAATATGGACAGGTAACCTACCAGCCACCTTTCTCCATTCAGCACACAACTTCTTTTCCTTTCACACTTGTGACATTCCCTGGGATGGAGAATCTACAAAATGGCTGGAATTAATTTCCCAAGAGAAATCTGGCTAAGAATCAATCTCTGATTGCAACCCAAGAAAACATGTGGAGGCTGTTGGGTACAGAGATATAATATATATTGTTGTTAGACAGGTGGGTAAGCTTTTTGCAGACAAGCAGGATTTTTGTCCATCTAGAAGTGGTAGACCTTGATCTGATTGTTCTCATCCAACCCAAGCTGCACCAAACCGGAGCCACTGCTGGAGGAATGTGAAGCACTCGCCAAGAAAGGGCTGGCAACTTGAGTGAAGGAAAAGCATAAGAACATGGCGACAAAAACTAGAAAGGCACTAATGGGACACTGGCCACAGCCAGATGTGGAAGAGAATTCCCCTTGAAAGAATTTTTTTTAAAACTGGGCTTTCTATTGCCATGCAGCTGGTCACAGACCGAATTGGAGGGATAAGTTTATTTAGAAAGATTCAGGGAATCAGGATTAATCTGAATCTCCCACCAAAATCAGGATTTAACCTGAAGCAAATGAAGGGTCAGTTAAATCACTCAGAAGCAAATCTCTCCTAACAACTCAGGAGAAACTCTGGAGAGAACTATGATCTGCAAAGGAATGTAGAACAGAGTCTTCCCACCTGTGTTATCTGCCCTATTAAGAAATCAGCATGGCCAAAAAAAAACCCCACAAAACAAAACCAGAAATTGAGGGTTCTGGATTGGGCATGTCAAAGCCCAGATCTAAATCCAATTGAGATGCTGTAGGTGATTTAAAGCAAACTGTGCATGGTATGAAACCCCTAAATATCACACAACCTAGCAAATTCTACATGGAGATGTGCAGAAAAATTCCTCCTAGTTCAGGACTGTCAAACTCCCAGCTGGGGGTGCTGGATATGGCACATGCTGGCCACGCCTATGCCTGGTTTAGTGAAGGCGGGAAAGTCCCAATTCGTCACATGATGCTGTCGTGACAATGTGAGTTTGACACCCCTGTCCTAGTCAAAGCCAGAGACTGGCAGATAGTCTACTTGAGGTTGTTTCTGCCACGTGGAGGAAGACCCACTATTGGAGCCAAGGGTGCACTTGCCATTTCCACTGAAGGAAAATCTGTTAATTTTTAGATGAATAACTGACCCCAAAGTCAAATTTTCATTGTTTCTTTGTTCAACTACATCCCCTTTACTTTTACATATTGTTATAGTCAAGATAATGTATTGATAAAGCCCACATGTATTAAAAAAAAGGGTGTACTTACTTTTGCACATGGGAAATTTGCAATTATGTTTATTTAAATTACAGTGGATGACGATGCATGCATCCTCTTTATCAGTATTGAAGATCAAATATCTACAGGTTGAACTATGTTGAAAAAGTTAAAACTTTCAGTGGGGTGTGCTTATTTTTTCACGTAACTACAGGACTGTGAAAGGAGGGAAGGATGCACAACTTTGTTTTCTACAGCTTAATGAGAAACTGGATGAGCAAATCTGATTGAAAACGAGGGTAAGAAACGATCTACCTGCCAGCAAAAGCCCACAGCTGGGTTCTAAACTCCTCTCCTGCCCCCATGGATACAAACTGTAATGCAGATTAGTTTTACAGCACTTGGGCACTATAGACCCAGTTTATTATTTTCAGTGTCTCTCAATCTCAACACCTTTTTGGGAATTGGCTGCAGTGGGAGATATCAGTCAGCAGCTATGAGGCTTAAACAGGACAAAAGGATACCTTTTGCAATCATGCTTGAAACTCTCCAGCCATTTCTTATTGGCATCAATCATGCGCTGGATGTTTGGCTTCTCAGCCTTGGAGCCCTGAAAATGAGGGTGCTGGAACAGGCAGACTTGCTCGCTGTTGGGAAGTAGGAGGTGGGCAGAATCAACCAGGAAAAGAGGTCAAGCAACAGACAAATTGGTTGTATTCAGGGAACAACCTTAATCAGGTCAGGTGGAGACCAAGGAGGCCTGCGGGGAGGGTTTTTGCTCTTCTGAGAGCACAGTTGATGTCAGAACAGCCTTAATTCTCTCTAGAGAATATCCTGCTGGCTTCCTCAGATCTGCGGAGGACAATCCTTTCTCTCTCCTGAGCTAGAGGGAAAGAACTACAGCAAATTGTAAAATGGCTACTCTAAAACACTCCCCAGGAGACAGATTTTGTTTTGCGCTAGCTGACATAGTCAGATATAAGGCAAGACACAATGATCTCAACTGACATATCAGCTTGGATGTGAGAAGATTCCTTACCCAGTTATTAAGGAGTCCAGCTTGTCATCTTGAGCACGGAGCCCACCACAGGGCAATGGAAACTTCCCTGAACAGAAAAGACTACATTTACAAAATATCAAAGAGTTTTCCGTTATTAGAACCATACAGAGACTAAATGCAAGTCATATTTTTCATTCAGTCATCAATCCATTCCAAGAGTTTTGGACTTTTCTAAAAAATTCCATTAAATTGTATTATTTATTCCAAATCTAGTCTCCAAGAGCTGGGTGGATTTGTTTAGATGCTTCCATCCCACAAACTCCTTGTTGGACAAAAGATGGACAAAAACTAAATTAATTTTGGTTCAGACACTGAATGTTCTTCAAAAAGTCCTTTTAGGAAAAATCTTTTCAATAACTAAAATGTTTTCTTTAGTGCTATAACATCATGTAACTCAACTCAGTTCTCATCCTTAAACTTAGATCAGTCATCAATCAGGAAAGGAAATGGATTGCTGACTAATGAATAAATAGAACACATTTTACTTTTAAATAAATTCTCAGTTTTTCCTTAGAGGGAATCATTGCTACAAGTTCAACCAACCAACCTATACATATACCTGCATTAAATAAGAACATCAACAACTGTGAGCTTGCTGCTTTGCACACCTTTTGAAGGAAAGGATTCCACACCATGGACCAAAGATAACTGAGTCTTAAATGCCTCTCACTTGTAGATCTTAAATCAGTTCTGGAAGAGTATTGTATTTCTGCTCATACCCCATTGATAATTAAAAGCAAAGGTGATAAAACAACTGTAAAGAAAATTCCCCATGTACTAGGCTCCAAATAAAAGCTTCTACTAGGAACACGGTTTTTACAAAATGCTCAGAATGCTCTTGGGATAGAAAACAAAAACACCCAAAGGAGAAAACCTCAGGCATTTACTTTGAAAGAAAGTCTGAAACAAGACAAACAGCTCCTAGCACAGGTGCAAATTATGGCGTCACGCCGACTCTCAATCATCCAAACCCTACTTCCGGAATCTACCAATCATGCCTCATCTTTGGTGAGGGAAAGTGGGAAAGAAGGGAGAAAAACAAGCTCTGCTGGTCCTTTCAGCTGAAACCCTGAGCCCTTCAACCAGGATTAGAGTTCAACTGGCATCAAAACTCTTTCCCCAAAACAAGTTGGTGACTCAGTGATTCAATGCCAGATTGGGCTTTCGGACAAAAGAAAGAAACAGCTCAAGAATCCATTCTTACCTGGGAAATACTTGCGCCATTTCTCCATCAACATACTGTCCACAGACTGTCCGCTCACAGCTGCAGAACCGGGACCAGAATTACACCAGACTGACTGAAGTCCAGCAGAAGGTGCAAATGGTGTAGCCGAATAGGCACGTGCCATGGAGGTATAAGCAGTCAGGGGAATTCCATCCCTGGCCAGTGGAGCCAGTGACTGGCCTTGGGTGGAAGCAAAGAGAGGCTGCTGGCTGCTGAAGGTACTCAGGAGACGAAGGACACAGTTCAGGTCACTGGTGATGTGTTGTAGTGACTCAGCCAAATACTGGATCTTGTCAAAGGGAGAAAACTGGACATCCGGTTTCAAGTCAGCTACTGTGAAAAGGAGGGGATGGAGGGAAAGAAGTATTGATTATTTACTAGACAAAGAATATAGAGGTAGTAAAGATCTAAACCCAGAAAACTAAAACCCAGCCACAATTCAGAATTAAAACCTTCCTGTATTTTTTTTTTTGGGGGGGCAGTAGCTTTCTAGAATATCAAAGTTAGCTATTCAGACCAATTTAATCCAGCTATTCATCCATTGCACAAAAATTACAGGAGAAAAGACCTCATCAAATCCATCAAGGAAAAATGGCTCTTAGGGGGAGATTTTGGGGGGAGCTTCTCCTGCAACTCCGTGAGGGAGATGACAGATAAATGACTGGGCTTCTATGGCAGGATTTCCCAGTTAAGGTTAGGCAGGTACAGAGAGAGAGGGAGAGAGGGAGGGAGGGATGAAGAGCCTTTTGGTTGCCTTGTTACAATAGATCCACCTTTCTCAAAGTTTCACCGCATTGTTTTCATTGTTCATTTGTATTCAGTTTGGACTTTTAAAGAAGGAATGTATATTAAGATTACAGTAAAGGGGTGTGTAAGTTTAGAAATGTATTCTATAGCAGCACTTGTGTAAGGAAACACCAATCCTGACACATGCCAAATCTTTTTGGCAAGTGGGAAAAGTGGAACTCTGGATACAGTGTATCCCAGACCACCAGTCTCCAGCTTTCCAACTGGGTGGCCAGAATTCTCAGCAGCTGCAGACTAGCAGTGCTTCAATGGGAATGAAAGGCTATCCACCGGGTTCCCAAAAATGAGTGTAAACTCACAGATTGTAGGTTGTAGGATGCTGGTCTTAGCATTCATCCCAACACTTACTTTTGTGAAGAGACTGATCAGCACTCGTAAGGCTACTTGTGTCTTCAGAGTCACTGAGGTCAAAAGTCACCATTTTCTTGCAGGCCACTCCCTTGATGGTATCTTCATCAGAAAACTAGTAAAGAAGAAGGGGTTTTCCTTGCTGTTGTGCCTCAATAACTCAGGATAAAAAAATAAGCAGCCACTTGTCACCAGGCAGGGCCAGGCGAGCTTGCTTAGTTTCTTTGGCTAGGCCAAAACCAGCAATTGAACCAGGTGTTCACAATTCGCACGATCCCCAATTGGGTTGCGGGTTACTGGCAGAGCCAGTGACTGAAGCACTCCAGCCACCTTGTCCAGCACCATCTTCTAAAAGCACACCTCATGGTTAGATCTCAAACGATTTTGAATAGGCAAAATGATAAGTCAATTTCCTGGCTGATTACATGGCAACAACAACTAAAAATGAGGCCTCCCCACACCCTGGGATGTGAAGAGGTAAATAAGAGAGACCATCTCTTATTGTCCCAGAGGGATAGGCAGCTGCAATGGCACTGAGGAAGACTTAGGATGCTTCCTTGCTGGCTCTGACAAAGCTACCTCTTCCAGAAGAGAGGATTCCAGCTGGCTGAGCCTCTCTTCTTTCTTCTTCAGCAGTTCCTGCCCTTTCCGCATGGCAGATTTCATTTCATCCAGCTGCCTTCCTTCCTAGGGGGAAAGAAAGTCAAGGAACTTTTGTTAGGACTGATTTAAATATTGCTGCCATTGTTATCTGACTTTAAAGTCCTCTTGATAACAGTGTCTCCTCATCTGTGAGCTGCTGCTTGCAGGGATGCAAGTGTTGCGGGAGAGGGACGGGGGCCTGCTGCTCAATCTTCTGGAAGTGGCTCGCAGTGTGACTTATTGCAAAGGCAGAAGGGGCAGCCCTTCCTCGCTGCACGGCCACTTGTCCAGCTGCCAAACTGCAGTAAGGCACAATCCAAAGCAAGCCAGATGGTTTCCCCTTCCTTGGTATTGGTATTCTCAACCCCAAAGGAAGCTTTCTACAGCTATCTCCCCCTTCCCCCTCTTCCTCAAGACAACAAACCAAGTTAGTACCGCCTGGACGAGTTATTCTAAAGTTCACCTCAGGCTGATAGTTTCAAGAACTGCCTTGCTTTGTGTAGCTCACCACTCACCTCTTCCAGGTTCCTGCGCACTCCCTCTAACACCTGAGAATGGCCTGAGTCTTGCACAGTTGGTGTTCCCTGTAGACCACCATACCAGTGCTGCTTTGCTGCTCTCAAGGCCGTTCGCCTTTTTCTCATGGAACGAGTCTGGCGCACCAAGAATTCCTTCGCTGTCTTCAGGGAAGCTCCCTCAGAGGAAATGTAGTGCCGTACTCTGTAAGGACAGGAAGGGGAAAATATCTGAGCTTATAAAGAGGCCAAGTAGCCACTCCCCTCAGTCCTGTCCCTACCAACTTCCAAAGCCTGTAGAGTCACACTACACGTATAATTATTTCTGGGTGCTGGTAACTTTTTTTTCACTTACTGGTTCAGGAGAAGGCTGTTTTCTTCATTGCTTTTTGGTATTTCAGATGTCATTTCTCTGGAGGAGGGCTTTAGGATTAAACCATTTTTAAAGTTAAGTAACAGGCAAATGAAGCAGAAACATCAAGAACAAATACAGGGTGTATTTCCTTAATGGAGGGAGCTTAAATCAAAGCAGTGGAATATTAGGTAGGCAATATTATTTCCCATCTCTTCTGGGCCAGAGGACCTTCTTCCTGCTTACTGGTATACCTACACCTGAAATATCCTGTCTGTATGGAATCAGACACTGGTTTCTCTCCCCCGGATGGCAGCAGCAAAGGCCTCCCTTCTCAGCAGCAGAGGGTGTGTTTTCACATTCAGTCATCATAGAGCCAAGGGGAAATCCCACACATTTTTAATAAAGCGTGCTTTTTGAGGTACTCCAGCCCCTACACACCAGGCCCTTCCCAAATTTCAGCCTCCCCAGACACTCTTAAGTTATACCTTGCAGTTCAAGCCATATTTGAACACACAGACCCCTCCCAACTTCAAGATGGTGGAGGAAGTGACTGTGGGAATCTCATCTCAGTTAGTCGTTAGTGTGGCATCCCTCAAAAAAGGTTTTGTCTTTCCCATTCCTCACCATCCATTCAATATTGGCTCTGTCCTTTTATAGGCAGAATTGTAAAAATTCATGCACGTTGAAGGCATTTTGTAAGAATGCTGCCAAAAAACTATTTGAATGACATGCTATGATATATTGTTTTTCTTGAGCTATAGTCTCACTGTAAAGTCCAGGCTGATCT
Organism: Pseudonaja textilis; assembly: GCF_049901715.1. Classification (NCBI taxonomy): domain Eukaryota; kingdom Metazoa; phylum Chordata; class Lepidosauria; order Squamata; family Elapidae; genus Pseudonaja; species Pseudonaja textilis. Next base: position 27,577,683 of record NC_141998.1, read on the forward strand.
GTGCCACTGAAAGTTCATTTTATGGAGCAGACTATTCCCCTTCTGTCTGGTTCCTTCATCTCTGACCCTACTTTCACTGACCTCTGGACAGTCCCCTTGTAGGTCTTCCACTCGGAGCGCTTCTTCCTTTTCCCTTGGAGAAGTTGCTTCACTCCATTCTTTATTCAGTTTCTTTAGCTGCTCTTGCTTAGTCCTGATGGTCTCTTCCAACTCACTGAAAGTGCCAAGGAATAAGTCAGTTGCCGCCCAGGATCTACATCTGTACTTCTGGACCGTTCTTCAGAAGTGGCCAATTCTTGTTCAACATTTGGAAAGTGAACATTGGGAAACATTGCTGAATTCAAGCATGGTGGCAAATGGGCCTAAAACATAGTGGGCACCTCCAGGTCAGTGAGCCAAGTAGCTTCCCATTCTTCCTAGGTCCTGAGAACATTCTCCACCAGTTGGCGGCATAGCTCTATACGTATGTGTCACGTGGCTTATTACCACATAAAGCCTGATCCAATCCTGCTTGTCTAGTGAAGAACAAATCTCACCTGGTATGCCTCTCCAACTGTTGGTGCTGTATCTGTAGCAATTCCACCTGAGACTCCAACTTTATTTTCTGATCCTGGAGTTCTGCCAGAGCACTGTGCAGCTGCTGTAAGGTATCTTCAAGATTCTCTTGTCCTTTTTGAGATTCCTCAAGGCGGGAACGAGCTGCTAAAGCAGCTTTCTGAAAAAAAAACCAAGGGGGGTGGGGTGGGGAGAGGGAGAGTCTACAAGATGCAACTTTAAATATCCAACTGACATGTAAAGTTTTTTGGCTAAGGTTAGTGCATCCTTGGCCACAGATAAAGATGAGCAGATACTCAACTGCAGAAACTCATCCTGCCAGCTTGTTTCTATTCTACAGCTGCCTTCCCACTCACATCTAGAGAAATGGGTCCCGACTGTGTGAGTTGCATGCTAAGAGCTCCAGGCCAAAAAATGTGTTGACTTCTCTGGACAAAACTTCCTCCCTACAACTTTAGAAAGCTACTACCAGAGAACAACACAATCTCCTAATTCTCAGTGTTAAGGCAGCCCTCAGCTAAAGAAGACCAGCTGAGAGCCAAAAGATGGAAACCTGTACCTAGAACTGTACTACTCCTGCCTCTCCTTTTCCCTCCCTCCCTCCCTCCTGCCATTGACATCAACTGCGGAGACTTCCCTTATGTCATCCTAAGGAAAAAGAGATTCCTAGCTCATTGCGAGAACTGCCAATGCATACATTTCTTTCTTCTTCAAGCTGCTTCTCTTCTTCTAGGACCTGCTGCCTTTTCTTCTTCCAGACCTCCTCCTGCACACAAATGAGAAATCATCTGAGTAATCTGGGAAGACCACAAAATTCCTCCCTCGGGACAAAGATTTATAGGGGCTAAGAAAGTGGACTCGCCACCAGCCCTCCAGATACGTTCCAGAGCACAGATTGGCCAGAAGTGCACCTTGGACAATTTAGGGCGCCAAAAACTGAATACAGTAAAATCTTATAAAGATCAAGAGCTTCTTAAGTTTCAGCTCAGCTCTATGCAGGAAATTCTACATCAAAGCTGTGCCAATGTTCTTCCTCTAGAGGAGAAACCGGTAAGCCAGCAGAAAATAGTGGAAAAGGCATTCAGATAATGGAAGTTTTCCGGAAAGAACTCATCCAGTCCTCCCAAAAGATACACATGGAGATCTGTGTTATGCGTTAACTAACAGTCTGAGGGGCCAAGCTGTAGTCTCCCCCACTGGTGTGATGGGCTACACAGTTGTGCATGTGTGTGCTCACCTGGGCACAGAATTGAGCTGCTTTTGTCTGGGCATCTTTAGCTCGGAGCTCCAGCTCCAGTTCTGCATCCTGGGCCTTCTTCTCCTGTAGGAAGAAAGCCAGAAGAGATGCAATCTCCTTGCCAAGACCCAGGCAATGAGGATGCCTACGTCACAAGGAATGACAAAAGAAGAACAACTAAGGTGCCAGAGGAACAAGAGAACCCTTTCCTTGGAGCCATGGGAAATTCAAGAGGAGGTCCAAGAAGGTAGGAGTTACAATTAGAGAGTCAAGCTCTTGAGGAAGGACTGCCAGGGTCTACTAGAAATGTCCTTTTCATGGGCAGCTGAGCCCCATGAGTTCTGTTATTTTGGATGCTCTATTGTTAACAACTAAGAATCTTTAATATAATTCAGTGGCATAAAAGTCTGATAGTCAGGTAAATATATAAACATGTTTTTAAACTAGCTCCATCTCTTCCTTGGATGCTGTGAGTAAAATAGCTATAAGCCTACTGGAACTTTTTCTGGGGATCCAGCTTATTAGTAACCTTACCTTGTCCTCGTGTTGCATCTGAATCCTAGCTAGAGTCTCCTGGTGTATCTTTTTCATTTTTTCCATCTCTCTAGCATGTTCTTGCTCAACCTCTTGACGCTTCTCTTTCAAAAGATCACTGAGCTACAGTTGGGTTAAAGGCATCCAGATTAAACTGATGTTATTCCCACCATCATCACACAATTACAACAAAAAAATGATCCAAAACTGCAGTCAAGGAATAGCACACCACACGTGAGCTATTGTGACTGGCACAGGTGTCGTGCGAGTCTAAATGGCTGTCATTATAACTATAAAGGACCACCCGCCTCCACCCACCTCTTCAAGAAAGAACCTGGGGCCTTCTGGGTGCTACCTACCAGGTATGCTAGAACAGAAAATCAGCTCTACAGGATGACCAGAATGGCGCTAGGTTGAGATTGGCTATCATAACCTTGCAAATCTGTGATATATGCTCCTTCCTATACTCCAGGGAATCGGGGAGGGGATGCCTGAGCCAATTCATAATTTCTTACTTCCCAGACTGATTAACAACAATCCCACCTCTCTCTGCTCTGTCCCTGCCCTACGTCCCTGCCCTTAGGTTGTAATGTTTGATTTTAGTTTGTTTATGCTTTAATGTACATGTATAAATTCCTTTCTTCAGGACTGTAAACCTCCCTGAGTTACCCTGTGGCAAGTTGGGTGGCCGATAAATTTAATTAATAAATAAATAAACAAATAAACAAATAAATAAATAAATAAATGCACTGAGAGGGAAGCATAACAGTCTGACTAAGAAACAGATCCTCTGTCAGTGCAGACTTGATCCTGCCTATTAGAGAGCACCTTGTAAGAAGTGTGGCGTTTACTCCTTACCTCTCGCTCATACTCTGCTACTTGATGTCTCTTTTGCTGAACGTTTTGCTCCACACTCTCGAGCTCCTTCTGAAGTTCTTCTTTCTCTCTTCTCTGAGCCTCCATTATTTCCATCCGGAGGGTCAGAATAACCTGGCCAGGAGATAAAGCAGGAGCCTTCAGGGATCTCTAGCCAATGTGTTGGTGTACAACCCACTGGAGGATTTTTCCCTAGCTGGTGGGAAAGACCAGTTGTTTTTCTTAAGCTAACTATACTTCATTAAGTATTTAAGTCACCAGTAAGCCTTTGTGCCTGCATGAGGAACTTACAAAGCTCCATAAGAGTTTGCCCAGTGTCTCCCTCTGTCATCAACAGTGCTCTCAAGTTTTAAGAGTGGCTTCCTTGCAATTTCTGGCTAAAAAGACTATGCTCAGGGAAATCCATATTCTATCTTGAGATATTAGGATTAAAAAAAAAGAACTGATCTGCTTGACAAGAATTCCTAAGAATCCCACAGTCCTCCTGACACCCCTAATACTAGGCTGACATAAGAGACACGGTATAAACGTACAAATTAAGGGGGGAAGAGAAGTACAGTTGCCAGCACCTCAGAAAATAAGTTATAGGAAAAACAACAATAACAAAAAACCACCAAAAAACACAGCCATCAAATAAGGAAAATCTGAGGGACAGCAGTCAGTGGTCTCGGCCTCAAAACTGTTCTACAGGTGTTAAAAATTCACAGATGAGGTAATGCATGGCAGACAGTATGCAGGATGTACCTATGCAGCTTGTGAAACTGGGATGAAAAGTGGAGACCCCAATGCAGCTGCAAGAACAAGGGCAAGGTTTGCTCCATCCCTTTTGACATGGATGCCTTACCTTCTGGTGCTCTTCTGCTGTTGCAGTTTTCTGTTGCTGGATATCTGCTGCCAGCTGCACCTGTAGTTCCTGCAGAGCCTGCCAAAGGATCAAGAAGATAGCTTGTAAAGAAATCAATTTATAGCTTCCAAATTAGAAGATTGGCAAATATTCCTTATCTATATCCACAAACAGTTGTCTTCTATGACCAGTGGTCCCCAAATTTCTTCCTGACTTGTGTCCTAATCTGCCTGTAGAATATGTTCCTTAATTTTCTTTACTAGTTACAAACAGGGATGGAAAACTGGTTTTGCACTGGCAGCCAAATGCTTTTTGCAATAATGGTAAGACCAGAACTAGACAGAACTCGCCCAATATCATGCAGCAATTCCATCATTGATGTCAACACCTGAACATGGAAATGTCCATTGTTACCAACCTTCTCATACTGTAAGAGACTGCTTTTCTATCCTTGCTAAACATTCTGAAGGAGTTTGACCAGGATGAGTATCAGTTCATTGAGTTAATTTTTTCACGGACATATTTCCTAAGAATGATTCCCCCTTTTGAGATCCAGTACGCCTGTAATTTTCACAGGGTCCACGCGTCCCATTGGAGCACTGTTGCCAGGCAGCTCTAATCTTCTGATTTCCCAGCCCCTGGGAGGGGTGAAGTGGGGCATACTCACCAGTTCCTTTTCTCTGCACAGCTTCTCCCTCAGTTCATTCAGGGCCCTCTGGTTCTCCTGCTCCAGTGCCACCAGTTCAGCCTGCTCTGCCATTTCAGCCTCTTTTTTTATCCGTTCCAGAAAAAGCCACTTCTGCTTTTTGAGCTTTTCTCTCTCCTGTTGCTGAAAGGATTCTAGCTCCTCTTTCAGCTGGTTCAGTGCAGCTTCTTGTGCCAGCCTGAAAGGAAGTGACCGAGAGATAGCAAGAAGACTTTTCTAGCTTTGTCCAGAGAGCCCTTGCAGGCAGCAAGCTGAACTCCTTGGGATGCCTTGCCCCCAGAAGTCCCCCTTTGCATCAGCATTTTGACCAGGGTGATCATATGGCCAAGGAAACCCCAAATTGGAATTCAAGGGCAGAGAATCGAGAATTCTGTCACCAGAAAATAGCATGCAAAGCTGCCAAAGTTTTTAGCAAAATTATTTTTCTTCTTCTTGGTGATGGTGGGAGATCTGCCAGTAGAGCAATAGCTTCTGTAGAGGGGAGGGGATTTTATAACAGACCTCTGGGACCAAGTCATGTACAGCTATGAGCTCTTCCAGTTGTACAGATTTTCAGGGACAGAGACTCACAATTTATCCGCTGAGTTTTGCAAGAAACCTCCAGCATCAACTAGTAGAGGAAGATGTGCACAGAATGCAAGCCCAGAGACCAAGGATGACTAGCAGTTGGCGGTGAAAGGCTGACACCCTGCTTTGCTCAGCTCTTTATCTGTCAGCAGGTTGCAATTCAAGGTGCCAGTCATCACCTACACAGTCCTACCTAGGCTAGGGCCAAGGTATCTGTGGAACTGCCAGACTGTTCCTGCTTGCCCTACCAGAGAGCGTTGCTTTGGGTCCCTTCTATCAAAGAGTCCCTTCTATCTATTTTGCTGGACCTGGAGTCTTGCCTTCTTTCTTGCAGCGCTTGCCTGTGGAACAACATCCTTCCAGAGTTCTGTATAGCCCCAACTCTCACAGCCTTTCATTAGGCACTAAAGTCCTTAGGGTATAAAGAGTATAACGGCATGAAGTCCATGTCCATATGTATAATTTAAAGAAATATGTAATTGTTGAAGTTTGCTGCTTAAGTGAGATGAAACTGTAAGATCAATCCTATCTTACCCATAAGTCCAAATGCTTTTATCTGACATAAAAAGCAGTCTCACCCATGAGACAGGGACCTTCCCATCCACAAATGTTTCAAACTACGGAGAATGCACACTTCAGCAGTGCTAATCTAGACATAAGGCTGACTCCAGTCCTGCAACCGTCATCGCGTCTTCCCCTGAAGAGGACAATAAGCAGACTTAAATGCAATCTGGTACCTGATCTTCTCCTTCCCTGCCTCCATCTCAGAATGCATCTCAGTGTGGAATTTTTGAAGTTCCACTTTGATCTCTTCCCTCAAGCGTATCTCTTCTTCCTGCCTAGTTGTCTCCAACTCAGTTTTCAATGACCTAATAGATAAGCAAATAGTGAATTGGGGTAGCTCCTAAAACAAAAGGAACACCACCACTAAAGTCTGCAGAAACCTTCAGCAATTTAAAGCAAAAGCCAACTGCGTGATTTCTAACTAAGGAAGATACATGAATGAATAAAGTCAATATGGCTCTAGAGAAAGATTTTTAAAAGTCCATCTTGCATGTATTTTGGGATCAGCCTTGGCAACATTTCTTGAAAACAGTTTGTTACCAATCAGTTTCTGAATGCAATTTCAAATGCTACTTTTAACCTATAAATCCTTAGAGGGCCTGATTCCAGTTGTCTTAGAGGCTGTTTCCTTCAGAGGATATATGCCTGGCCTGTGCGGTCATTGACTGACCACAGGGCAGTGACTGTGCATTGATCAGACTGCACCTACAATATGAGTCTAGTTTCAGTCAGCATGTTTCAAGGAAAACTCTGGGATATTGATCTCCTGGAATGAATTGAGAGGTACGCAACCAAGGTGATTAAAGTACTGGGAAAGAAAAAAGGTTTGAGGGACAGAGGTGCTGGATGTTTACCATGGAGAAGAGAAAACTGTGAAGAGCTGATATAGAAGACAGGCAGAATTGTTCAAAGTTCCAAAAGATGGAATGAAAAACAATGGAATAAGGTTTAGTTGGACATCAGAAAAATGGGAGAGAAAACAGGTTGCCTTTGGGAAGAGGTGGAATCTTTACTAGAAGCCTTTAAACAGAGGAGGCTATGTGACAATCTGTCAAGGATGCTGAAGGAATGAATTTCTGAACTATGCAAAGGATTGGATCAGATGTTTAATCCTTTCCAGTCCTGACACTCTATATTTTAACCACTGGTAACTGAGAGTCCATGTAGTAGAGCACTAAAAGTATTAGACTGAAACCCAGCAGAAGGAGATTCTTCACAGGTCCACAGAGATCACTCAGTGATTTCACTGCAGCTCCCCTGCAGCTCCCTGGGCTGCTTTCAGGGGAATAAAATAAAGGAAAATCCCTACGTATGGCCCATTCAGCTCCGAGAAGAAAAGCAGGACATAACGTAATAGGAAAGACAACTGTCATGACTCTCACAAGTAAAAGCAGAGTCATGTTCAAAACTTACTACTTCGTAAGTTATTCTGGTTAAGAGAGAAAAGATGCATACAACCTCACTGCAGGAATAGGGGGGAAATGGGAGACAAACAACCAAAACATCAGGCAATGCAAGAATTAAATGCTGATATACACCAGAGTCCTACACAGAGGACAAATCAGTACCAATCAAATCCACAAGTCATGAGTAGCCCAGGGGAAGTGTCAAATAGCTGTGGTCTGTATCGAACAGATAAGTTACATAAAGGCAGTCAATTATTCTTTTAATGGATGAGCTTTTCCTAAAAGTTTCTCATTAAGTAGCTTCTTTGACATTTTCTGTTGGGATTTGGGATCTCAATGTTGCAACAAGTAGTCCTTGCCTCCTTCTGGGAAAGAATTTAAAAACACCAAGACTTTGGACTTAATCTATGTGACTGAAGATAAGTACTACTGGCATTTATTTGGGCGGGGTGGGAGAAGAAAACCAAGTATCCATAGTATAGATTCAAAGAAACTCACCAAAGGGCAGACTCTTGCTGTTGATGTAACATCTGGATCTCTTCTTCCTCTCCCTGTTGCAGTTCTTCCTGCAAATTCTGAACATGTATCTGTTTTTCTTCCAGCAAATAAACGTTTGTTTCTTCCACTTTGGTTATTTCCTTCAGTGACCCTCCAGTATGGACATTCCATGGCTTTATTGGGTCGATTTCAGTCTCAAACTGCCTGCTATTAAGAGAAACAAGTTCACACCAATTATTACTTGAAATGGACCAGGGTAGAATACAGAAGCCTAAAAAGACCTGATACAGAAAAAAGACCTATGAGCAAACGGAAGCCTATTTAGGACAATTCTTCATCACTCAGCAAAGCAAATGCCAATTCATTCAATTTTGATATCCTCAGGTTGCTTCCAGCATACACCAAGATGCCTGAACAATCATTTCAATCTGACGTGCTTTCATCTTATACTTTTATTACTTGCAGTAATATCACTTCTTTCATCTGCAGCCAATGAGCTTCTCAAACAGGAAGAAACCCAGAGGATCAAAATATGCAAAGGGATAAGAAAGCACTCTTTAATCAATTGTTCAGCTCAGTATAACATTGAACTGTTAACTGCACACTTACTTACTTAACTTTATTGTCATTGCACCTCGTACAATGAAATCAAACACCATCTTCAGTTGGCTGTAACCTTCCCCATTAAGGTTGCAGCAGGGTAAAATCCCTAGGGCAGAGTTGAGGAAGGGAATTTCCCTAGATGCTTAGTTGTATACATACTTTCAGAAAAGGAGAAGAGTGCTTGGAACACACTCCTTACAAAATACTGAGGAGGTTTACCGTTTAATATCAGAATCAAATAACAGTACCACATTCTATGAATGGTCTGAACACCTTTAAATGCAATGCATCTTGTATAGTTTTAATTTTCCTAATCATCTGGATTCTGGATACCAACATGGGGGGGAAGGGCTAACCTCATACAATATAAATGGCTTTTTGTTAATATGTTCATTTTGTTTTCCTGGCTTGTTCAAAGTTTACAGATATATCTTAGAAGCATCAGAATCGCTATTTGTGGGAATGCCTTTGCAACTAGTGTAGAAAATTTATTTACTGCAGAATTCAGCAGCCGACTGGTCTCTGGAAATAGTCAAAAGAAGGTGTATTTCATTTATACTAAAATATTATTCTGGGAGAATTTCCAGGTACTGGTTATTACCCTTAAGTCCCTTAAAGGCATTCAAGTTAATTTTTTTTCTAGAGTAATTCACATTTCATCCTAATCACTGAGTTGATTTAAAAAAGCTATTCCTATAGATACCACAGCTTGTTATGCAGGGATTCAAGAATTAAGCCTTTTCAGCAATTCCTCCTGGTCTCTGATGCGACCTCCTTGTTAAGACGAAGGAACCTACCTGCTTTATTAGAATTTTTAAAAAATGTTTAACATGCATGTTTTTGAGCAAACTTTTAATAATTCTTTAAATTTTATTTATCCATATTTGGTTTTAAGCTTCCTCCCCACACTATAAATTAGTGAGATGCAAGATGAAAGAATCGGTATTTAATGATGAAAGAATCGTTAAATAAATAAAATGCACAACGTTGCTACAGTCTCTGTTCTACGCTTACATGCGTTGGTGAAAACCAATGTGCTTCAGAAGCTGCTGTTATTTTCAGGGACAGGACTCTCTTAAGAGACCTGGTTAGATTTGGGGCTTCCAGCAGCCCAAGACAATGTTGCTGGCCTTTAAATCCATCATCCCAGACTATGAAAAACGGCTAACTCTCCACCCCAGCCAAATAAGTGGCTCCAAGTTGCAGGCAGTGCTGCCACAAGGAGGGCGGAAGAAACAAGTGGGGACAGAGTGGAATTAAACGAAGCAAGCCTGCAGAAAGTCAGGTCTCGGGAGACGGCTGTGCAACGATCATGCTTTTTGCAAAGGATTTGGGCTTCTATACCTCTCTTCTGCCACAGCAGATCCACTATTGTGCTCCTCTTCCAAGCTGTCTTTGTCCTCATTTTTCTCCTGTGCCAGCCAATTTTTGTCCTGCAAGAGAAAGGAAAGATGGAAGCTTTGCCACAGCTCTGCATTTCATTGAAAAGGTGATGAATATCACAGATCCAATCTGGACAAGAGATTTCTAGATTTGTGATATCATGATCTGATGCAAGATTTTACCTACTGTGGAACCAACAAAAAACAGTTATTGTAACACAGTTATGTGTCTGAAAAATCGAAAGGAGTTTGAAATATTTCACACTACTACAAAAGCAAATGAAAAATAAAGGAACTGATGGAAAAGACTGAAAGAAAAAATCAAGAGGACCAAATCACTCAATAAAGCCTGGAGGATATTTAAAAGTACAATAACCAAGGTTCAGCAAGAATGCTAAGCCCAGAAGAGGCCAGCACGACTCTTTAGTCATATTCAGGAAGCTTTAAAACTTCAGAAGGGTTCTTTTAAGAAAGTTTGCCCTTAGGAGAACAAAAAGGAGCATAAAAAGTGTATGACATGCAAAAAGAATTTCAGGAGTGCACATAGGAAGAAATGTTAAACATTAAACTTTTAAATATATATTTAAAGCAGGAAACTGCAGTTGGATCTTAGATGATGAAGGAGGAAAAGGAATATTCAGGGGCACTATAGAGATTAGTAAGAAATCCAGTTAGGTTTTCTGTCTCTCTTTGCTATTGAGTGGATATCTTGGATTGACTTTCACAGGGAAGAACCAGAACTGTTGAGCAAATTGAGATGACAAGATACTCTAAATCAGGGGTGTCAAGCTCAAATTCATTGAGGGCTGCATCGGGGTTGTGTTTGATCTCGGGGGGGGGGCAGGGTTGCCATGGCCAGGGTAGGCGTGGCTAGCTCAACATCACTCATGTCGGGGGCCCGAGTGCTGGTATGGTGGCCCAAATGCTCTGCCAGCGAAAACGGGCTCCCGAGCTCTGTTTTTGGTTGCGATGGCCTCCTGCAACCCTCTGCCAGCGAAAACGGAGCTCAGGAGGATTGCACATGGCCCTCACAAGCTCTGTTTTTGGCTGTGATGGCCTCAAATAATTCCCTCAACACTATCCAATTATTTACAAAATCTGCATTACTGTTACTATTAATCTTCTCATCACTCCTTATCACCCATCCTCTCCCACTTGCGACTGTATGACTGTAACTTTGTCGGAGCTCGGGAGGAATGCGCACGGCCCACACGAGCTCCATTTTTGGCTTGGATGGCCTCCTGCAACCGTCTGCCAGAGAAAACTGAGCTCAAGAGGACTGCGTGTGTCCCACACAAGCTCCATTTTCAGCTGCGATGACCTCCTGCAATCCTCTGCCAGGGAAAATGGAGCTCCAGAGGGTCGCCTGCAGCCCAGGGCCAGTCCTTCACTGTTTTCAGGGCGGTCCCATGGGCCAGATTCAGCCTGCGGGCCTTGAGTTTGACACCCCTGCTCTAGATTATTTGAAGATATTACAAATAACAAATAATTGAGTCCTCATGGCATCTACCCAACAGATCTTAAAATAGTTCAACTGCAGACTTGCTGACTTCCTAGAAAAAGCATGTAATCCTCAAATTGGGCACAGTGCTGGAAGGTAGCAAATGTAGCATTGATTTTTAAGAAAGGACACAAGAAGATGCAGAAAATTAGTTTAATGTCTACTCTTGAGAAATTGGCAGAAACAAAAAAGCATAACGAAGAAGCCTGGTGGAAATAAAATCTGTATGGATTCCACAGAAATAAGTCCTGACTGCCCTTTGAGGTAGGCCATGTCTGAAACTTACACTAGAGAGTTCCTGGCATCCTATTTTATTGTTAGAGGATATAATATCAGAATTTGAAAGTCTGACCAAGTTTCTTTTTCCCTCCCTCGATGCCCAAGAGAGTCAAGGTGGGGCAGTCTTGAATTTCTTCCTTATCCCCTCCTGTCTGCGGGGCAAAGTTGATATTTCCATAATTGTTGTTGCATCCCTACTTCAAGCTCTCTCTCTATATTCCTCTGCAAATATTGCCTCAAGAAATAGCCAAAGTTTCCGAGGTGTCAACAAACATGTGAATTGAAGTAGTTCTGTGATGTCATATACACGAACTTTGAAAAAAAAGTCACTTATCAAAGGGACTTGGGTAAATTTCTTGTCCTCGATATGAAAAGCTGTTTTTTGATGGATTACTAACTGGTTAAAAAAAAAATCCAGCAACTTACTTCCTCTTTCAAAGTGCTTTCAGTGGTGGCTCGGTTCACCCCAAATTTTGGACTGTTTAGGACTGGAGGTATTTCAGCCACGTCCAAGACTTTTTCTAGAATAAGATTCTGGAAACCAAAGACAAAAAAAGCATGTGTGTGGAAAAGGAAAACTATCCTAGAGACCATTACAAAACCTAAAACCAACATAAGGTTGCCGAAAAGCATACAGGAAAACAAACTATGGGCTCTAGACGACCTGGGATATTTCTAAAAGGACTACATTCCTAAATAGATTGTTCAGGAACAAGTGAGTCCTCAGTTCAAAGATGCCATTTCAAGGTAACAACTTGGGATAAAAAAGCAGCTCAGTGAAGAACTAGCTTTGAGCACAGAATCATAGACAAAAGGAAACCAAGCGAAAGCCTCCCTACCCAATGGCTTTCATCCTCTACTGGAACGCATTCAGAAAAACATACAGCTCCTCAAGTTACAGACACTGTTCTCAAACTGCATTTTAAAAGACAGAAGGGTTTTCCAACTGATCAGTTGCTCAGGGTTCCTCCTAACTTTATTAATTCCCCCCTCATTAACTTTAGTCAAACTTTCCTGAGGATTAGGATGTGGATGAGCTGCCTGGATGGGCCAATTCAGTTCTGTCAAGGTGCTGCTTGGGGCTTCCTGGTGCTATACCAGTTACGTTTTAAAGACAACGATGAGCAGTTTGAATTGGGTTTGGAAACCTTCTCTTAAGCAGCACAGTGACTAGGGTTTTGTTACCTGGTCTACAAAGGGCCCATCGTGAAAACCAGGCAACTACTGCATTTCACAATAACTATATAGTTGTTGAACCACATAAAACACATTTAGGACAGATCAGAAAGTGTCCCCCGTAGCATTAAATGCACTCTTGCCCTGTTTCTTTTACAGGAACGCATCACCCTCCCTTGCCATCTGGGAGCAGATTTCCCAGGCTCACAGAGGCAATGCCGGGAAAGGCTTTTTCAAAGATCCTTCTGGGATACATTATGAAAAAAACCACGTTCCCTTCAGAGGTATAGCAGACGTGTTTGATGGGAAAAAAAATACTACCTCACTGACTTCTTTCTTCTCTGTCACATCGGATATCAAGTGAGGCAAACAAGCTTCCTTTTCCTCCTCATTTTTTGATTTTAAAGTATTTTTTATGCAGCTGTTGGCCTACCAAAGGGAAACCAATCAAAATATCAGTGCATTAAGATGGAAAAAGGAGCCACAAGGCCAGTCCAACCTGCAGTCAGGTGCCTTGCGATTGTTCAAGACAGCATGCTAGTCCTACAGAGTTTCTCCCATTTGTTTTTAGGGAGCTGTGAAGAGCACTGGTTGAAACAGCCACAATGTCACATAATCAGGACACAAGGCTCTCTTGAAAAGCCTGGACCAAAGGAGGCAAAAGAGAACATCCGGATGGGCATTGTGAGTGTTGGAATATTGCTGCCTTTGACACAATGCAGCAGGACCATTGTAGCGTTATATATTTCAAGAGAGGAAACAAGTCTTCTCTCACCTTTATTCACACTATATATATCTCGACCATCTCTCCAATCTTGTCTAGTATTTTAATTGCCAATTGCCAATTGTCTAGTATTTTACACCTTTGCCAATTTTACTCTATTTTGAAGTTCCAGTCACACCACCAAATATAATATTAAAATGTAAAGGACAAAGTAGCGATTACAATCATTTTATATGAAATCTTTTTTCAGCTTCATAATGTATCAGTATTTTCACCAAGCTACCCAAAAGGATCCTGAGATCCTTTCTCTGGTTGCCCACTATTTACTGTGTATGCAATCAGGATAGATCTTTCTCCCACCAGGCATCACTTTGTACTTGCATACATTAAAAGAAATGTACTGTTTTAATAGCTGTTCCCCAAGCTTAAGTGGGTCCTTTTGGAATTATTGAAACACTTTGCTGCTCACTTTTAAGCCCAGATAATCTCTGAACCAGTTAACAATATAAACATTTCCTTTCTTAGTACTATCTAATAGGGGATATTCCTATTCTCTCTTCCCAGTTCAGGGGCCAGTCAATAAGTAGGAAGCTGGAGTTCAAATCCGAACCTTACACCAGTTACTCATTCTTGGTCTAACCAGCCATCAGAATATTGGTGTCATGCAATAGTTTACAGTGGGGGGAAATCTGTCTTCTCAGAGAAAAGACAGATTATAAATGCCAATTGCCTACCTCTTCAATCCAATCTCCGTTTTTTGGAAGCCCAACCCTGCAGGTTCCTTCCATCAAAATCATATTGGGCATCAGCTGCTCTCCTGCCTGGTTGTCTTGGAGGATGCATGCCTGACCTTCACGGGGCTTCAACCTCTCTCCTTCAGGAATTGCTGCTTCTACTGCTGCCGTTTCTCTAGTTCCTTCTCCGTCAGGATGAACAGTCTGATCAGAATCAAGCCCTTTGCTGCAGTCTTTCTGACCCCTGAGAGACTTGGGTACGCCGGATTCTGTTCTCCTAGATTTCTGCACCATGTGGAGGACATGTTGATAGAACTTCTGATCCTCGGAATAGCACTCACTAGCTGACTGATTGTCTGGGGAGCTCTGTGCTTGGCTATTTATAGCTTCCAAAAATGGTCTTTGGGGAGAAGGCAGATGCTTTGTGGGATGTTCAGATTCACAAGAGCTATGTAAATCCCAGGAGAAATTGTCTACTTCACCCAAGACCTGAGAAGCAAGGTGGTCAGACAGGCTGCTAGCAACACTCATGCTATTACCGCTGTCAGATTCTATCTTTGGATCGTGTTTTTTCCCCTCTGTGAGTTGACCTGGTGTAGGAGATGACACTTCACTCCCCGAAATTCCTGTCTTGGCTCCAAGCTCAACAGAACCCTGCAGCTGAGAATGAGGAATAAGAGTCTCGATCTGCCATGGGCTGGACTCTGTGGCCTGGCATTGTTCAGAAGGGTTCTTTTTTCCCCTTCTCTCCTTTATTCTCTCCAGAGGCCTTAATATTTCATTTTGAAAATAATGGATGTCACCTTGTCCCTCCAAAGTCCCAGATGAGATCAATGTGAAAGCAGCAGCAGAGGGAGAAAGCTGCATTTCCTTTTCAACACTATGCAAGAAGTCTTCCTTCCTGACTAGTCCATCTCCCTCCGCATGGCCTTTCCCATGGTCTTCACCTTGTTTTTCTCCCTCTAAGAACAGCTTTTTCTCCTTGACTCCCCCCAGGGCTAACACAGTCATAGCACCTGCTATAGTTTGAGAGGGTTTCTTCAGTGTTTGGAAAAAAGGCTTTATGAGGTGGATACTATCTACATCCTCAGCTTCCAAGTCTGATAAAACACCACTAGCAGCTGCACATTTGATTTCTGTATTTGCATCTTGTTGTGCTTGATGATTAATGTCTGACCGGCTGGAAGATGCATTTCTTCCAAGAATTTTCTCCACATCTGCAAGGATCTGTTGAGTCCGGTTAGATTTTTCTGGCAGAAGAGGTTGTAGTTTCCCTGGGGCAAGGCTCGATAGCAGCCTGGACAAATCACCAGCATCTGAAATCTTTCCCTTGGCGTTTTTTAGGAAGAAGTCATTCTGTGTTACCTGGCTACCCTGTTGCTCTAGGTCAGGACTACCATGCTCTGAATACAGGACAGGAGATGATACTCGATAAAAGGACGTTGATGGAAGAATCCCTGATTCCGACTGCATCTCCTAAGTAGGCAAAAACCATCAGGTTACTGATTTTGTAAACAGGCTAAGTTTCCTTCTATATGAGCCATGCAAGGAAAAACAACCCTGCATTTCTTACTCTTGCTTGCCAGAGGAACCCACCATGATGGTTGGTAGACTTTTGATATCAGCTTGGATATGGTAATTGGCTGTTTGAATGACATGCACAGTTACAATAGCTTTTTTTTTTTTTTGGGGGGGAGAATTCAAGGCAAACCCTGCCAAGTTTTCAGCACCAGAGACTGAAAGAAACACCCATGAAATAAGAGCAAGTGCCAGGCTAGAACCGGCCTCTACGTTTCTGGAATGGTTTAAAAAGCTGTACAAAACATATTGTTCTCTCCAGTTATTACTTAAGTTTTTAAAAAAGAATTTTTTCCCAGCCATGTCAGGAAAGGGTTAAACAAAACTGAAAGTGGGAAAGTCTTGACTACTGCTAGTCAGGTGTAAAGCCCAGATCCTTTATCTCATGGGGAGA
This sequence comes from Pseudonaja textilis, assembly GCF_049901715.1. Classification (NCBI taxonomy): domain Eukaryota; kingdom Metazoa; phylum Chordata; class Lepidosauria; order Squamata; family Elapidae; genus Pseudonaja; species Pseudonaja textilis. The sequence goes on from NC_141998.1 coordinate 27,593,841, forward strand.
CAGGTCTTTGGAGGGAGGTGTGGAGGTGAAGAACAAGAACAAAATGAGAAACCAGAAAGGTTTTATCTGTTTCTCGGAAATGCTTGTTCAAGTACTCACCACAAGATGCTTCGATGGGTCTCTTTCTTTCTTATCCTTTTTCTTTTCTGCCCTTTTCTTCTTTTTCTCTTTTTTTTTAAGACCTCCATGTTCCAGAATTTTTTCCCTTTCCTGGATGACAAGTTGGCGGTAGCGCTCATCACACGGATGGTCCCAGGTCGACTGGCCATTGGCAAAATTGAAGTAATAGATATCGCCAGTGATATCTTGACTGCAGACAGAGAGGGAGACAGCAAGTAGCAACCGCTCAGGGAGACCCCCTCCCTGCCCAAGAGAAACTGGAGCCCCCCCCAGGAGAGAGAAAAAGAGCAGGACGGGACAGGAACTATGCCACCAATGGAATTTGACGGAAACCCCCTTCTCCTCGTCACCGCACCCGAAACCGGCGCCCGAGTCGTACCTGGCACCCAGGCAGGAAGACATATGAAGGTCCGCGGGGGGCTGGGCCGTTGCGGCGCTTCCCCGGGACCGGAGTACCTCCGCCCGGCCTCGCCTCGCCCCTGAACCTCCAGCTAGGCTGAGCGGCACCATCGCATCCGCCCGGGACATTCGGGGCCGCCCAGAACCGCGCCCGGGAGGAGGAGCGGGAGCGGCGGTCAGGCTTACCACGGCTTCCACTCGGCGGGCAGCGGGGCCACGATGCCCTCCCGGGCCAGCCACATCAGCTCCGGCTCGTGCTCGGGGTCGATGCCCACCACGCGAGCGAACTCCTGGATCTCTGCGGGAGAGACGCACCCGGTGAAGAGACCCCGCGGGGCCGCGGCTGGCCCGAGGAGCCCGCGCGCCCGCCCGCCTACCTCGCTCGCTGGGGATGTAGCTGTCGTCGTAGTCCTCCTCCAGGATGAGCTGATCGCCGATCCGCAGGGCGGGCCCGGCCATGGCCTGCGGGGGGGCGCCGAGCGAGGGACCGCGAGCCCCGCTGCCCCAACGGAAAACTCCCGCCCCCGGAAAGCGACGCGGCCGTTGCCATGGCGCCGCGCCGTCTCCTAGCGCCGCGCCGCGCCGCCCTGCGTCGTTCGGGCGCCGATGGTGGAAGCGGCGGAACGAAGTCCCTCGGGCCGCCCAGGTAGAGGGACTCGCATGGCCGTCCTTTCACCGTGGCGAGGCGGGCTCCCGATCCAGGCGTCCCCGCGTCCCGGGGGTTTCATCCACGCCCCCCCCACACGCACAAATCATGTGGCGGCCAAGCGGGGACGCTGCCCTTGCCCCGGTGCCCGCTGGCCCGGCCCGCGCCGGCTGTTTTGGTAGCTGCAGCTTCAAAGGCCTTTTGCAAGCTTTGGCAAAAGCTTCACTGAAAGGAGTGGAAGAAGAGGTAAGGTTGGAGGTTCAGGAAGGCTGGACCCACTCTGTTGGCTCCACCATGGTTTTTTTGGAAGGGATGCAGAACACCAAAGTCATTTGTCAGCCAAGTCACACCACTTTCTTCTCTCCTGAAACTTTCTATCTTTAAAAAGATGCATTCTTCTTTGTTTTTCACCATTTCTGTAGGTTTGTTTACACATTAATTGGTGAGCAATGGCATCCCTATGAAGATAAAAAAGAAGCAGCATTGAGCCACAAACTCTTGTGGATGGAAGGGCACAGTTTATAGTCTTGGGAAAATTGTACAGCAGGTTAGGAGGTGGATATTTAACCCACACCCAACATTTACATAATAAAATTGTTTTTGTTATGATCTTCAAAAAACCCTGCTGATTTCCTTGTTTGATGTATTGGATAGCACACTTGCTGCTTAAATGAAAGAAATGATTGCATTTCAGCTTCCCAGGTTGGACATAAACATGGTAGTAAGAATACTCAAATGTAGATTCCCCCCCTCTAATGTAATTGCAATTCAAAAGCTGGTTAACTCGCATCCTTTTGTTGAGACTCGAGAGTGGAGCCTTCCCCTTTTCAGGAGTTGTCACAGGAGGTGTGGAAGGACACATCTCATAGAAAGAAACCACTGCAAGTATGCAGGTCCAATGCTAGCAGTTAGCCAATAGGAAGAGAAAGAAGTTTTGTGTAATAATGTAGTGTCCCCAACCAAACATAAAAACCCTAAAAATACTGTTTTGTACAATTATGTTTTATTGTGTAGGGGGAAAAAACAGGGAGGGCAACATGGTGACAATCAATCCCCCTCTGCTTTTGCCCAGGTTTGTGGAGACTGAAATCTCCAATTTCTTATTTTAAGCATTTAAATATCCTAGTTATGTTTTACAATGGGTTTTTTTTTCATTTTTGTTGTAAGAGTGCCTTGCTGATAGGATAAATAGAAAGAACAGATTATAAAACTTTTTAATAAAAACGTATGTCTCAAAAATAGCAGTGAACATAAAACCTAACCTTATTAACACCATCACAATAAATTCAAACAAACCACATTAAACATTGTCTTCCTGTCCCATAGTCACTAGTGCCTTTAGAAAAATGACCTTCCCATAATGGATTACTTCCTGTCCGACAGCCTTTTTTCCCCCCCAACTATCTTTGGTAGCGACCTTCCCAGGATGGCCGACTTCCTGTCTACCCTTCTTAGTCATCCCCCAACTGCCTTTCGCAGCGACCTGGGCATGATGGGACTTTTAAATGGGATTTTAATTTTTTTTTTATTCTGTAGTTATTAAATTCCTTAATATTAATCGGGCAACAGGAGGCCCATTTGCTGCAACATAGGTACAGAAGAAGGAATCCTGCTTCCAAAGCCTTAAACCGTTAAAAAGATCTATGATGGCCTCAATGCTAATGCTAAGAGACAGAAAACTGCCATCCTGTGGTCAAGGCGGGTATAGAAATAACTCACAATTGAGTGAGATTGGGATGGAGGGAGGGCAGGCAATAGAGCCAAGCCTGGAGTCACGATGGGAGGCTGAATCTGGCCCTAGCAGGGAAGGAAGGAGGATGGGTAGGAGATTGGTTTCCTCTCTACCTGTTGCAGTCTGAAGGGATCATTGAATGGAAAGCTGGCACCTCTTCCCTTAAAGCGTAGTGTTCTGTTTCCCTTCCTTGACTTTGGTGTTGCCATTGCAATTCCTTGCAGCCCTCTTACCTGCTGCATCTTCTCACATTCTGATTTTCCCAATGTCCACATGCCTGGATTCTGGGAGTGCCACCACTGGGCATGGACTCTCTGATCTTGTCACTCTTTGCCTTTCAAGTATACCGCCTGTCTGATGGTCTTGTTTCTTCCTTGACTTGGGTGCTTCCATTGTTTTTCCTTGCTTCCAACTACTGCAGCATCTTAATGTTCCGGCAGTGCCACCATCGGGCATTGACTCTTTGATCTTGCCACTCTGTCCATTAATTGCAGTCTTTCTTTCCCTTCCTTGACTTTGGTGCTGCCATTGCTTTTCTTCATCGTCCTCTTACCTGCCTCATCTCATGTTCTGATTTTCCCAGCTCCTATATGCTTGGATTCTGGCAGTGCCACAACTGGGCATTGAGTCTCCAATCTTGCCGCTCTCAAGTATACCTGCTGCCTGATGTCCTAAATGTTCTTTTTCAGGAGGCAACAGGCCTTTTTTTTTTCTTTTGAAGACATTTCGCTTCTCATCCAAGAAACTTCTACATCTGTGACAGGACAGCGGGGAATGGAAGAATTTATATTCCTTGCAGACAGCTGGTAATCTGCATCTTTTTAGAGGGGTGTTGGAGCATTTGGAGATTTATCGGTGTCTTCAGGGTCACTTGAGTAGTGCTCCTGGCTCCTGTAGTCTGCAATTTTTAGAGCTGAAGCTTCTTGGATGAGAAGCGAAACTTCTTCCAACCAGTGGTGGGATTCAAATTTTTTGACTACCTGTTCTCTGGGTGTGGTTTGGTGGACATGGCAGGGGACGGATACCGTAAAATCTCCAGTCAGAGGTGGTATATGCTGGTTCTCCAAACTACTCAAAATTTCCACTACCGGTTCTCCAGAACTGGTCAGAACCTGTTGAATACCACCTCTGCTTCCAATGGAAAAAAAGTCCTGTGCCTCCTGAGAAAGAATCTTTAGGACATCAGACAGGAGGTACATTTGAGAGTGGCAAGTTGTGACCCTGCCAGAATCCAGGCATGCAGGAGTTGGGAAAATCAGGACCATGATCTGGATGACGGAGAATCTTTACAAACTCCTGTCTGATGGTTTTGTTCTCTTCCTTGACTTTGGTGCTGCCATTGCTTTTCCTTGCCACCCCTTTTACCCGTCACATCATCTTAGGCTCTAATATTGTGACACTGCCACCCCTGGGCATCGACTCTCTGACCTTGTCACTCTGTCCATTAATTGTAGCCTGTCTTGTTTCCCCTTCCTTGACTTTGGTGCTACCGTTGCTTTTCCTTGCCCCCTTTTACCCATCACATCATCTTAGCCTCTGATGTTCTGGCAGTGCCACCCTGGGCATCGAGACTCTGATCTTGCCACTTTTTGTCCCTCAAGTCTATTGGTGCCGCCATTGCTTTTCCTGGCATGTAGCTTACCGTAACATCTTCTTAGGCTCTAATGTTCTTGCAGTGCCATCTCTGGACATTGACTCTCTGATCTTGCCACTCTGTCCATTAATTGTAGCCTGTCACATTTCCCCTTCCTTGACTTCGGTGCTGTCACTGCTTTTCCTTGCCGCCCCCTTACCCGTCGCATCTTCTCCAGCTCTGATGTTCCCAGCACCTGGATTCTGGCAATGCCACCACCGAGCATTGACTCTCTGATCTTACCACGTTGTGTCTCAAGTGCGACTTCAGCAACAGAGTGGTCAATGTCTGGAATCCTCTATCTGACACTGTGGTTTCTTCCCCAAACCCCAAAAACTTTAACCTGTCTACTATTGACCTCACCCCTTTCCTAAGAGGTCTGTAGGGGGCGTGCATAAGCGCACCAACGTGCCTACCGTCCCTGTCCTATTGCTTCTTTTATTTTTCTTATATGTATCCATGTATTCATAACTATGTTTATACTTATACGTATTATCTTGTAAGCAATTGACAAACCAAATAAAATAAATAAAATAAATATGGTCGACTTCCTGTCCGTTTTCCTTGGCCGTCCCCTCGTGCCTTTGAAAAATAACCTTCCCATCATGGCCGACTTCCCGTCCCTTCTTCTAAGTCGTCCCTCAACTTCCTTTCGCGCCGACATTTTCGGCACGGTGAACTTCTTGTCCGTTCACCGTGGCTGTCCCTCACGATGCCTGAGGAGAACGACCTTTCTGTGGCGGGCGACTTCCTTTCTTT